>NC_142177.1:4422500-5022500 GCF_026936395.1 Plectropomus leopardus | reverse complement strand
CATAATAACATCACTCAAAACAAGGCCGAACAGAAGGAATTGGAATTATTGGTGAATAAAAGCAATATCTTTGCTAAAATACATAAATTAAATTAAATTAAAATGTAATGAAATACAGACACACAACAAAGACACAAAAGATCATTTCCATTGAACCGTTTGCTAACACATCAGCCATGGATATTCAATAAGTTTTCAGCCCTTTTATAAAAAAAATCTAATCGGTTCATTGTTAAGTCCAAGCAGACTTTTTTGCCAAATATGAAGAAATTCCCTCAATGCATTTGTGAGTTGTCGGATTCATGAGAGTTAGACTTATGCAAGTTCACAGTGACCTTTGACCTATGACTACCACATTCTTATCAGTTCGTTGCTGAGTTTAAGTAAAAGTTTGTATGAAATATTAAAAAATTCCTTCAAGGTGTTCTTAAGATATCACATTTTCAAGAATGAGACAGACAAAGTCACATTGACCTTGACCTTTGAACACCAAAGTCTAATCACTTCATCACTGAGTCCAAGTGGATGTTTGTGCCAAATTCTAAAGAATTCCTTTGAGTCGGTCTTGAGATATTGCATTCATTAAAATGGGACAGACGAACAGACTCGAAACCCGAACACAAAATGCGTCCGGCTTCGACTAATGCTGGCTCAGAGGCATAAATTTTTTTTTGAAAATAAATTAAATTAAATGACTTGTGTCAAAGAGTAAATGCAGCCATTTCCACTATCTTGCTCTGTCCACAAGCACAATAGTTCACGCCTGACCACACTGAACTGTAACACTGGGTGTCAGACTTAAAGCTTTCAACACATGAGCTCAGCTCTGAAACAATACATGCATTTTAAAAAATGCATGTGCACACTGCTACAACAAGGGAAGTTGTGTGGGAAGAAAATACTGCCGTCCACTTAAAGAGCAGAAACAAAGAGAACACAAAAAGCCTACAAGCTTGAGAATGGCCCAATATGAAGCCCTAAAGTTATCATATCCTGTGACCAACCAAAATATAACATGCAATTCAGAGTCACCCTTTCCTTTTAAAACACACCTTCAATGTGTACTGTAGAGCTACTTGTGATGGAAAAAGTTTTGTTTTGTCCTTTTCGGTCATGAAATACCAATGTTTGTTTACTGAATACATCTGATTGCGTTGTTTTTTTTTGCAAAAATGTTATTTTGTTCTTCTGTTTTATGTGACATGTATGAATAAAGATCTAACTATTTCCATATGGTATACAGAGTATGCCCTGAATCTTCCACATAAGGATATGCATGTCTTTACGTTTGGACAGAAACGCCACCGGAGAAAAGGTAGAAAAGTTCATTTTTGGTGTTTTTTGCTGCCCAGTCTTATTGAAAACACGCATGGAGCAGTACAGAGACAAAACCAGAACCAAAATGCACTGCAACAAATAAGTTATAGCATGCTACCAATGATAGCCTGCTAAACACGCTACTGAACTCTTCACTTGTATAAATAGGGCTGAATTACACTCATCAATCTGTTGTCTGCTAATTCATTGTTATGCTCACTTCCTGCAGCACAGTGCAAAAGGTATGATGGAAATCTGCAGCAAAAGTTTAATTTTTTTCAACCTAATCTGGGCAAATACAGTACAGCTACTAGCCAATTGACTCCTTTGTTTGTCCTTTTTTATTAATACCTCCCCAACTAGCTCCAGCGAGCCTGCTGGGTGATGTGTTTGAGTGGTGGGTTTGCTAAGTTCCACAAGCTCTCTTTAGCTCTTTTTAGCTCTTTTGGTCAAAGAAATACGTAAAACAACTCCATAAAATGCTTCACCCATATTAACTCAATAACAATAGCCACAAACTTACCTTTTAGTCCAGAGCAGCAGTTTCTAGAAATTGTGCAGCGCTATGCATGCACCATGCAAAAGCAACATTTTAGATTCACTTCTACTTACAAATCAAGTCAATCCATTCACATTCCATTCATTAGAGTTGCTCAAAAACAATGATTCGTTCGTGAATCCAACATCACTAAAAGCCAAACTTTTTTACAACTGTTTCTCCCAGACCTTTAAACCTTAAGTCACACACACCAGTCTGTCACATACATTAATATTCTCTCCCCTTGTCTTTTTGTGGATGTACAGCAGAAAGTACATCAACTTAAGCCTTTGAAAGCTGGATCAACACCAGTTTTCTTGTGCTGCATCTAGGTGCCTTACAAACATTTAAACCTTTGAAATGTGGGAAAATATTATTTGAATTTGATATGATATGAATTTGATTTCTTTCAAAAACACGAGCAAACATGGCAATCAGCAACTCAAGATGAAATGTTCCCTTTTTTAAATTTCAGGTAATTTTCATTTACATTTTTATTAATTTCTTGCTAATTTTTGGGTTTTGGGGTTTTATACAGCAGAAATGGCACATTTTTTTTGCCATTTGTGCTGTATAAAACCTTGCTGTGACTCCAGAAAAAAAAATAGACAACAACAACAAATAAACACAAATATCCCATCTGACTCAGTATTGCTTTAAAGTACACTCCAGAAAAGATTAGTTACTCCAAACTCAAGTCGATTTAGTTTCAGTCAGAAAGCACTTCATGGCTCTATGATACAGTGACGTGTGACCCTGACTTATCTGAATATCTGCGAAACCTTGAAAGCTCCTCGCTCTGAGGTTGAAAAAACTGATTCGAAATGTCGTCAAGATCATACTGTATTTGTTTCAGCCACGACTGAAGGCTGCATGGGGATCATGAAGATTTTAACAAGTTAGAAAAAAAGAGGAAAAAAAATCTGCATGGAAACTTCTTCATTTTACTTCTTTATCTCTTGATCCATCTCTATCCATAATATCTAATCAAGCTAATGCATAAGTGCAACAAAGTGACCTTTCATTCCCAGTCTCAGAGGGTCCATCAGCTGTTCAAATGTACACACACACACACACACACACACACACACACACTTCATCCCACGAACAGAGCTGAGCTCAGCAAGCACACCTCCCACCTGAAAGGATACGTCCGGGTACCACAGGCTTCCTGTTGACCAGAGCGAAGGACAGCTCCGTCTGCAGGAACACCGCCGAGGCCTTGATGAGATGCTGTCCGAAGCGTAGGGTCAACATGTCCCACAGACTCACAGGGCCTGGAAGAGACGCAGAGACAGCAGGTGGTCAGTAATAATCAGACTGAGTGAGGATTCCATTCATTGCAAGTACAGCTGGAGGCCCTCGCTCAGTGATATTACAGACATTTTTTTCACTTGATTAGGATCTGATTTGGTAAAGGTTATTCTGCAACATCATAATAATACGGAGTACTAATGAGAATAATACATATATTTATACAAATAAACCAAACAGAGTTACAATAAAATAATAATAATACAAAAAATTACACAAAAACATAAAATGATTTTTTAAAAAAAACAGTTGTAAATGGCAAGTACAACGCTTAAAGAAAAAACAAGTCTTTCCTATAGCAAAATAATTCAAGGAAATAAGGAAAAAAGTTCAAAAAAACAATGTTTATAATTATATTAGTTTCATATTTATCAGTATGTAACAGAAAAAAATATAATAAAATGCATAAAATTAAAACATATTTATTATTTGATTTATATTTTAAGCAGTTTTTAGGTAATTTTCTTTTTTGTTTGGATTTTTGTTTTTTTGTTGTTTTTTTTGTTTGTTTGTTTTTGGAGATTTTTTCAAACTGTTTTACTAATTTCTTGCAAATTTTTGGACCTTATTCTTATTAAGTTGCTTGCTTGCTATTTTTGAAAGAAAGCAAACCAATTTGCTCTGGTTTCATAGGGTTAATGTAACTGTAAAGCTAACTGAAAAGCTTTAAAGACCTGGTGCTGCTTTGCCCTCTGGTTCAGCTTCCTCCTCCTTGTAGGTCTGCATCACTGCAGACGCTGTTCCAAACCACTGGTCCATCGCACACTTTATTTTACCCTCACATGTGAACAAGACCCTGAAATACTTAAACTTCTTCGCTTGGGGCAGTAACTCTCCGCCAACCCAGAGGGGGGCATCCCCTGTTTTCCGGCAGAGCACCATGGCCTCAGCCTTGGTCTCAGTCTGGTCGAATGCTTTGTTAATTAACTCAAGCAGCAGTTAAGAATGGAAGCATGTCTGGCTAAACAGGGCTTATTTAAAAGGTAAAAGGCTCAGCATGAGAGCTGCTGAAGGGCACAGCAGAACATTGTTAAAAACCCCGATCTCCTCCCAAATCCTTTTCAAAAAAAGTATTATCAATTTCTCAAACAGTGTTCAAGGTTTGACAGCCACACAAATTATGGCTCTATGTTTTATAACAAAATATGACCTTGGTATTGAAAATGTCAATGGCATCAATCTCACTAACTAAAGCAAAAGACGGAGAAATGCAATAATAAGCAGGCCGGAGATATTGAATCAATTGGATAAGTAGAGCTCATGGTTTTCCTTTCATTCAGGTAATAATCACAGCAAAAATGAAAGGAAAAAAAAACATTATTGTGTGGAACAGTTTTTCTCTGGGTGACACTCCGCTATGGCAGAGAGATGGATCCATCTTATCGGACCATGTCCAAGATAGAAAGATGGTGTCACATCTGACAAACTCCTCCATCAACTGTTACACGCTTGACATCCTGCTGAGAGAAACGATTATTGCCGCCGCATAACTTACTGGGGAGCCGAACTCTCCACAAACACATTCTGTTTCATGAAAATGAGAATTCAGATAGTAAAACCCTGCTGATAATAACAAAGGAAATCACTTGAAAACAGGATGGATTAGAAAACTGCACATACACTATATACTAATGGTGAAGAGCTGGGTTTTCATATGTACTGATGTTTCTCATATGCTACTCTTAAGATATCTACTTTTTTTTCTGTGCTAACATTACACGTGTGCGTGTGTGTGTGTGGGCGGGGCTTCTGGGCTTTTTAACCCATGCTGCCCATTTATTTATTACTACACGTACAGGTTGTTTCCCTTTAACCTGCTAGTGCTAACTTTCTGGGTCGGTGCTAAAATTACACCGGGGCTTTTGGGGTCCCCAAGGGTTTTTCAAGGGTTATGTATATGCAGGGACAATGTTGGGCAATGACAAAGTAAATGTAACTTTAGTCTGCTGTTACTTGTTACACAGACAACCTTATGTAATAAAATAACAGTTACTCAGTGTTAGTGATTATAAAGGGGTTACATCCGAATTATTTCAACATGTTCTCATTCCAAACTGTCACAAATCGTCGATTTGCAGTGGATTTCTGCATCTACATATTATGCTCTAGGTATCCTTCTGCATCCGCTGTTGATGTTCTGTGATGTCACTAACATGAAGTCGCTACTATGATGTCGCTACCGTGATGTCACTACCGTGATAACAACAAATGCAAATGCTGTCAGGGATGGTTAGATAAGGTGTAGAAATTCAGACAGAAAGCAAACACCAGACTCCCACATGGAAGTCCAAGATGGTTGGATCCATCCACCGCCCCAACCATCCACTCTACAGGGGCCACATGCTCCTTATATCACATTGGTACTGGCAGCATTTCAAATTGACACCGTCCAGCTGCATATCATGCGGAAGTGATAGTTTCTGTCTGGCCATGTTATCAACTGATGCCGCCTGTTCGCATATCATGCTCCTGAGGCAGACGTCTGGCAATCCAGCCACGTACAATAATACTGCAACCAATTCTGTCAGGCCGTGTTCTCAGCCAATGCCACCAAGTGACATATCATACAGCCATGGTTGTAGGCTTTGGCCGCCGGGATCTTACACCGAAAGCACTGCAACACCTGCGGTATTCGACAACTTTGGAATGAGCACTGGCTGGTAGGATGGCTTACACAGAGCTGTGTAAACACATAGGCTCCATTCATTTGGCAGTATGCGCTCAAATTTTAAGCCTTGTTTTTGATTAGTCTTTTATTAATTTGTAAAGGCTCTCATCTACCAATTAAAATCTCTGCACGCTGCTCTAAGCAGAAACACAGCATGTGATCAATAACGGGTGATTTAATTGTCTATCCATTATGTCACCACATGAAGCAATGCCCTTTTTCCTACTATGCTACTTCACCTCGTCAAGTGTTGATGGACCCAGAGTCCAGAGTTTGACAGACCCATCCACCCATCCTCCCACCTGCCTTATGGGGATATTTATGCACCTTAAAATACGCCATTGCCGGTAGTTCAGTCCAGCAGCCTGTCATAACACCGAAACTTCTTCTGTCTGGTCGCGTTACCAACAAATGCCACCAGGAGGCGTATCATATATTTGTGAAAGGTGGTTTTTGGCATTGGGATCTTGCGCTGAAATCACTGCGAGAGTGGCAACATTTCACAAATGAAAACAGGCTGAACTGCCACCACATGCGGTGGCTCTTTATCTGGTTTAAAATAGTCATGTTTCACTCAAATAAATTTACAAAATAATCAGTTTTTTTTCTTTGGGCTTAGAACCGAGTGCATTTTAATTCCACCGAGCACAACAAATTACTTGAGAGTCCTGGGGATTTCGAGGGTGGGGCAAGATCGTTTGGCACATTACCATGACCAATTTAATTACACCTAATGACTGTGAGAGGATATCCCTCTTTCTGAATCGTGCGCGTAACTTACTGTAATGGGGTTAAATGACGCCTAAGCGATTACACGGCTCCCTCTTGGTGGGCTGCGTGGCCTGAGCAAGGCAGAGCTGGAGTGACACAGGAGGAGGAGGAGGAGATGAAGGAGGAGGACGAGGACGAGGAGGAGGAGGAGGAGGAGGAGGAGGAAGGCTGGGGCCTGGAGATAATCACAGCTCCATGCATGCTCCTTCCTTCCTCCCATCTCTCTCCCTCTCTATTCTCCTACCTGAGAGCTGATCAGCCACCACAGAGAGAGATGGAGAGAGAGGGAGAGGGGGAGAGCCACGGGTGAATTTGGATTTGGTCCCAGAAGACTCATCCACAAACTCTCTCACCAGCTGTCTCTCCTGCATTAGCATTCCAAATGCACTCTGACAATTCCACAATTAAGAACTAGAATGCTGCAATTAGTTCACTGCGTGGAGAGATGACCCAATTAGTGTTTACTTTACACAGATTTTATCACCTTCAATTTGTAAATGCCAACAGCCTTTTCAGCTACAAAAGCAAAACTGAGTTCTTCCTTTTATTGAGCACGCTTGCAGCACAGGCCGTAACTCCCGCTGAGGACACAGAGGTCGTGTCTCTGTGTTTGTTTCCTAGGGATTTAAATGTTTTACTGATCTGAAGGCAACAGTTCACAGTTTGTTGTAAAATCAAATGTGGAAAGAGCCTGCTAGGGTAATTATAAGTCATTAAATAAACTTTTATTATGAAATTTAGACATATAATACCCCACTTTCTGTGGTGTTTGGCCATGGTTGTTTGCATGGTAAATTAATCATGGATTACATTCGCTAATGGGCCTCATAAAAGAGTCCCTAAGATCACACTGTCATGCTTTTAACCTAAGCAGAAACCTCCAGGGTTGAAAAATTAAGCACCAAAAACAGCCACTTGAGGCTGGCTCCAAAAGTGAGCCAAACACCACAGACGTTATCACTATTATATTAGATTCTCCATTCATAACAACTGAACACCGGATTAATTTATATAGAAGTTTCTATTAACACTTTATACTACATACTGCAACAACAACTGGCAGACAAATCTCTTACCCAGTATCTGTAGAGAGTGGACAGAATGCACAGACTGACTGTCTCCATATTACATTTAAAAATTTGACGTAAGTCCATCAAGGTGTTCTTGAGATATCATGTTCAGGAGAATGGGAGGATGGACAACCTGAAAACATAATGCCTCTGGCCACAGCTAACGCCTGAATGGAGGCATAAAAAATATATATTTAAATATATTTTTTGTAATTTTTGTTTTTAGTGGAAATTGAGGTTTTTAATTTTGGCTTGGGCCCAAGACTGCTGTTGTGGTTTGGGCTCGGGTCAGGCTTGGACAGAAACTATGCAGTTTCATGTGGGTTCAGGCCTGGATTTTTCAGCCTCTTCAAAATGATGGTCAAAATTTGCCATCTTAAAACATTACATACAATAATCATCCGAGACACCCACAGCTCCTCTGCGATCCCCATCCCCCCAGCTGAGCCTGCCAACCTGGACGATTCAGTGCACATGCCTGCCTCTGAACATCTGACATTTTCACAAACATCAAACAGAACCTGGCAACAGCAAAGATGACATTTGCAATGTACAATTTTTTTTCCTCAGCTATCAATGATAGTCCACTGGCAGTAGATTTTTGCCTGTGCACCTTGTTGTATTTAGCCATTTCACCAACCTTAGAAGGTGGTTGTATGGTCCAATCAAACAAACTATGCCATCAAAACTCTAGAAACATTGCTCTCAGTGAACTCTGAAATAGCTGCACTCCTTTTAAGATTATTTATAACTATAGTCCTCCTTAACCATCAGTCATTGGTCAATATGGTGTTTTTGGTTCTTTGGCTTGACCCCTGCCGAGCCCAGAATTCAAATCAATCACCAGCCCACACCGTTTACACTGTTGACCAGTAAATGGTCATTGATTATAACACTGGGGCTTTGGTCAGATTGGAGCCAGGTTTTCAGAACCATTGACTCCCAGTGTCATGGTGTAAAAAGAAAGTGTAAAAATGGAGATGCAGTACTTTCACCTCTAAGAGAGACACTCTGGGGGATCCCAGGTCCTGTAAGTCTTACATCATTTGGGTGAAAGGAAGGTGAGTTGTGATTCTAATCAAATAAATGCTGTCACAAAAAACTTCCATCAAGTACAGCCATTCAGACTGTCACTGTGTCCTAAAAATGGTGCTTTCTTTTAACCTGTTTACGGGAAAAATCAACTTCTTTCAAGAATTTGTAAGTAAAATAAGTAGTAGTGTCACTCAAATAAGTAATTTGAGTGACACTACTTCAGTGATATACCATTTGTCTACTGCATGACCTTAACAAAACAACGTATAAAGGTATTGACAGCTTTGGGACAAGTTCTTGGGACTGAATCTGGGGACAGCTCAGGGGGTGATGCTAAATCCAAATTCTAGGTACTTTCCAAGGTTGCAGACAGTGCTGATGATTGTGAGTGGTCAAAAAAATGTGAAGACACACCACAACAACTTTAAAGAAGTATTTCACTGATATAAAGAGGGGCCTTACATAAAACTAGAATGTCTTTGCAGTAGAGACACAAATACTTTTGAAATTGGTGCTACACGACCAGAGATAACAGAAACACTCCCGTTAATGGGTGACATAATGTAAACAGGATTCTGTCAGGTAGTGTAATATAGGTAGTGTTTTGGTAAGCAGTAAAAAATAATGATATGAACAGTAGCAGCACTGCTGTGTGCAGGGCTGTTTTCAGATACCACAGGCACAGTTTGACTACATCCTGTGAGAGTGTGTGCAGCCCGGCTGCTTTGACTTGACGAACTGTAAGCCTGAGGGCAACCTCAATTACATGTGTGGCTGGTGTAAATGGCAGCCACCCACAGCTGTAATTTCAAATTGCTTTTCACCACACAGATTCCTACAACACACAAGTTTAACTTCACCTCCTCTGGTAATAAATACACAGGAATATATTTGATATATAACTGTAAGCATGCCCACGCACACATACACACATAAACATTCCTATAATACACACAGAGGACTATGAATCAAAAGTGACCAAGTGTGGACCTCTGTTACAGGTTGTGAAATGCTATAATATCACTGCAAAGCTTTTTACTGTTAAAGAATTTCCCAAGACACACACACACACACACCAAAGGTCTTTCCCTGTTTAGCATAAACATCACCACATAAGTGCACTGTATAGTTTTAGCAAGTTGAACAGAAATATAGGAAACCAATTGCATTGAAAAAAAAAGGAAATAAAACTGTTAATCTTAATTTTTTTTTATTTATAACAGATTCACTTTATATCTAATTGTTAAGTTTATATAAAATTTAATTATATGTACTTGTTTTTGTGAAGTTTAGTAATTACACCAATCTTTCTAAGTTTCTATGTATGCAACTTTAGTAAAACATATTTTGTAATCTATACAGTATATCTGTATTCTGCCGTCATAAGCAAGTTAAATCAGATGAACATGATTTTTTGAAGCTGCTAACACTTATAAAAGAACAAGGTAATCCCGCTTGTCAGTTTTAAGTTGCAACATCACAAAATTAACACTCAGCTTTAAAGTAAACAAAAATTAAAAGGCTTCAGTCCAAGACTGTTTTAAGTGAAACCAACTTATCAGATTTTACAGTGTAACGCATGTCTGATTTTATCCATAAAGGGATCTTTTTACACCAAACGCAAATACTTTGTACAAAATATATTGCACCTCAATTAAAGAATTATCCTTTCTAACTTAACCAAGATGGCAACTACCAAAATGGCCAACTCCAGGCCACATAATGGTCTGTCAACGTCAATGTCCATGTCTACTTTTATACAGCTTATGTACACCATTCCCACAAAAAATCAGCTGTTTATCTGTACAGTATATTGCTTTGCTAGTACAACTGTTGTTGAAGTCCTGACTCTTTACTTAAAGTCAGATAGGTCTTGTTACTGATCCAAAACAAATACTGACAGGAAAAGCCAGATTCACCAACGAAGTGCAGGGCAAACATGCACTGTGCTTTCATACAGTTTGCACTCACAATCTGTGTGTATTTAGGATCTGATTAAGACAGCAGCTTATTATGCAGAGGGACACTCAGAGCAAAGGAGAGTTTATTGGCACAGTTTGGGGGATTCGTTTTTTAGATCATTAGGTTTGGATGATAGATAAATGTTGGCTTGTTTCTTGAAGACCATAGTTCAACTTCACCTACTCAGAAAATCATGCCACTGTGTATACAAGGTTTGAGAGTAACGGAAAGCAAATAACGGTGTAATGTATGTAAAATACAAAACAGAAGTAGCTACATTCCATTACAATTATAGCTTAAACTGTGGGTTGTTCTGAATGCAGTCACTGTGTTTAAATTAGATTAGTTAAAGGGATTATTTTATCTGTTTACTCGCTCAAACACCTTGTCCAAACTGAATGCAAACAACACTTTCATTGTATTGTTTTCTATTTTATGTTTTAACTTGTCCCGGGCACCACAACACTGCCGTTTTGAGTTGAACATTTGTGGGTCACCCTGTTTGTAATTATTTCTGCCACTTGCTTTGAAGGCTCTAAAATTGATGCAGAAGGCTTCATACATTAAGTTTAAATACAATTATTTACACAACACCATGTGATTTAAATACAAAAACCAAAATAGGATGGCTGACACGAGAATCCCATACAAAATATGTATACCATCTTAGTTTAGCAGGTTAGCATGCAAACATTAAGCAAATTGTATTGAACAAAAAGCATGATAAAGGCTGATGGAAATGTCAGTTTTGCAGGTATTTGGTTTTATCGGGCAGTCTGAGAAACCTTACTAGAAGATAATGCAATTTTTCAATGTCGGTCAATGTCAATACATTATAAAGCAGTAAGTTGTTAAAAACTTACGTACTTATGTAGTTATGCAACGACATAACACCTCTTGTAGTTCCTGCTGCATCATGCCCGAGGGAGCCAAACAGCCAAAAAAAAGAATTTTCATTGCAGTATTGTGAAATATAGTTTTTTTCGAATCATCTGAAATACCACCTCATGCAAGCATAAAAATGTTCCTATTAGCATTAGTTTCAATTTGCAAAAGTGTTAATGGAAACCTGCCTACTGTCTCTATCTCTCTTTTTAAAAACATTTGCAAGCCGCTTTATCATGGAGACAAGATGACGCCAGTGTGTCTGGCACGCCGTCTAACGCTGGCAATTTGTGTGTTTGTTCTGTTTTTGGTGTCTGTCATGAGGACCATAAACTCTTTGCTGGTGTATGATCACCAGGAGGTATTAAAAATCAAAACCACTGCAAACTTTCTGGCGAAGTATGGCCAGGGTGAACACAAAACTTTTCTTCCTCCGCTCTTAGCGGATGTCCCCGCAGACCTTTTCCGTGCTAGGGCTCATTTTCCCCGGAGGCGTAGACGCAGAGGAACGTGCAGTGGTCGGCTAGTCACCCTTAAAGCCTCCTAAATATAACAATGACTTTATGAAACACCTGTCTGATTTCTTGGCTGGTATTATGACAAACTATGACAGGATTTTGTGTGTTGGTGATTTTAACCTGAATGTCTGCTGTCCTAAGCCACTGGCTAAAATTATTTTTAGATTTGATTGGACCCACACAAGAACATCGACACATGTTAGACCTCGTTTTATCACAATTTGCCTATTTTAAATGTTCAGGTATGTGACGCTGTGTTTTCTGACCACATGCCTGTTTTATTTGATTTCAACTTGTTCTGTCATAGTTTTAAACCCTGTGCTCCTGTGCGCCACTGCCGCATGCTGAAACCTTCCACCGCTGCTCAGTTTTCCTCTGCGTTTATTATTGCAAATCAGCTTGACACAAGGCTCTCTGCCTACCTTAACACTGAGAAATTGACTACAACCTTTCTTTCCACCTGTGCCAGCACTCTTGACACTGTTGCTCCTCTAAAAGTGATGCACCCCAGACCCGAATCTGAGCAGTGGCTCAATGATACGACCTGTGCAGCCAGGCGCGAGTGCTGGAGAGCTGAGCACAGGTGTAAAAAAGATAAGCTTCATGTGTCTTACGAAATTCTGAAAAAAAGCTGGAGAAAATATCAGAGAACTGTCAAAGCAGAAAAACATTCTATTTTTCTGATATCATTTTCCAAAATTTCAATAAACCACGTGTTCTTTTTAAAACTATTGATTTGATTTTAAATACTCCCCAGTCCACCTGTCTGGAAGTTTCGTCTCAAGTCTGTGAAGGTTTTCTCTGCTATTTTATTGATAAGGTTGCAACCATCAGAACTCATATCTTATCTACCTCTTTTGAACCTTCCATAGCCGTCACTTGCTTAACTGTCTTAAATCGGTTCAAGCCTGTGTCGCTTCCATCTCACAAAAATTGTCACTCAACTTAAACTCTCATCCTGCCCCACAGACATTGTTCCTCCTCACCTCTTTAAAAAAATATATAATAGCAGTCTTGCTTCAGGTGTTGTCCCAACATATTTTAAAAAAGCAGTTGTGGAACCCCTGTTAAAGAAACCAAATCTGGACATTTCGGTTCTATCAAATTATAGACCTATCTCAAAGCTTCCAGTTACATCAGTTAAAACCAGTTTTTATCATCTGAGGATTTTATCTAAAATTAAATCTGTTGTATATTTTAATGATTTTGAGTGCTTGATTCAAACTTTTATCTTGACCTGTTTGTACTACTGTAATGCACTTTACACTGGCATTAACTAGGCCTCCCTTGCTCGCTTACAGTTAGTCCAAAATGCGGCTCCTCATCTTTTAACAGGAGCTCGCAAGCATGAACACATTACCCCCATTCTCGCCTCCCTCCACTGGCTCTCTGTCCATTTTAGAATTAATTTTAAGATTTTACTGTTTCTTTTTAAGTCATTAAATGGTCTGGCGCCTCAGTACATCTCTGATCTCATACACATCTACACCCCCTCAAAAGCGTTGAGGTCCACTTATGCTGCGTCATCCCAAAAAGCAGACAAAAGACCAGGGGTGGCTGTGCTCTTTCAGTGGTAGCTCCTAAACTGTGGAATGAGCTACCAACCCATGTCAAAATGGCCTCCACCCTAGATACTTATAAATCTTGTCTTAAAACACATTTTTATTCCTTGGCTTTTAATTCAGCAGGAGAGTTGTGTGATCGCTGTTTGTCTATTACTATTTCTAAATCACTGGTTATTGTTTTGTGTTTTATGTATTTCTTAGTGCTCTTATATGCTTTTTATTTTACTGTGTTTTTATATATTTATTTTAACATTTGAATATTAGCAGCACTTTGGTAACCTTGTTTTTAAAATGTGCTATATAAATAAAATGGATTGGATTGGATCGGATCATTGCTGCGGTGCTCAGTCCATGGTTTCCATTATCCAAGTATTAACAGTAAACAACTGTCGCTCTAAATCCATTCAATTTGTACTTCTGTTATAACAAACCAGGTACCTATCAGCATATAACCACTTGAAAGATGGTTGGGTACTTTTTTTTTTTTTTTTTTTTAATTCTACCTATAAGACATCAAGATACAATAATCCATTGCAATCAATCAGGTGAAATCATCATTTCACCTGTCGGCCATGTCAGGTGGTCGAGTGCCTGCTCAGGTAATGAAAGCTTGGCCATTGAAACAAGATTTAATCCTATCTGCGCTCCTTCATAACAAATTTGATTTAGCCGAGCAGGAGGACAGCCCTCCTATCAGCAATTTCTTTCTTTTCTCTGGTAAGGAGATAACTGATGAAGCAGTCTGGTCGCAGAGTAGTCTGGGTAAAAAGAGAAACTTGCAGAGCTCAGGAGGAACATAACACTGCTTTTTAATTAAAGGACTACATCTACGACAACACCTTCGCTGTGCTACTCAGCCATGTGTATCATACACAACAGAAATGGGACTCTCATGGTGAATGGGGAATCTTATTTAGATTCAATTTTCTGATGGGAGGCGGCTGAACAGTATATCTGTCAGGCACACTTATCAAGTCTTTAGGCTAGAATGAGTATTACATGCAGAGAAAGGGATAGGCAGATAGCTGGGGACTAATAAAAGGAGTAAAGGGTAATGTGACCAAATGTGTGCACTGCATGGTTTGCTGGAAGCGGACAAGTTTTCTTTCCCATCCATACATTTAACTCTACCTCCATTCTCTGTGTTAGGTCCATATTCAGTTATTTCTATGCTGGACCTATTGCTGTATATGCTGTTGATAACTATTTATGTTTCTAAAATGACAGTCCACCACATTCAGCAGCTTGAAATATACACAAACACATTTACACATGCACATACACTATAGGTTGGAGCTACATCAATGCATTAACATTTTCACCCCATGTTGAAATTGATGTAACCAGAGAAAGTACATAATAAAAAAAAACTACATCAATTGAAATGAAACAAAAAGTATAAAAGGTCATCCTTTCTATAATATTACAAAAATTCATGTTTATTTATTTAACTTTTATTACTAGGTTTGTCCCAGGTTTCAAAGGAGACCTGGCCGTGACATACAGCAATAAAATGCGAAGTTGCAGACATAAAAGGAGGTAAAATATATATATATTTGTCAAAATCTGTATTTTTGACGATGCTGAAAATGATTTGCGAACTTGGGTTTGAACTTGATTGTCAATGAACTGTAAACAAACTCCAAATGAAGACCTCTTTCTTTCTTTCTTTCTTTCAAGACATTTAAGTGTATGTTGGGCTGCATTTAACTCAGTATTAGTCTCGGGTTGCCAGACCTATCTCCACAGCACTGCAGATTGAATGTTCTGGCTTGTTTGTATTTCTTTAACCAATCAGTCATCTTGGGCAGTTTTAAGTCTAGGTGTAGCAACGGCAACTTGAAGAAATGCATGTTGACTTTGCGTTTCAACTTTTACTACAAAAAAGACAAACATATTGATACTTGGAGCCCTGGCGGTGAAACCTAACTTTAATTTTGGAGGAACTCACTCGACTTATTAAAACCACAGACGGTTTGCTGGCTGTTTGTGGCTCTTGCAGAACATAATTACAACAGAGGCTTGTGTGAAGTGGAATGGATCAGTTTATTGGTGAAGTCAATGTCAATGGTGCATGCTGCTGCTGCTAAATAAAAAGATGTGGCAACTCAAATAAAATGGATCAGCATCGGGCATGAGAGTCCTGTGAGACGGGGTCTGAGCTTTTCCAAGATGTGTTCACAGACCATTTTATTTGTTGTAGATCTTTACTACAATTTACCAAAATAACAAAGCAGGCATGCCTTATTGCATGATCCAAATCTTAATCATCTTCTTGATTGAACTTTAATTAAACTTTGTGACTTTAAGTTGCTGCTTTGCTTAATCACAACTGTTCACTGGGTTTATTAGGCATTTTGGTATTATAAGAAGATAGTAAATATCAACTGGAAAAAAAGGAAATCGTGCAACCAAAGATAATCTGACACCAAATTAGATTTGCAAAAGACCGAAAAGAATGTGATAGCCCACTATCACTGACCAATGAAAGTGCATCCCCTTTAATTTGGATTTTACATTTTGAGTAATTAGGAAAAGAAAGGCTCCTAGGCTCAGTCTATCTCTGTAGAGAAATTACATCACTTCCATGTCTTCTCTGATTAACAGCTCAGAGACAAAACCCAAAAATGAGAGACAAGTTGGACAACATCCACCATTTTCACAGCCAGTTTGGACACAAACTGGGAAGGCTGTTTGAAGATGTCTTCACTCATATCATATATACATGCTTGGATCAATTTAAAACTCAACATAAGCACTGCAAACTTAGCATAAATAGTGCATGCTGGTTTAGATTAAAGTCTGGCACTCTGAGGATGGACTACAGTCAAAGGGGTTGCGTCTGGATAAGGACACATTAACATAACAATCAGGCTTCCTGTGGTTTTTTGGAAGAGGTGAGGAGCTTGAAAATGTCTTGGTATGAATCTTTGATCTGAACTAGCCTTTAAACATGATCAGATGTAATCTGTGAGGGTAACAAAGCCGAGCTAACAAGACACTTATGATGTCAAAGCACCAGAATTCTTGACTTTATGTGAGAAGTGATTGCTTGGCAGAATTTCAGTCAATATCCTAATAACAGGGGCTTATGCATGAATACCTGCTAGAAAGTTTTGAATTCTCTAATTATTGTGAAGTTGCCATCAGAAAATAGGCCATTTTAACTTACACATTTTAACTCTGCCACCAACAGAGCAACTTGAAAATGTTCATCCAAGAGCATTACTGAAAATTCATTTTCATGAAATCATTTGAGGTGTTACCAGACAACAGAACACTTAATTTGGATTCTGTGTAATTAAAGAAAAGACAGTCATGTGAAAGATAGACTGTAGGAGAGTTACTTAAGATCATACTTAAACTCTGCTGAATAATTCAGAGATTATTCATTGTCATAAGTACATTTAAGAAGGCTGTTTTGCCTTATGTACATCCTTTCAAAACAGTCCCCCTGATGTCATCACAGGACAAAATGTCAGCTTCAAACAAGTGCTCTAAAGATATATCATTATGTCATTTTCTACTTTGACTGAAGTAAATGTTTTAGCCAATGTCAGCGCCAATCATAACTACCAAATATTATTACATTTTCAGTAATGTAACTCTTTGAGTGCCTCTTTGTTTACATAATGGATCTTTATTGGGGTGGGAGGGTTATAAATTGTATAGTCTGACATATGACAATGATAAGCAATAAAACTGACTTTGCATTTGATACTTTTTTTGTCAGGTTTAATAAAAATACAAATTACTAAATAAATGTTGCATTTTACTTTATAGGACAAAAATGTCCCTTCCTAAAATAACTTTGGTGAAATCTATTAACCAATATCAGTCTTGATTTTCAGAATTCTAAACCTTTAAACACATGTTTTCAACATCTTACCACTATGTTGCAGGAATAATAACACAGAAAAATAACATAACATAAAATAACACACACAAACATGGAACATTATCCATGTTCCATGTCTGTTATTGCTTTTTAATTACTTACTACTTTTTCTTTTTCTATATTTTTTATTGTACTTTAAAGTTTATATTGTCTACTAGCCTATTGCCTTTAATTGTTATAAAATTAAAGCAAATACTTGGTCACTCTTTGAGATAATTTTTTTTTAAAGCCACAAAAAACCTTATTCTTACTATTCTTATTATTAATACAAATGTATACACTTGTCTGAAGGCACACATGTATGACCTTACACATGTGCATGTGCAAACAAAGCTCAATAGCCTACTATAAAACATATACATAATTATGGAGGAGGTATAATGTAATTTCCATGACTCAGCATCAACACACCAGCTGGAAAGAAAATAACAAGAGAGAAAATAATCATGGGGTAATCATGAAAAATGGCTGTTTGGTTGAAAAAAGTAAAAACTACATTTTTAAAGCCAGGCTCTAGATTGAAAGCCATGCTGTAATGGTTGTGGGTTAAAAAAAAAGAAGTGGTTTTACAATGTTTCAATTGGTAAATTTTTGTCCTCAAAGATCTGAGTGTCTGCATTTTGGCGACAAAGTTAAGCATAGACGTATTATAGGAGCTGGGGTGGAACTTCCAATATTTGGGAAAAAAAAAAAAAAGAAAAGAAAAAGTTCACACCCTAGCCAAAATTTAACTCACATGCAATGACACAGCCAAAAATAAGTAAATAAATAAATAAATAAATAAAATTAAAAAGGCCAAAATACCCCGAACGATTCACAAGGGTTAATGACACTGGTTACTGTGTATAAACACTGAAGTCACACACTGCCGCTCCTCTGATCCACTGCAGCTCATCATTAGCTGACAGAGGCAGACTGTGGTTGTTCTAGGCAGTTGCACCTGCTGTATAAACAGGTTTTGTTTTGCTGTTAGTTTTGCTGTTTACATAGAGCAGAGATGTAGAATTGGGCTTTCAAATATTTTTTCAACCTGAGACTTCTCATTTCTAATTGTGGCCATTCTGATCATGGGTCATTTGCATTGTCCATCTCTGCTGTAGGGATTTATTAAACACAACTCTGACAAAACAACTAATACCATGGCAACCAGTGCAAGCCTCTTAAAGCTTTCCAAATTCACTTTAATTTCAAGCAGAACCTTTCAAGCACTTGCCACCTCTATTAACTATGTTAGCTATCTGCATAGGGCCCCAAATCAACTTGCCTTGCATAGCTACCTACTAGGGGTGTCAACGTTTACAATTTTTTCTACACGTGTAAACGGGACTTCTAACCGACGTGTACCCGGTTACACGATTTATGATCTTTTTCTATCGCAGTTGCGCTATATAACCACTAGATGGTTCTGTCTCCATTCAAATACCTCCTAATCTCATTAAATCAAAGCCATTCCAGTAGTTAGTTATCGCACAAAAATGTTTATTCAGCGAACAGAACTTAAAAAGTAGGCAATCCATCTCACCATTTAAGGCTTAGACCTACTTATGACAGAAAGTAAAATGAGTTGAAAATAAAATCATCAATTTTGACAGACAAGAAAACGTACAAGTGAAAGCTGGAAAAGGTTTAAACTTCTTTTTTAATCATTGTTTTAACTATTGCTCACTTTTGTACAATATATTTTTTTAAGCTCCGCTTGTTCATCGCTTGTTGCTTGTTGTCCATGCGGCCCCGAGTCAACTTGAAGTGACGCGACACTGGCTGTGGCTGCGTTTTTTTTTTAATATCAACGTAACATTGCCACCTGTGCATCTATTATGTATGCGGATAACTGCATTAGTGGGAACATTTAAGTGTATAGTTAGTTAATGTTATTATCTTAAGCTTTCAGGCAACATTATCACCCCTAAAAATACTATTGGTGAGAAATGAACGAGGAGGAGGAGAGGAAAAAATGACGTGTAAACGGTTATTGATTTTTCTGAACGGTTATGATTTGTTATCCGTGTACCCGTTTACACGTGTAGATGTTGACATCCCTACTACCTACCTTTTATTATGCTAATGCTAATGAAGTACTCAGTGTCAAATACTGGCTGTCTAAACAATATGGATAGATTTTAAAAGAAAATATTCATAGGAAGGGTCAGAATCAGATAACAGAAAGATTTGCAACTCAACGTGCCGTTTTCTTAGCCTCGATGGACTTGAAGAAAAGAGAGATGACTGGTTTGCTCTGTGGATCACAATCAAATGTAGGTCACGAAATAGTATCGGGTGCTCATGGAAGACGGGAAACAACAGGATAAGATGAGAGGGAAATCCAGGCACTCTAAAAGTATGCAAACATGAAAAAACAAGGAGGATTTACATTAAAAACCCTTTATTATCATGGCTAAATCATCAAAAAAGCCAACACCAAACACCAGCCTTCATCAGGGCTTCAAAAACATATGCATTGTAGATGTAGTCCCGCCTATATAGCAGCAGGACCCAGTAACAAATGATCACATAGTCACATGATAGGTAGATGACAGGTAAAAGCTGAATGAATAACAAAACGTAATGACAAAAAAGGAACATGAAATAAGATGACTCTCATATATGAAAAAATATGCATTTACACACACACACACACACACACACATATATATATATATATATATATATATATATATATATACACACATAAATACACATATCACACTGGCCATACATCCATAAAGCCACCAGCTGTCCATAGGCAAATTACAGGAAACATGAAAAATCAATATCTTCTTAAGTCTTAAGTCTTCTGGTCTTAATGACCAGGATAACTACAAGTATCCAGCTGATGGATCCAAAAAGCCTCCCTTTGATTAAGGTTTTGTATTCTGTTCCCCCCTCTGACCAAAGGTTAGATGTGTTCAATGCCCTCGATGTGCAACATAGTGTCATTAGAGTTATGAAGTTCATAAAAATGTCTAGCCATGGGGTAATCACGGTTGTTAGTCCTGATAGCATATTTATGCTCCGCAAGGCAATTCCTAAGACGTCTTTTAGTACAGCCCACATAGAAAAAACCCTCCAAATATGGGCCGGTAATGCGGTATACGACAAAGGTTGTATTACAAAAGTTGTATTTCAGACTTTATTTGGACTTGGGTCTGCTCTGGGCTTGGATCACAAAGTCTGAAATTTCTTACACCAATGCTGCTTTCTTGATATTGGTGGAAAGGTATGAGTAAGACTAAATGCTAAATTCAAGAGATTTTGTCAGAAAGCACACAGGTGCAGAACACAGATCTACAAGATTCAGAGCTTTCTCTCTGGTCATCAGCACAGAACCACATGATAAGCCAACCAATGTGGCAGATGATTGATGAGTAGATTTGATTGAGCGGAGAGACTGTTTAGCATAGCCGTTGTCGCCCTAATCTGTACAATTTGATGTCTGCACACGTATTCAGAAAGTGTAGGCAGTGGGTCAAGACATTGGTATTGGCGTTGTTGTTACCATTTGTAGTAAGAGAAGTATTGATCAATCAAGTTTGAGCAGGCTTTGGTTGCTTGCATTCCATGCAGGGAGCAAAAGATGCAGAACACATTGGTAAAAATGCAATCCCAAAACCCATCATCTAACGACTACTGAGCTTTTTATCAGCTTTTCTAAATATATGCAAAATGTAAACACCTGTTTATAGCGATAAGTGCAACATCAACTCAAACTCCATTCTTGCATCTTAGGTTTAATCATTTCAGTTATACAATTGCATTAAAGTACTATACCAAACATACCAACACACTCTCATTCCAAGTTGTCACATATCTCCACTTTGTCAGTGGACTTCTGCGTCTACATATAACACTCTAGGTATGCCTGTTTGTCTGCTGTTGATGTTCTGGGATGCTACAACCAATGCCGGAATGTCACCAAAAGCACATGCTTGGGATAGATCAACAAAGGCTAGAATTTAGGTTTAGAAAAAAACATAATGGTTTGGCTCAACATTCATATCAAGAGGTGAACACCGGTGAAACAGGTCGGTACCTCACACTAAAGTAACTGACAAAGCAGTAGTATTTTGACTTCAGAATCAGAATGGGCTGGACATACCTATGTCCTTTCATAATCACCTAGGTGAGCTGCTTCTCCCTATACATGATATTAATTAGTTTGCCGAAAGGTTTTTCCTTCCTCTCATCCCCTCTCCCTCATCTTCTCAGAAAGTAAACGAAAGGTGTCTGACTATATGTGAACTTCTCAAACTCTATAAACTCTATAAAGTCCTCTCTTCTTGCCATGCTCTATCGCAGCTCATTTTGTTATGTTGTGGCATTCATGACAAACTGAAACATGCACTGTGCATGTATTACTACCTGACAACTTTGCTGTTAATTTGTCCTCTGCTCAGAGTGCCAACACCTGTCTGCTCTGAGCACAGCCGCCATCACTCTCACTGTCACGGCATTGCAACAACCTCACCCTCAACACAGACAAGACCAAGGAGATGATAGTGGACATGAGGAAGGAGAGGAGACCTCAGCAGCCACTCTTCATCCGGGAGCTTGAAGTGGAGAGGGTGAGCAGCTTTAAATACCTGGGCGTCCACATCAGCGAGGACCTCACCTGGACACTCAACTCCACACAGCTGGTTAAGAAGGCGCAACAGCGGCTGTACTTCCTGAGGAGGCTGAGGAAATTTGGCATGTCGCCAAAGATCCTCAGCAACTTCTACAGCTGCATCGTTGAGAGCATCTTGACCGGCTGCATCACCGTGTGGTACGGCAGTGCTACTGCTGTGGACCGCAAACGCCTGCAGAGAGTGGTGAAGACTGCTGAGAAGAGCATCAGGACTCCACTGCCGTCTCTGCAGAGCATCTACCACCGCAGAGTCCACAGCAGAGCTGCCTCCATCCTGAAGGACCCCACCCACCCCCAGCACGGTCTGTTCACACTTCTACCCTCAGGCCGGAGGTACAGAAGTGTGAAATGCAGGACCACTAGACTAAAGAACTCTTTCTTTCCCGCTGCAATCAGACTCCTAAACTGCTGACAGGAGTCCACACAGCAACTACCTCACACACACAACCTCATAACTGTACCAGACAGTTTACTACTTCGTTTACACATGCACAATTGCACTGTTCGAATTTGCACTGTACTGTTTTATTTGCACTGTTCTTTCTACTTCTATTGTAAATTTCTAAATTTCTTCTATTGTAAATTTTTTAATTTTTAAATTTCTATTTCATATTTCTTTTATATTTGCTAAACGTTAGGCATTCTGTGGACAGCAAAGTAAGAATTTCATTGTACAGGGAAACATGTTTCCATACTGTGCATATGACAATAAACACTTTGAATCTTGAATCTTGAATTGCACACACACTATACACTGAGGCCCTACACTTTTCTTACAACTTGATGATACCATGCCAAAACTCCTAACCATCCAATAATCACACATCACACATCACACCAGATATGACATGAGCCATGATTCAGTTTGATCTGAACTGAGACCGCCTCTTTTCATCTGACCAAAGTTTGGCTTTTTGTTTTGGATTGTGGTCTGATTGAGGTTTCACACCTGAAATTTTGGTTTGGATCAAATTGAAAAGTCCCGAAGTCCAGAACAAACATAGTAAGAGCCCTGAATCTTTACTAAATCCAAAACTGTAGTCAGCCCTGTTACCACGCAGGTCTAAAACAGTTCAACTCAACATGGTTATCACTTGCTGTGAGGCTGCAGGTGGATCAAGTAATCACAGCTTGGTACAGACTAGAGTGATTGTTATTGCATGTTATAGAAGGCCCTTGGAAAAACAAGGCTATGAGGTATGCTTGAAATGAACAAGTTTAAACAAAGTGTCCTCTGACTATGTTTGATGGTAAAAAACTTTCAGATTGTGTCACCTTGAATGGGTTTGCACTCAGTTGTACACACTGTCACAGAACTTGTAAAAAATTAAGTACTGTTGCCCATATGGCACTTCAGGGTCTAAAATACTTTTTTGTTTATTCCATGTGGGTGATTATTTAGGGGGATCCAGCTTACCTGGCAACCCACCTGCGATAGATCATAAAAGGTGTCATGCAGATTTATTACCTGTAATGGCATTGCTAACTTGGTAACAAAATAACAGGATAAAGCCTTGCTACCAGATTACACAATAAAAGCATGAGAGGTTCTTCAGCAGGTTTTAACAGGAAGTCTCACGCCAACATTAGTTATAACTTAACATAGTGTTAAATGCCTCAAAATTCAATGCAGTGGGCGCTGCAATTTGATTACTTCCTTTGTTTGCAGTTATTAAAGTTTAAGGGCCCATTTTGCAACAGTTCTTGCATGAAATGTTAAACTTTGGTTGCGGTTTGGCCTTTCAATCACACAACTGCATTTTGGGGCTGAAAACACAAACTTTTGAAACCAGGTTCCAGAGCGTGATCTTTTGAAAACGCCACTCTGTCTGTCACAGAGTAAATTGGCATTGCGCGGATTCCGTGACATCTATGGTCTTCTATGGTGTGTGATTACAAAGTTACACAGCAAACTGGTGGCCTGGCATGCAAACTACAATTTAGGTCGTTTTTTTGCAACTCTGTGAAGAAGAAATTCGTTCTCACGATGTTATCACATGAACACGTTTTTTTTTTTGTTTGTTCGTTTTTTTTAATGCAAAGGACAGACTTTTCCATATTTGGTTGGGGCCCTTCTTGTTTAAACATGACTCAAGAGACACAGTCATATTTATATCACTCCTTGTTTATGTTCTGTTTGGTAATAATATGCATATTACAGCATGTGGATGACATTAACATATGCATACAATATGATATCCCTCATTTGGTTGCATGCTATTCTCTTGTGGAGAACACAATCACAACCACAGCCAGACTTATTGCACAACTACTGGAATATCTGTCACTGCAAATGAAACACCATACCCACCATCTCTCAGCCCTTTGTTTCATAATTTGGAAGACTTTGGCCTGAAGTGGTGTTCCGGCTGATACACTCGGGTACCCCTATTGACAAACACAGAACTAACACCCAGACTGAGCATATTCCTATCATCTCCACAGAGGTAGTTTTGTAAATAATGAAAAAATAAGAGATTGCGAGAAAGATTCAAACCCTGCTTACTTTGACATCTAAATAATGTATGCATAAAGTGACTACTAGATTGTCCGTTTAGGAGAGTTACGTCGTTGAACGTGACTACCATTCTTTCAGAAGTTAACAGTATTAAATCTTTGCAATTTCTACATTTGCACACTTCAAGGTCTCATGTAAAACACATCTAATTTTCTCATTACAGCTCCATTAGCCAAAAACACCACTGCAGTGATGGCATCACACCGGTGATCAAAATGCTAAATCATTTTAAGATCAAAATAGGTTTCTATAATGGAAGACATTAAGATGCAGTCCTGTGAAAACACAGAGAAAATGAATTTCTGTGGCTTTCCATAATGTAGCACAACAACCTGTGCAACTAATAATGGCACTGCAATTATTCCTCCATTAACTTGCCTTTGTGAGTTAATGGGATTTAAGTTGCTTTTTTTCCTCATTTAGTTATTGACCAAACGCTCTCTTAATCAATTCCACAGAGAGTTTACGTCTCATCTTGCATTTTGCTTCATATTTTTGAGGAAAAAACAAAGCCACAGCTGCTGCAGCCCGACATGAGAGAGACATTAAACTCAAAGGTTTTGATGTTTTATACATCTGCTGTCCTTGTCTGCTGTCCTTCTGACATGAATTTCAGACTCACACATGCACACACAGTGCACATAAAAGCACATATCAAAATTGAATTATTCAGCGCACATCAAACGGCCTGGTGTTCTGGGTGGATAGACAATCACAGGAGTACAGGCATGCTGACATTGATCCGTCTGATATAACCTATGTATTACACTTCACATCAAAGAGAATAAAAGTGAGTGTTGAATCATGGTGTAAGTTCAGTGTTGAAGGGGAACTATGAAGTCTGCCTGCACTCATGTCCACTGTGTAACAGCAAGCTGTAAACAAGTACTCACATCCTGCATTAAACCCATTATCTCCAGGGAAGCTTGCAAATCTTATCAAGGGAAGCCACCCTCCCCAAGTCAGGGATGTTTGAGAGATCCCATTTCGTTGTGTACATGAATCATTATAGCTATGCGCCTTGTCCGCGCTCCATCTCCGGGAAATGGGCTTTAACAGTGAGCAAATGAGATCAGAGTGGGCAAAAAGCATCAGAGACATAGAAGGATGCCCTGATGAGCAGGGAGATTAAGAAACTCTGACCAGAGGCTGCTGACACAAAGGTGGACACATAAACTCCAGATCCATGCCCGAGTCAATCGACCGCACGAACTGCCCACTGTGTAAGTGCCAGGTCAAGTCCCAAATCAAGACAAGCAAGTCACAAATGTAATCACAAGACTGACGACTGCTTATTTTGGGTTATCCTTTGGTTGATTTAGGATAGGTAAAAATAAGCCTTGGCCTTCAGCCTATTCCTTTTTTTGGTTGTTGATTGAAATTGTGTGTGAAATAATCCGTTTCTCACAATGCATATTACCAAAATACTGTATAATTAATTAATCAATCATTCTGTTTCCAACAGTTCTATTATGAAAATATTGTGCGGGTTGTTGCAACGTCCTGCATATTGGCATCTGTCAAATTGTCACTGTGATGGTGGAGAAAATAACACAAACTACAATGTGCCTTTACAAAATCTCCATCACAGCAAAGGTCAGCCTGCAATGGTAATCAGACCAGCAGACCTGCGGTGGACTGGGTTTTCTAGGTTCTGTCTGATTTGGTGTAAGAGCTAAGGCATGCTGCTTGTACACACATTTATACAGTAAAGCTAGTTTAACCCTTTGAACCACCAGCAAATTGGCTTGATTTCTTTCAAAAACATGGGAAGAGGGCGACAAGCAACTTAACAGAAAATGAGCAAGAAGTTAGTATACAGTAACAGAAAGAAACAAATTACCAAGAAAACCAGCCACGAAAACAAGCTCAAAATCATGTGTTTCATCTTCCACATTAAGCATCATGCACGTTGTCAGACAGATTTCAAATGTCAATATGGCATGGATCAAGTATTACTGTATTAAGTCAGAGTATGAACACATGACTGTGTTTCTATGCTTAGAAACAGTGTAACATCCTACTTCACTGTACAGCAATGTGGATTATAAATATCTCATTAAATGTGGTAAAAACATGCAAGCTTTGTTATCTAAAATTTTATACTTGACTTTATTTTAGAGAGAAAAAACGGTCATTTCTGTGACTATAATCGTCAACACAATTACACGTGAGCCACAGACTGACAAAAGAAACATGACGGTTCTTACATTTTGGAGTGTGACTGCCAAAATGTCCTGTCTGTACTACCAGTATAAATCAAATAAAGAGGGTTTATGATAGGATTCTGCCTTCTGTTCTGTTGAACACAAGAGAGGAGGCATAAAAGTATCCACCTGTATCTGTGCACATGCTGATTGAAAGCTGGAAGCTATGAAGGCTGAGGATTTAATGGGGATTCTGCTCCCACAGTTTATATGATTCCACTGGTTAGAACACCTGAATAATTCTTAAATCCCACAGAGAGGTTCAGGTACAAACTGTTGCTATTGATTTTTTTTTTTGTCAGAACACGACATCCATACAATGGGCCCCATGAATCAAAATCACCTTTAGAAAAATAATCACAATACAGTATAGGTAATGCTTAGCTACTGTAAAATGAGAGCTAATGACAGATTTTAAATATAGTCCAGGCAGCCTGGTCTCACAGAATTATGCAAAATGACAGCCAACTCTCATTCCTAAGTTGTCAAAACCATCACTTTCTAAGTGTTGGACACCGACGCCAAATGCCACCTTTTGTCACAGTACGGTACGCCGCCATGTGGTGTCAGCTTGTAATGCGGGTGGAAACTTTCGGCGTGCTATGAGATGTTGTAGGTCTGCTGGACGGCACCTGGCACGGCAATATAATATGCTGCCGGATGGCCGTTAATGAACATAATATAAGGAGCTGAAGGGTCCCTATAGGGTGGCAGGTGGGGTGGTGAATGGGTCCAACAAACTCCAGACTTTCACCCAGGAGCCCTTTGTTTGCTTCCTGTATGGATGTTTAGCCTAACCATGAAGTTTTTTTCTGTACCTAACCATGTGCTTTTGTTGCCTAATTATAAGCACCTGCTTTTCATGACATCCTGGTAGGTACTTTTGTTGCCTAAACCTAAACCACGTGGTTTTGTTGACATCCCAGTGTTGGTTGTTGCATCATGAAACAGGGTACCTAGAGCATAATATGTATATGCAGAAGTCCACTGACAAAGCAGCACGCTTCTAATTTAGCAAAAAACGGGCTTAAAACTGTTAAAACTAAATGCACTAATCAGAAAAACTGAATGTCTGACTCTTTAGAGGGTCTTTTAGTACAACCACATACTAAACACTTGTTTTAGGTGACCAAAAAGTTATAATTATAAACTGAAAACAGAATAATGACACGTATAACTATGTGAATATGTGGTCACGCCATGGATATGTTTACCAATGCTGTTGCTCTGGTAGCAACATGTCCACAGACAGCACAGCCCTAAATTTTGCATTACTTAAAGCCGTAACAACATTTAAACAGTTATATAAAAATCCATCCCCAGTACAGTTGGCATGAATGGGGAAATTAGCTATAAACAACAAAACTGGTTTGGCATTTTGACATGGGGGTCTATGGGGATTGACTTGCTTTTGGAGCTAGCCTCAAATTGTCATTCAAAGACACTGTAATTTTTAACACTTCATTTTTTTCAGCCCTGGAGGTTACCGCTTGGTCTAACCATTGACCAAAGCTTCTGCTAAATCATTGTTATGTAATTTTACTTCAAACCTAGACAGTGAGCTGCAAAGAAGTTTAGGGGGTAGGGGTCTTATGAGGAAATAAGGACCTAGCTGAGGTTTTTGGGTGACTGAGGTCAAGCACTGATGTTACTGAGGTCATGCATGTGTTGATCATACATATATTACCAAAGACAAATACTTACAGGTATCTGCTGCTGAGATTTTATACTGTGTGTAAAACAAGTCAAGAGTCAGACAAAAGATTCGCGCACTGTATTAAAGGCTCCCAGTAAATTTTAATTGTGTTACTAAATAACTTTTTAATCTGGCTATAATGAGTCAGTTTCAAAATCTAGTCAAAATCCTGACTGATTTTAACTGATAGTTTTAACATGTTTTAAGTGAATAAATGTTGTATTATATTGCTTAATTATAAGTTATATTTTTGAAAATTATTTTATATTATTGGATTTACAGTGACTGACACTGTATATTTTAATTGTTTGTTTTATGTTTTTATTGCGTACCTCAGGTCTCCCTTGAAAATGAGATCTCGATCTAATTGGGACTTACCTGATTAAATGTGCGTGTGTGTGTGTGTGTGTGTGTGTGTGTGTGTGTGTGTGTGTGTGTGTGTGTGTCTGTGTGTGTATGACGATCTAGCAGTGTTGATCTAGATCTTTGTCAGAATTTTCAAAATTTGAAGATTCTTGACAAAGATCTCTGTTGGATCAAAACATAAAATTTACTGGGAGTTTTTAATACAATGTGCAGATCTTCTGTTTGTCTTGCGTTCGTTTGATCTTTTGATCCAGGAATGTAATGGTCCTTTAAATGTGCGTGCCCTCCACCTTACAGTGTGCAAAATAGCCAGTGCCTAACTGTACATTGTCTGCACAACTGTGGTGTAGCACATGTTCACTAAAGGGGAAAAAAATAATTGCAAAGTCAAAATTGAAGAGTGTATCATCAAGGTATAGTCCATGCAGAATGGATGAAAAATTGCAGACAGACAGAAAGACAGACAAATATAAAAATATTGTCACATTTTCTCTGAATCAGAATGTATGGATGAAGTGAAGAAATAGACATTTTGCAAAAAATGGCATGTAACACTATTTAGGTGCTTTATAATGGAAGCTGATGTAACTTGAATGCAAGCCAAAAAGAGGGCATGAAAAGCAGGGAAAGTGCACAGCTCACAGTTTTCTAACAGGCATGGTTCTCCCAGGGCTCCCTGGTGGACTGAAGACTGGTGCTCAGGAGGATGAGGGGGTTAGTGATGGACATGTGGGAAGACTATGGATCCAGCTGCGCTCTCTGTAAGCTAAAGCCTCACTTCAAAGTCCATCTCCCCATCCAGCGGCCTTGGACAGCCCTTGTTGAAATGCACAGATCTTAGCTGAAAAACCAAGGGAATCCACTACAGATCAATCTGGCTAAGCCGCGCCATGGACGAATACCGATGATGTTCATTAAGACTGCAAACGCTCTCCAAGGTCACTTGAATCTCATCTAGGGGAAGTGAGCGGCGAAACCTTTAGATAGTATCTGAGAAATGTGAAAAATGAACAAAAGGCCTTTAATGCATTCCCACAGTGATCCTGGGAGGAGGCAAATGCTCAAAGCCCCACCAAACCTCCACACCAGCCTTCGGAGAGTGATCAGACTACACGCCATCTGGACACCAAGGTCCCATTATGGAGCTGACGATTAGAGAAGAAAGGAAATGAAATGAGCCTTAGCTGCATTGTGGGAATACAAGACAAACAACGCTCTGCCGACTTGGGACAACAGCTTGTAACATGTCACTGTTTGTTTCTGACATTCACCTTAAATGCTTTTTAGATTCTTTGTTTTTTACAGCTGCTGGGATAGCAATATAAAGCTGACAATCACTAACAGCCTCCATAAATAGTTTATAGCACAACATCAGCATAAATTAGGCTTGTTATCACCCCCTGTGCCATGTTGCTCGCTTATATTTATTATCCCTTAGTCCTGACATGAATAATAGGGCCCATTCAATTCCTACCAAACTGGAGTCATATATTTATGGCTCAAATTAAAGCTCCCATGTATTGGGAGACCAAAGGAGGGACCCTGTTGAATATGGTTTGCTGTTTTATCTCATTAAATCCGCATCAACAAGCCTTGTGAATATCAATATCCATGTCAGGATTCAAGGGCACAGTAGCCCCTATTAGGGGACGCAACACAAGGTCTGTCAGGCCTCAGCCAGGAATGTCGAGTCTTTTTATTAAAGGTGACAGGCAATTCAATCCTCGCTGAGTAGTGCTTTTTGTGCAATTAAAAAAGTAAAAACTGTGAAACAGAGATTATGTGAGGTTTTAAAATTAGAAAACCAAATAAAAATCAAACATGATGAAAAGAAAATTATTAAATGGCTGGTTGCTTCTATCTAATATATATATATAAAGTCTTCTGTTGGAATATTTCAGAAAAATTAAGCATAAAAACTGCGACCTTTGTACTACATTTTAGCACGTTTAGTTTTATTTGTATTTTTCCAAGATACCTGCTGTACTTGTTGAGACAATTAAGCATAAGAAACCTGAACAAATTGGCTTGATTTTCTTCGAAAATATGGGGAGAAGGCAATGAGCTACTTAAAAAGACATGGTCCTTGTTAATCACCATTAACTATAGAAATTCTGCAATTAATCGCGGTCAAAATTTATTTTATTTTTTAAATGCACGTTTTTGATTACATTACAATACAAATAGTGCAATACAGTACAATACTGAAATGTGGTGGAGGAGAAAGTGTAATAAGTGTGATAAAAAGAAAATACTTTTTTATACTAGTACTTAAGTATGGAACCTGAGTGAAAGTACTTAGTTACATTCCACCACTGCTCCTTAATCCCCTCCCTTTGAATTACCAATGCGTGCATGTGTATTTATATGCATATTTTGACTGATTTTTTTTTCTTTTTTTTACCATACCATACCGTACAATCATTGATTTCATTATGCCACTGTCTTGGTGGTTTGAGAGCAAGGAAAAAAAATATGATATGAGTAAAACTGCTAAATATTTCTGAGAGAACAATGAAACCGAACAGGTCAAGGCAGAGGACAGACTGTCGTCAGATGATGTGGGCCAACACTTGCTGTCCAATGTTTATTTAATGGTCCCACCAGTCTCTTGCCTCTCAAGTCTTTCCAAAGGCAACGTTTGTACTATTACACCGCTCTGCACACAAGGAGCTACAAACCCTGTCTGTAGCAGGCAAAATGGATAACACGCCTCCCTTTTCAGTGCACTGTGTACAAAGTGATGCGGTATAAAATGATTAAAAAAACCTGCAGTGTTGGCCATCCATCTTCAGCAGTTCATCTCTTCCCTCCTCCTCCCCCCCGCCTTTCGGCACAGTCTTGAATGTTGGAGCCGTCTCCTCCCCAGGCCCTTAGACAATAGCCCTGCGAGCATCCCACTGGATAACTGCCATGGCACGCCGAATGCCAGACAGAAATAATCTCCTCCTGGTGATAACCAAGCAATCTAACAGCCCTGGGGAGCCACAAACACTATTCAGAAGGCAATGGAACAAAACCAGGGCTGGCATGTAATGGGGCGGTGACACAGGGACCCAGGGGTTAGACAAATACATGGCTGTCACCAACAGTGAGTCCGCTGACTGAAGATCAGCAGACACCACTGAAAGAAGGCATGTTGGAATATTACCTGTCCTGACCAACAAATATGTGCAGTGTGTCATTATTTCAGCCATTACTGAATGAAGAGATCCATTAATTAATCAGCACAACCTAAGATGACAGCTTATGTAAGTCAATACACCATAGTAATTGGTAAAAGTATTGAAATTCTGACATTTACAAAAAATATGCAAAAATTTGACATGCTTTTTTCTTCAGATTTTACAAAACAAAACAAATCAAAACAAAACACAAAACAAAACAAAACAAAACAAAACACAAAAACAAACATTTCAGAAAATTGGGATGTACTGTGTCCTTTGCATTTGTAGATATAATCAATGAATATTTTGTTATGTAATTGCCTGTGCACATGCTGAAGAAGGGCGTCCAGCCTGTGTGGCAATAAAAGATGCGCTAATTAGTTGAGTGTTTTGACAAAATAAAACACAAAACATATTGATCCAAAAGATTTTTAATCCTTTGAAACCTGACCAAATTGTCTTAATTTCTTTCAAAAACATATGGAGAAGGTAATGAACAACAAAAAAAAAAAATTAGCATGAAAAGTTACATGGTACGGTATGGTATGATATGGTATCGTATGGTGCTCTACGTTTGGGTGGGGTAGGGTATCATACCATATCGTACCGTATGGTATAGTATGGTATGGTATGGTATGGTATGGTATGGTATGGTATGGTATGGTATGGTATGATTCACCTATTATGGAGATCATTTAAGAACTTATCCAATAAGTTGCATCACTGTCACCATGTCTGTTTCGATAATACCTTGAGGCTCCACCAAAGTTTCAAATTCTAAATACTGTAGCTTTATCTCTAAAAAGTTTTTCAAAACTTCCATGTCTTTCTCCACTCAATCTATGTGATGGTGGTAGGTTTTATGTACTTTTTCTCTACTTTATGGATTTTTTTTGGGAATTCAAAAAGCAGCTTAATGAGTTTTAGACTATTATTTACACAGAGCAACATAAGCACGACGGTCGCTCACAGGCTGAAGAATACCAATCATACCAGACATCGGCTTCTGCACATTCATTATCTATAACAAAGCACCAGAGGGCACAGTCAGAACACTCACGGGCTCTTTCTCAGTCCCACGCACCGGCACTGCACAGCATTTTAATTACATATAGAAACAAATATATAGAACAAAGTATTATTGTTATCTTCAGCTGAAAACAGTTTCTTTCTGCTGCTTTAAAACTAAAACAGTGAATCCTAAAGGAGGGATTACAGAATTTGTGATCGTTGTCTGTGGGTTCATATGTGTGACCCCTTCCGCGTCACACAGTCATTTAATGCAAACTGATTAAAAAAAGAATATATATATATATATATATATATATATATATATATATATATATATATATATATATATATATATATAAATTGGTGCAGCCTTCACTAGATAGTTATAGAGAGAAAAAAATGAGAGGCAGATGCTGAAGAACTTGTAAAGAAGTCTGCAATTCTTTGATCTGAAAGCACTAAAACTTAAAGATACAAGTTTTTATTATAACAGTGACCTCATGTTACACCAGGCATTCTCCTCTGTACACTGAGCACATTTTCCTGTTCATACCTGACAGCACTAAACACCAACTTGTTACTTACTTGGAGTGGATAATATAGATAGACTGTGTAAGTGTGGCTGAACAGCAGCCACTGTAGACACAGATGGCAATTACAGAATAATGGCACATTGAATTCTTCTTCATTTCCCAAGACTGTCTTGAGTCATTTGCCTTAAATATATCATCATTATATAACCTAACCCAGAGTGAGAGGATTGACATCATTCCTGGTGAGGTATACTGCAATTACTTTTGTGACAAAACCATTAAAATATACAGATGGCATGCTAAAAGAAACTGTAAGAGTAGCCCAAGTAGAGAAAAGTCATAGAGTCAGTAAAATGACTCGATAGTGTGCTGCAGGGATGATGTTTGTTGTTGTTCCGTTTTTTGCCTTTTTCTCAAAATTAGTGCAAGTGTGCAGGCTTTTGTAAATACAGTTAAACCCACTAAATATGTGCAAAAGACACATTTCCCATTGCCAGTAGAGCAGTGCTATGTACATGGTTCTGCTGCAGACGAGTATGCAATTCTGTGTGTTTTTTTTAAATTTTTTTCATCACGGACAAGAACAGTGGAAAGCAGCATGGATGCCACTGAAAATAGTAGTGGTTACTCCTTTTTATATATTGCTTACTTATTCAGTCTCTTTTAAACTAGGGTAAGACTAATTTGGGACAATGTTTGAGGGCTGCTGGAACAGAGTGGGACGATATTTAGCGATGGCGCGTTATTACATCTCATGGGTTAAAGAGCTAAAATTGGTGCATTTATCCATGTGTTTCCATCAATTAGAACTGGGGGCCAATAAACACCCGCGGCAACTGCAGAGTCATTGGATCCAGGTGTGAATGCTGATTGTTACCTTTACCATTACACTAAAAAGCCAGATGTGGGTTTGTTGTCCAGTATAAAACAGGCTAAAGTTTATGATACTTACTTGTTTTGTTCATATTTGATATTTGGACTATAACTGCAATCACCAGAAGTAAAAAGCTAATATTAAGCTGTAAACTAAATGCACCACAGATGCATGACTTCAATGTCATCATAACAAATTCTCATTCCCAGGTCGTCAAATCACTATGCATTGTCATGCCCCTCAGAGTCTGATGGCAACACACAAGGCATTCTTTTAGCGCAGGTGTCAAACATTCAGTCCGAGAGCCAGAACCAGTTTGCCAAATGGCCCACTTAAGCCAACTGGATGACCCTGCACACCCAATACTGCAGACTGTTTTCATTCTGAAGTCATTAAATACCATGGCTTTCTCAATTTTGGTGCAAGATACTTAATAGGAACCACTTTTTTTAAGACGCCTAAAAGTTTCAAGTTACAAGCAGGATATTTATTGACGCATTTTGTGTTGTAGATTATGTCAAGATGTGTTAACCACAGACTGTATTTCAGGAGTTTAACCAAAACTGACTTGAATCAGGGTGTGTTTGTTGCTCTCGAATTGAACTTTTAATTTCTTAGAGAAATATTGTGCTGTTCCCTCTTTCAGACAGACTCACTTTAAGTAAGGGATTAGCGTACTTGTTTCCAGCACTGAGCAGCACACATGAAGCATAACAGAGTCTGCTTCCACTGTGCTCCTGCAGTAATAAACAAGCAGAGCTCTGCAGTCAAAATGTTACTTCAAGATGGAAATATGATGCAGGCTGACAGACATCACTGTTTCTTTGCGGCAGCCAGACAGAGAATAGCAAATGAATTCGACATCAGCTGTCTGCGACTTGTTTGGCAGCATTTATGGGCGGTTCAGCAATTCACCCGCACCACAGTACAAACAAATCACTACAGCACCAACAATTTAGAGAGGAGCCAGTCACTTTTACCCACTTCATCTGCATCTCTGCTCACAAAAATACATTTTGACTGTCGATTCATCTCTCCATCTGTATTTTTTTTTCCCCCACTGCTACTACAGCTTCTGACAAATTACTGGTGTTATCCATTTTGTTAATGGATAATGACATTTCCTAGGAATACTTTGTAGTACTAATACCTGAAAGTATCCAAGCCATGTGTCCTTTGCATTTTCAAAGCTGTTATCCCACAGGGTTTTCAATTAAGCAGAAAATGAGGTCTGTGGTTCATACAGGGTTTTTTTTTTCTTCATTCATCATAAATTAAAAGCAGATTTTTTACACAGAATAAGCCATGGAAACTTCTGTACAATGAAACTTAAGATTGTTCTAGAAAATGACATTACTGATTATCATTTCTGCTTCAGCATTTTGCATAAATATTTTTTATTTATAACATGTTTAATGACCTTGATAACTTTTACACACACATAGCCCTGTAATAACCACCTTCTCATTTTTAGGGTGCCAAATATGGCAGATCTGCCTGTCACCCTCAGCCTCTAAGATACACAATGCTCCCTTTAGCCCATTTTTCCATACATTTCCACTTCTGTGTAATGCCGGCAATACCCAACACATTCTCAACTCAGGTCATCACATATTGCATGCTTTTGCAGCCACATAATACACTCTCAGTACGCTTTTGCGTTTGCTATTTACGTTCTGGGATGCCACTATCCTTATGTCCACAAAAGCATATGATGGGATTTTGCTGCATGTGGTTATGTTTAGGCAACTACAGTATATGGCAAGTCTGGGGTTTGTTAGATCCGTCCACAGCCCCACCCGCCTGCCCTATAGGGACCCTAATGCTCCTTATATTATGTCGTTACCAGCACTGTTTCAACTTGATGACATGTAGCTGCGTATCATGTGGATGTGACAGATTCTGTCAGACTGTGTTGTCAAGTTATGCCGTCCAGCGGAATGTCATGAAAACACAAAAGGTGGCTTTTGGTGTCGGGATCTTACACCTAAAGCCCTGCAAAAGCCATGTTATTTGACAGCACCAGAATGAGAATGGGCAGCATCACTTCACTACAGTACACCAAACTAATGTGGTTAAGTTAGCCCCTGCTTTACAAAATATTTACAAATTGAATGTTTTACAGACAGCTCTTCTTTAAACTTGTACATAATATCTCTAAGGTTAATTTTAAAGACAAAATGAACAGTATTTGGGATTATATACAGATACTGGATTATGATACTGATTGTAAATCAGTACTGTTCCAAATCTTTCGAGATGTCTGTTAACTGAACCTGCTTTCATTCCCAGGTCATCAAACACTGTTTGATGTTACACCCCTTTGCCTTTCATAGCAATGAAAGGCAAAGGGGTGTCTAGTTTTTGACAAACAACTCAATGTAGTGAAAGGGTCATAGTTAATTTCAGGCAACAAAACTTCTTGTATAGGTTTAGAAAAAATATATATTTTGGCTGAAACTAAGCGTATTTGTTTCATAACTTAACGTGGCATAAATATATGAAGTGAGTGATGTCATTGTGAGATGACCATATGTAAATTGTGTAAGGTTACTTCAAAACAACATTGACTTTTAGTCAATACATTTGATGTCAATATCACACACCAAGTTACATGACACAGCATTGCTATATGACGCCCTGTGGATGAGAACAGGCCAGGTCACCCTAGGTAGGTGGAAAGACAGGATGGTGGATGGGTCAAACAAACATAGGACTTTCACCCAGGAAGCCATTGTTTGTGTCCTGTGTGGAAACAAAAGTGAATGTTTAAAATTTTATTTTGTATTTTTTTAACAACATGACATAATTAATGTCACGTGGGGTGTGATGTATGCCATATTTTCTGATGTCTCATGCAATTTGACTTGTCACTTTTTTAACTAACTGACATAAGTGTGGTTACACAGTTATTTTATCCCAAACAATGATTTTTTTCTAAAGCCTAATCAAGTAATTTTGTTGCCGAAACAAAACTGCTGCTTAAAGCTATATTTTCTGCGATTATGAAAGTTTAATTTGAAAAGATACTTTTTGTGTATCAAGCAGAAATTGACAAGGGAGCAATCATGTCCAAAACTGACCCAAGAGGTAGCTCCAGCATCATATACTAGAGCATAGGGCCACTGGCCAGGCTGCTTGTATTGACAAGTTAAGAGTTGTAGATATTTTCAACTATGTCCCTCAAAATCAAGTCCATTCAGCAACCATGCAAATCACATGGTTGCAGTATGTCACCGTTTTGTAATTTTTCAACAGAAATAGAAAAACAAAGAAGATATTCCTTGTCCTAATTCTTTGTATATAGTCTTTTGGGATTTTCTACGTGGACAGTGATCTTTTCTAAAGTAATCTGAACACACCAGCAGCAAAAAAAGCTATTTGATGTGCAAATGGTATATTTAAATCTATCCACATTAGTCTGGGTACAAAGCTAATGGATTACCTTTTTGCAGTGTTCCTCTTGGGCATTTTCCATATGGTTTGAGTCCTTGTCACAAAATGGCCTTTAGCTCACATTAGGGCTGAAGGGTTCTCCAAACTCCAAACTATGCAGCTAAGTAGAATCCTCTTCATAAAGGTCATGATTACATCCCCCTCACAGAGCTCTTCTATCATTCAGGCTGCCCTGGGCAACTTCACACACTGGCAGCTCGAAATGGTACTGAGAGGTACCAGAGAAAAAAGAACTAATCCATGTAGCCATGTTTATTAGTCTGGCTGGACACCATTACTCCACTATATCTTTACATAGCACATGGGGGTTTGCTGCTGTACTAATGCTCTGAATGTTGCATTTAGAATTCATTAGTTTCTGTTTTGTTTTACCAAAGGACAACTAGCTGTTTTTTTTTTTACTTTATTCAGGTTCAAGACAGTTACTTCCATCACAATTCTGATTTGAATCTTTCCCACCTTACTCACTTTTACACAGTATATATTATAATTACTTGTAAAAACACTTTCATTAATGCACATTCCAAGTTGTCACATATGGCCACTTTGCAGTAGACTTCTGCGTCTGCTGTTGACGTTCCAGTATGTATGTATGCTACAGTAACGTCAACAAAAGCACATGGTGGAGTTATGCTGCACGTGGTTATGTTTTAGGCAACAAAAGCACATGAAAACCAATGCAGGGAACAAATGTACATGCTGGCAGGCATGGTTAGGCTGATGCAAAAGAGGCACATAGTTAGGTGTAGGAAAAAAAAAATCATAACATATCGGAACGCAGACTCTGGACTCCTGCATGAAAGTCTGGGGTTTGTTGGGTCGATCCACTGCCCCTCCAGCAAACCCTATATTGACCCTCACGCTGCTTATATAACATCATTACCAGCAGCGTTTCAACATGGCACCATCCAGCATTGTATCATGCCAACACAACAGGTTCCGTCTGACCGCATTCTCAACTCACCTGTCCCCGTATCATGGTGCTGCGGCAGGTACCATCTGATGGCTTATCATACAGCTGTGAAAGGTTGCTTTTGGCATTGGGATCTTATGCCAAAATCTCTGCAAAAGCATCTGTATATAATGTCTTCAGAGTGAGAACGAAATGTCTACCAATATACCTATATTGGAATATTTTACACTTTACTGAAAATGGTAACCTCTATGAATGTCTGAAATGAAGTGTACCATGTAGTGAGATGGTCAGATATCTCTAAATGAGTGAAAATGTTGACATGCTTGCACATCTAGATGAAAAGTCAGGAGATCAACAAATGCAATTTGGTTTCATCATCTGAGCAGCATGAATATCGGTTTATTCATTAAGATATTTCACTCTCAAAAAAGTATTGGACCAACCAAACAACTGACCGCCACTGCCATTCACGGTGATTTTATAAGATATACAATGAGTACTAATGATGGCAATGCAGCAATATTTAACTCATACAAAGCCTTCAAAATTGCTTAAATAGATCTCTCCTGCCGAATTTTAAAAACTGTATATTTTCCCAAAATGCATAACTGTGTTTTATTATTATCATTATTATTATTACTATTAACAGTAGTTATAGTAGTGGTAGTAGTAATAGTAGTGTTAGTATTTCAATTTACATTTTTAACTGTTGTTGGTTCTGCGGCCTATCAGCATCCACATTTTGTCCAGCTCTTGGAAGTACTGGGACTTCTATCACACATTCGCTCATAAACTAAGGTGTCCAACAACAACAAACCCAAAAATCCAGCATTTGTGTTGTGCATGCTTGAGTGTTTATTTTTGTTTTTCAGTGGATATCTATTATCCTTAAAACACAGTGTGCAACACACAACAGATTTTCTAAACATCATGTGTAACTTGTATACTCCCTTACTACCAAAGGAAACAGAATAACCTCTTCATCTGCTTCTCTTACTGACAATATTTATGAATCAGAGTAACGGTCCAATTTTTCTTTTTGACTTTTACCAGCCAGAGCTCAACAGGAGGGAATGAAAAGAATTTCACAGAGTAGAATTCACAGAAGAAATGAGGTTTGCCTCAGGATACTGAGTCACAGAGGGGAAAGAAATAAGAAATAGTCCAGCTAATGTAGAATTAGTATGCCAATCACTTCTATCTTCATTCAACTCTAGAAAGTCAAACAACATCAAAATATGGAGTTGGCGAGCGGATATTAATTAAAGCAACACAGAAAAGACCAAGCAGAAGGGACATGAAAACATTCTGAGCACTCTTTTAATTTTAGTTGAAACTAGCAGAATTTTATTCTGACAGTGCTAAGTATGAATTTGAGTATTTTAGTGCTATTGGCATATTTACACCCCAAATTATGAAACTGTTGGACAAAACAAGGATCATACAGACTTGGAAGTAATCAATTCATCCACTGGGAAGCATGGACTGACACAATCAACAGTTTCACGTGAATCTGCTAATTACAGTGTTGTGTTTTGATGGAAATTTGGTTATGGTGGTGATTCTACAGTGAAGGTTAGGAAGCCCCTAAATCCTAAGGGATCCTCCCCTGTGGACTGTGAATACTCATGCTACTTTTCATAGCAAACTGGCTAGTGGTTTCTGGACATATGCTGCTCTAGTTCAGTGTTGGACAGAGGAACTAATCAACTAAACAAATCAAAAATGCTTTTTTGAGTGGGAAAAATTATCACCATTTGTTCCAAGATATACAGTGCATCATGAGCACTCTTTGTAATGTAAAATATGTAAACCTTATATGGTGTTTTGATGGCAATTTTCAGACCTTTCTCAGATGAGGAAGCATCTGGTATTGAAAAATTAGTCTTTTTAATAAAGTTTGTTACCTCTAGTCCATGTACTCCAGTATACTTTGGAACTAACCATCGCTATGTTTCAACAGGGTTAAAGTCACCAAACATGAATTTTTCTTTTTAGCAACTTGTCACTGTGTTCCCAAAGGGATAGTGGCATGAATAGTAGTTGTTTCTCACTGAGCCATAACTGCGTATTCTGCTGAAATGATGCAACAAAAGTAGCTGTTTCTTACCAAGACATAGCTTTGTTTTCTGCAGGGATAGTGCCATGACAAAGCTTAATTTCCAATTGGGATAGTGCCACAAAAGTGGTTGTTTTTAACATTGCAGCGTTTCCAGTTTTCAGATGGAATTTTTTCACCAGAGGCAGGTGTTTTAAGTCAAAATATGACCTTTTCCTAACCACAACCAAGTGGTCATTGTGCTTGAACTAAATGGACCTAAATGAAGCTGCTCTTGCACAGCGCTTTTTCTAGTTATTTGACCACTCAAAGCACTTTCACATTACCGGTCACATTCACCCATTTACACATACATAAACACACTGGTGCAAGGTACCACGCAAGGTGCCACCTACGAAACGTACAATGCAAACTATTATTCTGGCAATTGGGTTGTAATGTAAGGATAAATCCACTAGATTGTACAACATTTTCTGTTCTCTCTGGATAAGCCATCAACTTCTAGCCCTACGAATTAAAAACTGATGTATATTGTGGGTTAAATCCAGGTCTGTATTTTGCAGCGTAATGAAGGCTGTAGCCTCTAGGGGACATTAATGGGGCATTACACTTTTTGTTTTGTTTAATCAGAGGCCAAAAATGCCAGTGAAAATGTTTAATCCAAAGCCATTTCATTTGTGATAAATAGAGTTAATCCATCAGCAGCCTGCATACAAACACAGTCTTTGGGTCTGCATCAGAGGACAGGAACATTATCAAATCGTTTAATCATCATGATTAAATTCTTGTCATTATTTTTGGTGTTGTTAATTAACTGCATATGTATACGCTAATCCGTAGGTGGCAATACCTCTGAAACATTGTTTCGGAGCCACATGTTGGCACCACACAAACAGTAAACAACCGCTCCAGTCGGATTTTTGGCAAGGATTGTGTTGTTTTAGTGTTAATTATGTGTGACAGCATACAAACACATAATAATGCTATTCAAATTACTATGCATTGTTTGCACATCTGCAACAAACAACACCAAGGACAGATAGGGAGGTGAGAACTCACCATGCCTTCTCTTCCCACATCTAGAAATATATACACAGCTGACATGCAGAACACTGTATCATTTTCTCGTCGTGTAGCATGATACCCTGAGATTAAAGTTACGCATAAAAAAAAAAAAAAAAAAAAACAGTGCCAATATATGGATGTTAAATTCCTATTCAATTGGATGCGGTGCATGAAGTGTAAGAGAAATGAAGATTTATAGAGTAAGGCAATTACTCTAAGCCTGGTGCAGCAGCCCTTATTTAGCTGAATGGTAAGCTCGCCTTGCTTGGAGGAGCACTAATTACTGAAGCTTATAGGAGGCTTACACTAATCTTGATTGAATTTCTGAGTGTGATGTGAGATCTCGCCATCAAACTTTTTCCCACTGACAAAAGAGCAACTTTTAAAGCCAATGTTTTCAAACAGGTTTAACCTACCGGGTGTGCAAACAAATCCAACCGCAGAATCTGCATAAACTCACCTGCTATATTTCAAGACAAAAACAAACAAGCAAAAGTCAAGTGCGTAATACCACAACAGATAGCAGACTGAGAATGTGTGCAGTCTGGAATACTGACAGTGTTAGTACTCTGTGCTGAGCGCTTCAAAATATTTGAAGGTGATGGTTTAGGGCAAAAATGTAATGCAAACATTCAGAATACAAAATAAGAGAAAAAAAGCAAAAGGCTAAAATATTACTACAGTAGATGGTACTATCAGTATGGAGTCTGGATGCTACAACTCAATTTATATCCAACTAATTTTGAACGAGGTTGTTTTGTTACTTTGATATTATGTTGAGGAGTGATAGCTGGGGATTAGATATTCTATTCTTAACCTAATTGTATTTTATAGTGTGTTTTTTAATTGCACTGTAGCTTTCTTTCTTTTAATATTTATTAGTGTCTCTCTTGTTAGTTGTTTTTTATCTGTATTGTTTTTTTTCACCACTCAGAGCTTACACAAAAGCAATTCCTACGTACCTGTACTGCCTGTGCATGTACAAATGCCAAATTAACTTCTTGAATGTTGAATAATGCTGCAGAGATCCCAATAAATGTGAATGAAATAACAAAAGGGAGATACAGCAATAGAAAGTCCTGCACATTTATTTCCAATACTGCGCACAATGACCCATTCAGCTACAAACACTTGAGATTCTCCATTCTCCATCATTTTCAGGTAATTTTCTTATCATTTTAACTAATTTCTTACTATTTCTGGGTGTAATTTCTACTTTCATTGCTCTTTGCCTTCTTCCTATGTGTTTGAAAGAAATCAAGCCAGGTGTCAAAGGGTTAAACAGGAGGTGCACGCCTTGTGTAAATGGGATGTGCATCATGTAAGTAAACTTGTCAGTCAATGTAAATACTCCTGCAGCTTAATGAAACCTGTAAAATATGTAGTGGTCAGCGTGGACTCTTGCTGATTTATCCACCACAGACAGATTCAAGTGGCATTTGCCTTCTGGCGGGTGGTAATTTCCAAACCTGCCAACATGAAAAATACATTGAAAAGGCAGCCAGTTAACTGTGTACAGTCGGGTCGTGCACAGTTGATTTTAATGTGAACTGACAGCCTAAAGATACAGTCAGCATTTCCTGACACTGAGAGAGGAATCAAAAGCAAAGCTGAGAACTTTGCTGAGAGGTGACGGGGCTAAACACTGAGCATGTGCACCGCTTCACCGCGTGACTTATATGTTATTTTTAAACCACAAGCAAGACACGTTTCTTATGCAGCTCGGGTAATATGCACAAACGCTCCACTCACTGCCTGTGTGTGTCTGTGTGTTTGCTCTATAGCGGACCCTCCATCCATCCAGAGTGTCTCTCTGCTTTCCACTATAATGCATGCTGGGACTGTGGGAAATGAGAGGACTTTGTATTTTCTAAGTAGCTGAGGCGTAACACTCTCTTGCCTTCAGTAAAAGATCACAACAAACACTGGGAGAGCTGTGTGATCTCAGGGTTTGGGGAGAAACAAATCTCATGGACAACAGAAACACAGGAGCTGCAGACCTCACACAGTCTGCTCTGTTCTGACCTGCACTCGCTCCAAACTCCCTATGAAACCCACTTCAGTTGGACTGATTCAACTGGATGTTTTTTATGCACACCATTCTTTTTCCTTGAACAACAAAACGCATGCACAGTGTTACAATGGGACCAGAGGACATCCCCTATGAAAACTTTTGAACCCAAAGATTTTTTTTTTTTCTCAGAAATCACAGTGACATGCAGCTGATTTTACAGATCTGTCATTTCATTGAGCTGTCCCCCCCAACTGCAGTCTAATCTAAAGGAGACAGAACATTTGCAGCTCTGGCCCTGAAGCTCTTGAATAAACCACCTCAGTGTGTCAGAAATCTGGACGGATTTTAAAATCTCTGCTGACATCTCACTTTAATAACTTTTACAATATTTCAGCCTGTTTTATTGTTGTGTACTGTTCTCTTTTTGTGTGTTTTTATGTAACATCTTTTCTTTTGTTAGTCTTTTTTATGTAACATCTTTTCTTTTGTTAGTCTTTTTTATGTTATATCTTTCCTTTTGTCTTTTTTATAGGTTTTTTGCATTACAACTATTCTCAGTTTATGGTACCTTATACTTATTACATTTGAATATTTATATGTATACCACATAATCAGGGCCCTATCTGAAAGTGCATTTGAAATTATTCTGAAAACAAAAGGCATTGTTTGTAAAAATTGGACAGCTCGATTGCAGTTCATACTTTCAGCCAGCTGTACATGCATAATAAAGATGCAAACATTTTTGAGATTGGTGCTGAATGGCCAAAAACAAAAAAAGAGAATAAAAAGGGCACTGGCTTTTGCATAAAGATAGATAACCTACAACTACCAGAAAGCAGTGCTCTGCACAGGACCAATAAACACTCCTGCAAAAACAGGCCACACAAGTAGGGTTTCCATTAACTTTCAAATTGCGCAAATTAAAAATATTAACTATTGGAAACACATCAATTTGAAAAAAACTCCCATTTATTGCAAAATGTTTTTACGGTCGCTTGAGGTGGTATTCCAGGCGGTTCTAAAAAGCCATATTTCGCAAAACTGCAATGAAAACACTCTATTTCAGTTTTTATAGGTCACATGATGTACAACAAAGAGTCTGATAGTTGCTACAAGAGGTGTTATTGCATGACATAACTCTTCAAAAGTCATACATGGTCGCTCCTGCGTATAAGGGGCTTGCATTTTTTTGTTATTTTCGCATAACACGCCTACGTCACCTTCGATTGGAAATGATGGTGGCTAGTGCTGTGGCTGCAATAGAAATAACCCTGCTTATGTTTAAAACATCATTCTCCATGCCTCTTGTAATGTTATCATGAGGTCATGATCATGAAGTTGCATAACATCACTCAGTGGAAACGCAGTCATCTTGCAATTGTGTTTTATCAACATTTTGAAAATATCACTCAAGTTTTTCACAAATATGTAATGGAAACATGCCTACTGTAACAGAATCTTGGTTCATATTTGATCAGATGAATTTCATCTAGGAGCAGGGAGATATGGGTGCTGGTGAGATGGACGGCAGTTCACTGTTCATCTGCACATACTACCCTCACTGTTATGATACAATGCTGATTCAGAACTGCCAGGTGAAACCATGGACCTTATAAAAATAATGGACATAGTCACTGTGACGTCACTCATTGATTTGGGGACTCCCATATTGAAGCCTCAAGTTCTGCATTTTGGCTGCCACCATCTTGGATTTTATGGAGCCAGAAGTGATCTGAGATGATAGTATTTGGACAAAATTTAAAGTGGTGAGTTATATACAAGTTTACCCCCATAGAGTTGTCTTGAACAGAGAAATAATCTATAGAGACCAGGATGTTAACATGTTAAAACCTCATGTAAAGTTGGGCATTTTAACATGGGGATCTTTGGGAATTGAAAGAGTCAACCTCAAGTGGCTATTGGAGGAACTGCAGTTTTTGGCACATCCATGTTTGGTTGGAGGGATATGTATGTTTTCATATCAGTCCAATTGCAATTGGGGTGTGAGATATATAACTAAGTGTCATCAGCGTCTATGTAAAGAATAATATATTTTTTACTTAAAAAGGTCTTTTTCTGATGCCCTCTGGTGAATGACACTGTGAAAGACAGCAACTATACCCATACATGCAGTAGTATTGGAGGAATATCATAAAAATTTAGTATACAAGGGTGTTTAGAAATGGCGGTATGGTATTTTCTTTAATACTGTCATAAATACAAGCACTTATGTATAGCACAGCATGCACCACCAGTGCTCAGTCCCTGGTATCTATTGGTGGAACAGGCAGATGAGCTGAAAAACATAGTGAAACATAGTGGTGGAGGGAGAAATTACAGGACTGCAAACAGCCGGTGGCCAGCGAGAGAGAGACCGTGGAGAATAACAGCATGATTTTTTACATCTAACGTGGTAAATCAAGCATCTATCTCAACCAAACTGGAACTGGGGTTTGTTGGAACAGTGGACTTGAAGTTTGACTGAAATGTATTTTATGATGAATTAAGGAGGCTGCAAATTTATGCCATGAGTATCAGGCTCTTCTGTTGGTATGGCAGCGTCTTTAATTCATATGAGGCATGAACAGTCGAGGATGTTTAAGAAAGCAGAACTTCTTTAAGAAATGCTTAAGAAAGGTTAACTTTTGGTTCATCACAGGTCAACGTGGCTGTTTCACAATTCAGAGACAAGGCGATCCAGTCTGCATTTTCAGACCAAATATCTCATAATGGACCAACATTGCTTGGCGTGTATGTAGCTGAGAAATGCAGTCTTCCTTCGCTTAAATTATGTCCTTCACAATTCTCTGTATCCCATTATCAGGTGTGAACAGCTCAGGTATTTAATGGAGGGTAAAGGGCACCCTTGTCAAATTGAAAAATATTATGGAACCATGTCATATACTAGGTGTTTGTTCAGGTAGTTTTATATTGTATTTATGGCTGGTAAATACAATACATCACAGACATTATGGAAACCAGGCATAAGCTTTGTTTGCTCTTGTTAGCAGCCTGGAAGTGTTATTTATCAAAGCAAAAACAGACATGATGTGAATGTATTTAGCTTCATTCCCAGGTTGTCACGCCTCTTCAGTAGTTGATACCAGCACACAAGGCATCCTTTAGTGTCTGTAGGAGATGCACAGCTGTCTCCTGAGTAAATGTAGTAAACATTGCAAAGCAGTGGGAAACTGTCTCGGTAAGGTGCATTTAAAATATTTGTGTGTGTGTGTGTGTGTGTTACTGATAAATGTAGCATAACTTGACATAAATATGTGGCTTAAGTATGCGATATAGGTAGGTAACTCATGAAACATTACATTACAATAAGTCCATGTTGACTTTTAGTTTGACATAGAGACGACGCTGATTCTGTTGCTGTATATGATACCATTTTTTAAAAGGTGGGATTGGTTGTCACAGACACACCCTTTTGTGAGCCTGCAAGGTTGTGGAACCTAGTGAAAATGAAATGAATTGTGTCAAAATATAACACAGTGAAAGCAATGTCTATGTGATCAAATTGCTCCATACCTTCTATCTTTACCAGGATCTAGTCTTAACGTTAAAAGGAAATTCTTAGAAAACATCATCATTCCGAGAATTTTCTCAGAATTTTGTCACCAGGCATAACTCTTTGTACTGGGAAGCTTTGTGAATACAGCCCCTGAGTCTCAGTCCACCTGATGTGATTTCTTTCTCTTCCCGATCAGACTGAAAACATCAAGTATCTTTAATAAAGATTTGGCCATCCCAGACAGGGTCAGGAGAACAGGAGAGCAATTAAAGACAGACAACCAGGGCAGCCAGGCCCCATAATGCCAATACTGAAAACTGTCTCAACAGCCGTCATCTTATCAGTGTTTTGCCTTAATAATCATCCAAATTAACTGAACTGCTGCTGCGTCATTTACATCTGCAGTCTTGTTAAAGACCCCACTACACTGAAGAGATGTGGCGATGCAACATTTTGCAGCCCTGATGTTAATTTGTAGTAGGCTTAGCAGCTCTGCCCCCGAGTCAGCGGACTTGATAGAGTGGCTAAAAGTGGATGAGTAGTGTGTGTTAACAAAGAGGAAAACCACAGAGAAATACAAAAGAGCCAAAGCACACACACTCAGTATCTGCTCATATTTGCATGCAAAAATTGCCAATTAATTTAGATTTCTCTCCCTTAAATGCTTTTTTTTTAATATTTTGTCTTTGTACCACCGCCACTGAAAGTAAACTTATTAAACTGCAGTGCATCAAATGAATAAGTGAAAGGCTTTAATTTTATTTGCCTAGGGGGGGCTTCATAAATGCATGTCACTGATGCAAAGAAATTAACACTGTTTATGTGTGCATGTGCATGTGTGTGTGTGTGAGTGTCATGTCTGCAAGCTGGGTTCTCAGGAGCTTTGACGGGGTAAAATGAAATCCAGAGTACACCCACAGGGCAACACGACTGAACAAATACAATAATTCAATTTACTCTTCAATTACATTCGCATTCAGGCTTTCCCCTCCTTTAATTAAACTGTTGTACATGTCGCTGCTGTGCACACGCAAATATAATCAAATAAAATCCATCACAACGCCCAATATTCCACCTCATAAAACAAATGAGGGATTTGATATTGAGCAGCATGCTTTCATTTTATTCTTTTTTTTTTTTTAAAGCAAATCAGTAAATTGCTGGTGTGAAATGACGTTCAAAGCAATATGCAGTTAACAAACTGAAACTAATTAACACATTTCAAAGGAGTTCACAAGAAGAGAATGAACATGCGTACACAGCTTTGATATTGATATCAGTCATACATATTTCAGCTGGAGACATCAAGCGCATTGATTACCCAGAATTCCTAAATGTTGTCAGAGTGGGGGAATCATTGCAGGCCGCAGCATGCCATCAATAGGTACAACACAAAACAACCCTGAGGCTGATGATTGCTTATTCATGGATCTGTCATCAAACATGTTAGGGACCTGACTAAACGTGACGATTACACACACAAGTGAGCACGCAAACTCAATTTTTGCACTCTTCAGGCTAAATATTGAACACTTTCTTGCCCGCACAGGGAGGTCATGGCAGCTATTGATGAGGACACTCAAGGACATGGACGGAGAGAGTAAGGACAAACTGTAAGAGGCATATATATGCGTGTGTATGCAGATGGGTGGCAAATGAAAGCAAAACCCTAAATAAAGTGTCTTTTTCCTTTTTTCCACCAACACAAGTAAGTGTATGCAGTTTCTAACCCTGTTAAAACAGATCTCCCATGAGAGGTTGTTGATTGCATGATTCTGTTAAAAAGATCTAGAATAAGAACCAGCTATTGCAGCGGAAAGGTTAGGTTTATGTTTTCCTATTATCACGGCATGACCTTACCTTACCTTATGAGCCTTGGCAATGGAGTCCTTCAGCGTAATTACGCCAGTATTTCCCCATAATGACCACAATAAAATGCTGTTTCCATAATCCTGCATATATAGCCATCTAAAACAAAACCCATAATATCTAGAGCAGTGGTTCTCAAACTTTTTTCAGTGATGTACCCCCTTAGAAATATATTTTTAGTCAAGTACCCCCTGACACGGGCAAAACATTTTTGGAAGAAAAAAGAGGTACAGTGCTGTAAAATCAGTGTCTGATTTATTAAAGCCAAACAACTTATGTCAGTGAACCTGACAAATACATTCATATTGCAAACATTGCATGTAGAAACAAAAAAGAAAAAAGAGAAGACGGTGACCACCAGGAAGGTGGTCACTGTCAAAACTCAAATATGCAAAACGCTGCTAATTTATATTGGTCTATGTAATGGTACAAAATAAAAAATATACATAAATAACAAAAATGTGTTCACAGAAATACATCTATAACTTAATTATAAATAAATAATATTTTGTTTAAAAAATAAATTAATTTAATAAATTAAGATTTGCTCACAAAAAATAATTTACGTTACCTTATTTAGGATCAAAAAAAGAAAATTGCACTTTAATCACTTTGCATTGAACATTTGATTTGATTTGAACAGCATGTGACGCAGTGATTTATGAACAGGAAAAAAATGTACTCAGTACATTTTAGTGAGAAATATGGGCTTGCACCTCACTGAGGATCTTTGTCATTCTTGGTGGCAGGGAGGCATAGTTTCGGCCAATACAACAGCGGCGGGGAGCAGTAGGTCTTCCGCTATTGTGAACGGTTTTTTGGCTTTAGCAACGAGCAAAGACACCGCGTAAGAAGCCTCCGGGGCTTTGGCTGATGTTGTGGAGGCTTTTCGCATTGTGGCTTGGGATGACTTGAAGTCAGAAAGTTTTCTCCTGAAGAACTCTGTTGGCTTACCAACGTGACATCCATGTTTTGTGGTGAGATGCCGCTGGAGATGTGCCAGCTTCATGCTAGCGTTGGTTAATTTCTCCCTGCAAAAAAAACACAGTGCCTGGGGTGGGTCAGAGCTCGTGGACGTAAATCCCATTAAAACATACTCTTCCATGTACTTTCTGTACTTCGTCGGCTCTGGTTGTGCCTTCTTTTTCACTTGTTTATCCGTACTTTCAGCAGCATTGCTGCTGCGCTTTAGCCACGTCTCCATAGTTACAGTGTTATCCGGTAACGACAGGTCGTTGACAAGTGCGCTGGGTCAGTGGGTCAAACTAACTTGGTGGGGAGGGGGTCAGTTTTATTTTAAAGGATATTGAAACTAAATACTGAATATGAAATTCAGTGCATGAACACACATTTATATTTTATCGAACTTTTTGCAAAATAATTTTCCCCAAGACTTATTATTAGGATGAGCCTACTGATTTTTTAAAGATATTTTGAAAAGCTTCACGTACCCCCTGCAGTACCTCCATCGCATTCAGGCACGCTGCATTTCATTTGAGAACCACTGATCTAGAGCATTCATTCTTTTTAGGGCTGCACCTAACGATTATTTTCTTATCGATTGATCTATCGATTTTTTTTTTAATTGATCTAACTATTATTTTTTTTATTACTGGATTATTATAAAAATGAATTTAACGAAAATAACATTTTAAAACTTGTCATACACTGCAGGTCATTATTCCCTTACAAAAAATAGCCCAGTCTTAACTGGTAATCTGTGTTTTACAGTCAGATATAAAGTCTCTCCAAAAAATTAATGCAAGCGCTTGTTCCATTCAAGTAAAAAGAATGTAATGCAATCTGCATTTAGCAATCCAACAGCAAAATAAATAAAACAATTAAAATTTAAAAAATTTAAATTCAAGTCACTTTTAGGAGGAGTAACAAAACAGTTACTCTGTTACAGTAACAAACCTCAAATCTAGCAGTCCAACAAAACATCTTACAATGAAATTAGTGCAACACTAAGTTTTCTCTAACAGAAATTATTATAACTAGTTCATTCTCTCTGCATCAGAATAGTCCAGCCTTAACTGGGCCTTAAGGCATACTGCTGTCTGCTGATATGAGTGCTGTGTTTTCATAAAAACACACATTCTGCTCATTTATGAAGTTATACAAGCTCCTGCACAGCTGACAACCCCGCCCTGTAAATGTTTCAAAATAAAAATGCATTGTATCAGCAACTGATGGCATTCTGTTCAGACACACAGTCAGAGGGCTTTTATTTTGAAAGGGAAGCAAGGAAGTTGAGGTAAAACAAAGATCTTTGTATTTTCTCATCTCTGTGAGAGAGTGAGACTTAAAAGTGCAGTATAAAGTGGTATAGAGTCAACAAACGTGAGCGTCACGCGTACAAAAAACGGCGAGCCACCGTTTCTCCAGATGTGCTGCAGCTGACACGCAGCTGAGAGGCACATGACAAGCTTGGGCGTGTAGTGTGCACGCTCTAACTTGTTACATGAGCACCGAAACAAAAAACAACATGCTCAGCGCTGCTCAAGCTCTCATGACGCGCACTGTGTGAAACGTTGCGATACGTCGACTCACATTACGTGAATCGACTTATTCACGTAATCGATGTAATCGTCACCCCAGCCCTCATTCGTGAGTGTTAAGAAATATTTTATGCCCCGACATTTATCTTCCTCCAAATCTTTTGGATCAGTATATATAGGTGGTGCACATGGTTAGATTCAGGCAACAAAGGCAAGGATGAGGCAGGAAAGTTTAGCTTTCAGCATGGAAAGCACATGGTTGGGTTTAACAAAAAACATCATGGTTTGGTTTACATTCATATCGGAGGCAAACATCTGGCATCTGAGTAAAATTCCGGGGTTTTGTTGGACCCTTACATCGCCACTGTGCTGCCCTATAGGGAACTACCACATTTGATTTTATATTGTTAGTGACGGAGTTTCAACCTTAAACTATCAATGCCATGCCAGGTGCCATCCCACAGACCAGTGGCATATCATACTTAATGAAAGGTGGCTTTTGGTGTTGATATCTTACACAGAAATCACTGACAAAGCAGCAGTATTTGACAACTTGGAATGAGAATGGGTTAATAACGATCAGGCAGCGTTACAAACACCCGGCTTCGTATTATCTGACGCCAAGTTCACTGACAAAGTGTCACTACTTGATGACTTCAGAAGGAGAATGAACTAGTCAATTTGGAAGTAAAACATGATTTTTAAGGAGAAACCATTATCTCATATCATATCATGTTGTAAACTAGTCTTTCAATATTTGTGTGCAGTTCTTGGTAGGAAGATGACAACTGACATTCAGCTAAAAGACTATGGTTTCTGATAAATCATAATGGGAATTCAGTCTTAAATTGGAATTTGGACAGAAAAACACAAAATCAGGTTTCAGCTTTTCAGAGAGATGAGAGACACTTTAGGGGAATATAGCAGAACATAAGGCAGTGAGTGGGATGGGACTTTGATACTGTCTATATATGTGGAAAAAGGTTATATATCCTATTGGAAAGTAAATGTTGTGTGGGACTTTGCCATTTTTTATTGTTTTATGCTTAAATACGGAGAATTCACCAAGAAGATGAAGATTTTTTTGGTTTCATTTTATTGCTACTTAAACACATGCAACATGACATTCACAAAGACACATGTGGACCGCCTGTATCAGCCCTCCCATACAGAACACGTTTAGCAGACAGATGGTCCTGAAGAGAAGAAGGGCAGCCTGAGCCGGTTGTTGCACCTACCAAAACAAACGCATCATTTCTATGCAAATTGGCCATATACCTCAATCTATCACCAGCAAAGGGCTTGACACCTGTTGTGAATATGCATGAGTTTATGGCAATTAAAAGCAGGAGAGCTGTGGGAGGAGAAGACAATGATAGCACAGGCAGGAAGAGCTACGGGCCATTCAACACTACGGAGATGTAATTCCTCTCCTCCACACCACTTCACACAGCTACTTTATTGGTTTTGTAATTGAAATCTTTTTTTTTTTTTCGCTCAGTCCTTCCAATCCAACTCCCACTCTGCCGCTTTATTCCACTTGTGCTGTGGGTGTGTGCTGGATCTCTGTGCACACATTAATCTCCACTCCACCCCTACTTTTCAACCAAACACCTACTATGACATACCCAAAATAAAATGTTTGTCGCTGCGTTAACACAATGACTGTATGCAAAAACAAAGTCCTCCCATTACAGTAAACTTTTGCAGATTTGTCACAGAAGTGTCAAGAAAACTTTAAGCACTGCTGAAACCAAGAAGTTAGGAAGTGTTATAAAAAATAATAGCCACAGAGTGCCAAAAAACAAGGACAGAACTTCTGTTGCCTAGAAACAAATGACATTAAAGGATAATTCTTGTTTGTCACAAATTCAGTTTAATTTCATAGTCCTGCTCATCACTTTGGTTATGATTTGAATTGTACTCACCAATGTAATTGCTGAGAGTGAATATTAATTTACTGAAATGTATTGAAATTAAGGTAGAGCCCCGTCTCATAGGGGGTCAAAGGGTACAGAAGACCACAGCCCAAGACCTAGGGGAAGGACCATGAAAAGGTTCAAGGTTGACCCTTATATGGGATCAAGTTTTACTTTTTGACTTCTGTCACTGACAATACGTGTAATCAACACGTTCTCATCAGCCTTCACAAAACCGTTGCTTTGTCAGGGTAGTTTCACATCTACATATTGCACTCTAGGTTTCCATGTGCATCTGCTTTGACATTCTGGGATGCTGAAACCCATGCCAGGATGTCAACAAAAGCACATGGTTAGGTTTGGGCAAAAAGACAAGTGGATACTGTAAGTGTAGAAAGAAAACATCACGATTTGGCTCGACATTCATACAGGGAGCTAACAGCACTTTCCCAGGTGAAAATCCAGGGTTTGTTGGACCCATCTACCAGTCCTCTCACTCGCCCTACTTGGACCATCTAGCTCTTTATATTACAGCATTACTGGTAGTGCTTCAACCTGACGCCATCCAGCAGCAAATCATATGGCCGCGAAAGGTTCCATCCAGCCAACTTTGTAAAAGGGGGCTTTTGGCGGTGTATCTTATACAGAAATTATTGACAAAGCAGCGGCAATTGACAACTTTGAAATGAGAATGGGCTGTTATATGTAATTACATTATGAATATTTTATTATCATTATTATTATTTATTATGTAATATAAATATTATTAGGGCCCAAGCACCGAATGGTGCAAGGACCCTCTTGGAATGCAAGGGAATATTATTATTTTTCTCTCCTAAGAATCACAATTTTGGAGGTCTGAACATGCTCAAAAATTAATGAAAGTTAACACGCTGGATCATTTTTTTATTCTTTTATCAACTTGGCCTACACAATTGATTGGTTCCAGTTGAAATTCTGTGTGGATGATCTTAAGACCTTCCCAACTGAAATTTATCAGTGCAAAAACTTTTACCGTTTTCCCATTATGTGGCGTAAAATTTTGATATCTCGCCGTACAACAGGAAATTGGTTTACATTGTCCGATCTGCCTGAAACTTCATAGGTTTGATGAGAGTCCCGTCCTTAACACATCTGTATAACAGTATTCACTAGCTGTGATAGCACCACCTAGTGGCCACAGGAAATAACTTATTTTTATACTTTTATCACCTTGATCTACACAATTAATGGGATCCCGTTAAAATTTTGTCTGTATGATCTTAAGACCCTCTCGATTGAAAGTTATCAATGGTCCACACAAAACTTTTAAGGTTATCCTGTTATCTGGCGTACAATTTTGATGTTTCACAAGAAAACAGGACATTGTTGTAACTTTGGTGTACACTGTCCGATCTGCCTGAAACCTCAATAAGGGTCCCGCCCTGAACAAATCTGTATGACAATATTCACTAGTCATGATAGCACCACCTACTGGCAACAGGAAGTCAGCCTTGAGAGACAATTATCATTGGATTTACATGATATTTACATGGTTTAGTCAACAAATTAGGTAAACAAAGACATGGAATTTGTCTCTCCTCCCCTGCCACCTAGTGGCCACTGGAAGTACTACACCATGTGAAGTAGCTCACTCCAGGGTTCAAACTCTTTGCGTATATTATACGACTTTCACAGAAATGAACAAGAACATTAGCTGGAGTACCACCAGTACCCCAAGATACCTGGGGGTGCGAGGGCCCGTTCATCACTGCTTGCTGCTTTAATTATTATTATTATTTTATAGCTGGTTATCTGAGCTCTTGTATGTGAACATTTTTACAATAACTGCTGGATGTGGATGTGCAGAACACTCGCTCCATTATATTAAAATGTAAAGCTGCTTTAATTATTATTATTATTTTATAGCTGGTTATCTGAGCTCTTGTATGTGAACATTTTTACAATAACTGCTGGATGTGGATGTGCAGAACAGTCGCTCCATTATATTAAAATGTAAAATGCAGCCTGACTGATGAGGTTGAAATGTCTCTTTCAAAATCAGGGGCTCAAAAAAGAAAAGCCAGAGTACAGAGAGAACAATAAAATTAAAGAAGCGGAGAGGCAATGGCCAAATTTCTGGCCAAAAACAAAAGTGTAAAGGAGCACCAGGTGAGGCTGAACATGGCAAAGGTGAGGAGCTAGGAAGACTAATGAAAAAACTGCTGTAGTGGGCTCAGTTTGAAATACTTGTATCAAACTACACTACTTCATTGCCAAAATACACGGAACATGGTCGCGGCACATCATGTCTGCTGCAGAATGCCCACAGCAGAGTGCATCCGTGCTATAGTCCATAGTCAACTGAAGCTGCTACACTGCCAACAGAAGCCACGCTTACCCCTGAGATACTCAACATGCTGCTCAACGCTATTTTTTCGCAACTGCTTTATTTTCCTTTACTCTAAACATGGCCCTCTCACAGGTAAAAACTACACAAAACAATTTTAAAAAACATCGATAACAACAAAAACAAGCACAATCTGTTTAAAAATGATTAAAAAATTAACTTGTCATTGTACCAGAGGTAAGGTGAAGCAGCACTGCAAGCTTGTGTGATTTATATTGTGCGTTTTATATTTCACATTAAAATATATCAATCCAAATAATACACCCTGTTGTTCAAATGGTCCAATGAATTATTACAGTACATTTAACACTGCATGTCACTGCGAGTAGTGCTGTGTGGTGTTTCTGTGTTGTGTAGAGTAGACTTACAAATGACTGTGCGCATCCTGTCTGGGGGATAATGTCAGTAAATTCGATTGAAAGACAGACTTCTCCCGTGCGAATGCCCACATAAAACAGATGTAGGGGAGTCATTTCTAAATCACATGAGGTCCCCTGGTAATACCAGACCTGTGTGAATAGAGCTTTGGAAGAATCTCTATGAAATTTGGTTCACATTAATTTCCCCTTCAGAATGAATTGGAATGCTTTCAGTGTTCCTTTAACTTGGCACTCTGAGCATATCTCAGAAAATCCTATTTGGAATCAATATGTTTTGTGTTTTTATTTTGTCAAATCTAATTAAAAAATATGTTGCTTGTTTTTTTTAAATGATTGTGGTTTATCTACTTGCATAACCTTTTAGCTTTGGTTGTGGAGATTTTAAGATAAGAAGCATTTGAAGATGATGTCACAATAAGCAAAAATACCAATATAGGCACCAGATGACCATTTATTTTTTTAAGAAAATTATTTATCAAAAATTCTATATTGTGATAAATAGCATTATATCTGAAGAAAATGCATCTCATACCTCATTAATAATAAATTAAATAAACCACTAACACATAGATGGTGAGGTATGTGGAAGAGAAGTTGAAGACAGAGAGAAGAGATGACAGGACGAGCGCCAAATCACAGTTCAAGAGGTTTCAGCTCACGCAAATCAGAAAGCATCTTCTCCCGTGCAGCTGTTACGTGTGTGTGTGTGTGTGTGTGTGTGTGTGTGTGTGTGCGTGTGCGTGTCATTTGCGCGTGTGTGTACAAGTGTGCATGTTCCTCATCATCAGGCGTGGTGTGATAAGAGTGTACATCTCAGTTAACTCAGCCTCTAATCTAATGATATTCATTGATACACTGGAGTGTGGCCTCAGCTTGCAGAGCAGAAAGTAATTAGTTACACTTTTAAACCCAAGCTAATCCTCACCGACGATATGCTGCTTGTTTCTTCCCAAATTTCTGGGCAGCTCAAGTCTGCCTGTGTGTGCACGCTTGTGTGTGTGTGTGTGTGTGTGTGTGTGTGTGTGTATATGTGAGAGAGAGTGTGTTTGGGAGAAAAAAAGAGAGAGAGAGGACAGAAGGGAAAAGAGAAGATCTGGAATTAATGGATTTAAATGGTGATTTAAATGGCCTTTTTGTACTAAAAACAGCAGATTTAAAATTGGTTCTGTGAAAAAAACAACACACAAGTCACACAGACAGATGCAGCATCTGGATGTTGCAACCAATCTGTGAAATGTCAGTGTTTTTTCTATAGAACCAGACGTCATATTTTATCATCTTTAAGATATGCCTAGTTTCTGGCCACATTCTCAAGTAACACCACCCATTTTCCTCACAAATTGTCTTTATCCAAAAGCTTGAGAAAAACAATTGACTTTGTTAAAAAAAAAAAAAAATTAAAAAAAAAAAAAAAAAAAATCTGTATTTTTTTCGTTGCCTAATATTTGCACTCTATGAGAAAGTACTCAAAACACAAAGTATACAAAAACAATTGTTTGGAAAAAAAAATAGATCAACATGCAAGTTAATCACACCAAAAAGATGCCGCAGATTCGTTGAGGCCTTTATATGGAAGTAAATCTGCTCCATCTGATTTTGAAATTAAAAAGCCATTGAAATTCTAGCACTGAATATTTATGTCAGAATGTCTGAATTTTTTGCCTCTGAATTCAATTCCTCAATATATATATTATTTGATTTTTTTCTATTCTATAAATTTTAGAATTTGAATTTGTGAATATTGAAAAATAAAAGCTGAAAATTAATTAGTGGGAATTTGAAGAATTGAATTCAGAGGCAAAAAAAAAAGAAAATCAGAAACATTATTTATTCAGTATATAATAGTATAATATTCGGTGCTAGAAATTCAATGCTTTTTTTCATGTCATAATTAGATGGCACAGATTTAATTCCATACATTTAGTCTAATAAAGCACGATTCTGTTCTGCAGAAATATAGCGCTTCTTTCCTGTGTTTTTAGAAATCATGCATCCACTGAAATTTCACTTGCGACTACCTATGAGGTCCCAAATGGGGCCAGATGCAAAAACCGTATGTATGCATAAAAATCACGCATACAACTTTTCCAGCACATAATTTTGGAGGTTAAAAACAAGAGAGAATAAGGAGGAGATTAAATATAAATTGAGAAATAGATAAAATGTTCTCCCAATTCACTGATTGTGTTATTATTTTGCAGTCTGCGCAGACTCTGTGAAATCAAAGGCGTATTAAAAAAGTTAATTTTAAAATATTTGAGTGATGAATTCATCAACATGACAGTGATTGTTTAAGATTACCCTGTGAAGCACTTTATGTAATTGGTTTCAACATGAGCACTCCGAATGAATTATTGATTATCCTTCTGACGTTTAATAATAATAAGAAAGACGCTACAAATATCCACAGTCGTGTGTACTGACCACTGCTCTGGCAGTGCTGAACCTCCCTGACACAGTCTGTGAAATTGTTCTTTATTTATGGTACTCCTCATCTTCTTATGAATGGTGGAGGGGCTCTAGTACTGATATGCAAACTACTGTTTAGGGGCGTTTCTACATCTATTTATGGTGAACTGTAGTTGTGGAAATAAGACTTGTGCATTTGTGCCCAGCGCCACAATAATTGAGATTTATAAAACTGACTTCATAATTTGTTTTTAATTTGTAAAAAATTCACTTTGGGTGTTGTTTCATCCTCATTCATGTTGTATTGTCTTGAGTCTTCTTCTTTGCATCACTTTATATCATGTGCTATTGTGTGTATTATTTGTCTTGTGTGTGTGTGTGTGTGTGTGTGTGTGTTTGTTTCTCTTCCTCTTGTGCAACTTTATATTATCATGTCATTGTGCTGTGGATTTGTTCTGACCTGCTGAGGGACCGCAAATGCAAATTAACTCTAAACTGTAATCTGGTACGATGCAGAAAATGGTAAAATTTTTGTTTTAAACTTTACATGGTCCCCCTTAAATTATTTTAAAATTTAATTTAGTTTCAAAAAGGTCCAGTGCGTCCTAAAAGGAAGATGACTGTCTCTGATTATTAAGATTCTCAATATTATAATTATGACTTTGCCTCATTATGAGATTTTTTTGTAACAAGAGATCATCTTGTGATCATTAGAATGGCTCTGTATAAATCACAATCACATTATGAACTCTTTATTTTGAAATTATGAAAGAAATATTTGTCAAAATATTTATATCTGGTTATATCTGGTTATATATCTGGTTATCAAAATAACCAGCTAAATTTACACAATGACAATATCTTTACCTCATGTAAATAAGAAAAATATAAATATTTCTTTTCTTGTGATCTAATTCACATTATAACAACAGATTGGCATGATTTCTTAAAAAAAAAAAAAAAAAACATGGGAAGAAGGCACTGAGCAACTAAAGATGACCCTGAAAATGGCTTTTTTTTTTTTTTTTACAAAAGTTAAGATAAACAAAAAACAAACAAACAAATAAACTTATAACTTATAATAAATACATAAATAAATAACTAAATATGCCAGGGAAAATTTAAATTGTAATCATCCTGTAAAAATAATTCTAAATATATAATTATGGTAATTAAAAAGAAAGCTCTCCTGAAAATCTCCCCTACCTTTTTTACAAAAAAATATTTTCTAAATGTACTTTTTTCTTAAAATGTTCAGGGTTCAAGTGTTTAAATACTTGTAAAAGGTGTCTGAATGCAGCACAAGAAAAGTGACATTGATCTAGGTCCTGAAGCATTAAATTATGTCAGGGATGGCATTTTATTGGCTGTTGATTTTTTTTTAGCATAACAACACTGTAGATGATATCTTTGTTTCTCTGGATCCTGACAAGCTTTCACTGCCACATCAGCTGCTGTTCCTCCTGGTGTCTACAGGACAGATCCTTAAATATATATATATATATATACACACACACAAATTAAATACAAATATGTCGCAAAGCCCTCACAAGAGTTTGACTAAAATGAAACAAATTATCACAAAACAACATGTCACAATTTAGATCCATTTTTCGCTACGAAACGGAGACAAACATGTTTATCTCAGCGCCGAGGTATTCAGCAGAGCACACAAATTTGGCATAAATACTCTTCCCTTGAAAGGCTCAGGTATTGTGTGCAGTGGTTTCAATAATGTCTCTTTAGGCCTTTGCAGCACAAGCAAACATCTCAAGGATACAGCCAGATGAAATGAATGATATATGAGGCTGGCAAAGCTTTTGTCCAAGAACTTCTCTGACTTCTTTCCAAATAGACTTGTTTACAAAACTCTCAGAGTAACTGCTGGCAGTGCTGGGGCTGTAGCTGTATAGCAAACAATCACTAATCATTAGTCATGCCAAGAGAGAGTGCTGTGTGCTGTCTGTACGCAGAGAGAGAAACAGACACAGTGTGTGTGTGTGTGTGTGTGTGTGTGTGTGTGTGCGTGTGCGTGTCTGTGTGTGAAAAGGCCAAAAGAAGCAAAAGATATGAAGTCTGTCCTGAGCTCAGATCCTCCCCCTACTGGAGTGTTCAGATATGCCTCAGAAAAAGAAAAAGCAGTAGCCCTGTGCTTAGAGACTGATTTAGAATAAGGCAAAAAAAAAAAAAGACTTTATCAGGAGAAATAAGGCTCAGATATGTCCTCTTGACTAAACAGGGTGAGACAAGCTGAATACTGAGTCTACAAACAGATTAGGGCCAGATTATTTACCACAGATCACAACCATTCTTTGAAAACACAGCACTTTTTTTCCACATTTTCCCCAGATCTGCATGTTCTGGCTATAAGACTGTATATAATATGGGGCGTAGCCACTGTGACATCACTCACTGGTTTGTAAACTCCTGTTTTGAATCCTCAAGATTGGCTGTTTGACTGTCACCATCTTGGATTTTGGGAGCCAGAAGTGACCATATTTGGAGTGTGTGGAGAGAACCCTTAACACTTGCTTAGTTAGTGTGGTGGAGTATGGAGCATAATGCAAAAAATGCTCTATTTCTGCAGTATGAAAGTACCCTGATCTTCTGCAATAAGGGGCCCATAGAGCATGTGCACCAGAGATTTACAGCAGCCAAGCATGTTAGTGAATGGCTAACTTAGCGCTCTGCTAACCTAAGAACTGTTAATTTGAAAGAAATTGAATAATTAAATTAATCTGATTTATGGAAATAGTGTTAATATAATTTCTACCAATTGAAGTAATTCTTTTAAGTTGAGCCAACAATTTTGTTTTTACAGTGTGGGGATAAAAGGATTTAATCCTGCGGCTCTTTTGGATTCGGACAATGAGGTGACTGGGTTTGTCTTAGCCCCCCTCCCAGCCAGTGTCAGAGTCATTTGAGTCATTTTTTTTCCACTATAGAGTGCCCTCAATAATTTACCCAATGGAACAAAATCAGAAGTGTCCATGACATGGCGATGCCACAACAGCAAATTACCACAAAAGTGACCACCAGCAAAATATCAAGCATTTCCTCATATGCCAACATTCCTTATAAACAAAACTCAGCGCTGCATGGCCTCTAGTTGCTATAGTAACAACAACCACTTATGTGACAAAGTTTAGTCACTCAACACCTGGTCAACCACCACTTTTTCCACTGAAGTATAAATTAGCCATATAATGTAGGCTGTACCAAAGGGCACATCTCAGGGTCACAGCGGCACCTTTGTGGAATACAGAAATAGAAATGGGACACCCTGAGCCCCCGCACACCCCCACATGAATGTGCATGCTGGGGCCCCAAGACTGCAAGGGTGGAAACTGGGACGGGACCTGTCAGTCTCAGCCCAAACGTTGAATTTCCTTCTTCTTTTCTGTTTGATTCTCTCTCTTTACATGCTGTATTTGTTGCTGTTCTTCTGCACAGTCTGTGTCTGTAACAGGAAGCACCCATCATCGTCAGCCCCACATCCACCACAATGCCATCCATTTCACCTCCTCCTCTGGATTTTTTTTTTCTGAAATGACACATTTGAATGGACTGAATGACACATTTGGAAGGGACTCTCAAATGTACATTAGGATTGAGAGAGGAAGAAAATGACCCAGTAGGTGAGTTTTTATGCATTACAGGTCATTATATGAGCGGCCTGAGAGCCACTCAGCCACCATTAACCAAGATGAGGGACCAACGGGACCACTTCCTGCCAGGAAGTAATGGGAGAAATGTGGAGTGCATGTTTAGGGCTGATGGTTTCAGATGTTCCATGTCTGGAAATTACTCCAAGGCCACACTCTGGACTGTAGCAGCGAATCCATTTATAATGCACTGCCCAGAAGTAATTTATAGCAAAATGTGCTTCTCTGCTACATTAAGTGGAACTTGACTTACATAATGTGCTATATTGTACCATCAGGGTCAATGCATATGCAACACACTCAGCATCAACTCTGAAACACAAAGTACGCGCCTGGAAAAACATTGTCAAAATACCTAAATATTTGAATGAATCCTAAATGAAATGATGATTGCTGACGCTAATGAAACAAAGGAATCAAATACAGCAGCCTGAGTATTATTCAGCAGAGGGGACAGTCATAAACATCAATTAGAATTCATAAATCCTGCTGGATTCAGGATGAGAATAATTCAAGTATGACAGCCCATCAACCTCATCATGACTCACAGATGTAAATGGTTCGTTTTTTTTCCAAAAGTTAGTTTCAAAGTAACTCCTAATGCTTTATCTCAAAGAATTAACATGCAGAAACAAAGGGAATTGTGCATTTCAGCCCGTTTTAATTCATAACTTATAAAACAGTGCCGCTCTGATGATGCTTTTAGTGTAAGACTGCTATGCCAAAAGCCGCCTTTCACATCCGCGTGAAACACCACTGAGGTGCGTCTGGTGAGAACACAGTTGTACAAGACCGGTCGCTGAGTTAGTATACACTGGCAGATAGCCGTCTGCATGATACCTAGCAGTGCAGCATCAAAGTTACACAACATAATATGAGGAGCACGAGGGAGCCTATAGGGTGGGCACAAAGGCTGGTGGATGGGTCACCTGCTGTTCGCTTCCCATTGGAATGTGCTGGTTGTTTTCTACACCTTACCATGTGCCCCCCTCCCCTAATTATAACCACCCATGACAGCATGTGCATCTGTTGACATACTGTTGTTGGTTGCCACGTGCTGTTGTTGCCTAAACATAACCACAGGCAGAACAATCCCACCATGTGCTTGTGTTGACATCACAGTAGCGCCATCTGAGAATGTAAAGAGCGGACTCATACCTAGAGTGTAATTTGTAGGTATGGCAGTCCACTGGAAAGCTACAAAAATACAAACAATATGCGACGACTCGGTATGAAAACGTGTTGTGCATTTATAATGTCGAGTAGAATGACAATTCACCTTCACAGTTCATTTTAATAGCTGCTCCCTCATCGGCACTTCTTACTTGTATCGCATATGAAATTTCTGCAGCCCCTTCCAACCCACTCTTATTCTCTGGTTATCAAATACAGATGCTTTGTCACTCCTTGAGGATCTCATGGTGTTGGAAGGGGCACTTTTTGGTGTATCTATGAGATGCACAGCTGAAATACATTGTAATGCATGGTTAGTGTTTTAAAAAAGGGTTTTGGTTTGCTTCTGCTCTTTGCAGATGATGTGGTTCTCTTGGCTTCACTACACCGTGACCTCCAGCATGCACTGAGGCGGTCTGCAGCCAAGTGTGAAGCGGTCTGAACAGGAGTCGGTACCTCCAAAGTATAAGGTCACATTTGTTTGCTGGACAACAATAGATTGCAGAATTGTTGCCCCAAGCGAAGAGGTTTAAGTATCTCACAGTCTTGTTCACGAGTGAGGATAAAATAGAGCATGATATGTCTGGGCAGTTTGGTATAGTATCAACAGTGATACGGGGACTACCCCTGACTGTTGTGGTGAAGAAGGAGCTGAGCCAGAAGGCAAAGCACTCAATTTATTAGTCCATCTATGTCCCAACTCTCACATATGGTCATTAGCTTTGGGTAGTGATGGAAAGAATGAAATCACGGAAAAGCAGTCAAAATGAGTTTTGTGTGTAGGGTGGCTGAGCTCAGCCTTAGAGATAGGATGAAGAGACAGACATCAGGGGCTCGGACTAGAGTCCATACTCCCATGTGTCCGAGGGGGCCAGCTGAGGTGGTTCAGGCATCTAATTATATTGCCTCCTGGGTTCTCTCTCATTAGAGGTTATCCAAGCACACCCAACTGGAAGGAGACCCAGGGATTAACCCAGAATAAAATGAAGGAATTATGTATCTAATCTGACTTTGGGAACATTTTAGGATCCCCCAGGAGGAGCTGGAAAGTGTTGCCGGGGACATGGACGTCTGGAGTTTGCTCAGCCTGGTGCTAGCCCCAGATAACTGATAAACACCAACTGCCACTTCAATATCTTGAGTTGAGTTTTGAAAACATGGACAAACAGATTAAAACACAGTTTTCACCCTAGAGCCACACTTAACACCGTCCAAACTTGAACTGTGGATTTGAATCGTGCAGTGTGTTCCTGCAGATTGTGAGAATGTCTTGTATGCTTGTGCTTTCCTTTTCTTCCTTATTTTTATTATAGTTTTACAGTTAGTCTTAGAGCCATTCTTATTAATTTATTTGTTTATTTTTTGCACTTGATGGGGATTGCATCCAATTTTGTTGTACATGTACCAATGACAATAAAGATATTCTATTCTATTCTATTCACACTTCAGTCCAGTCCAAAACACTGCTGTCAAGCCAACTGCAGCTGCCTCACCACAGGTTCAATTTGTTTTAAGTTGGCACTCACCCCTGACCCAACAGCATTGGTTATTTTCACTTTCAACTACTGTCGGCTATACAGTAAATGTAACGGGTGTGGTACGGACCCAGATGCAGTACACCGGTAAACAGGAATAGTTGGTAATGACTTTTATGACTTAGAACTCCTCGGAGACCCCAGACACACTCCCCCCGTCGTCCGAGAGGGCACCACCGGCCTCCGAGGCAGAACCCACGTCATCATCCCCGGGGGGCCTGGAAACAGGAGCAGGACAGGAAGCAGAACCGGAACCCCCACGTGCCAGGGCGGATCTGGAGGGCTGGTCGGGATGCTGCCGATGGAACTCCTCCACGAGGTGTCATCCAGGATCTGGCGCGCTGGAACCCATGACCGCTCCTCTGGGCCGTACCCCTCCCAGTCGACGAGGTACTGAAGCCCCCTGCCACGGCGGCGAGAGCGCAGCAGGCGGTGCACCGTATAGGCAGGGGTCCCATCTATGATGCGGGGAGGAGGAGGAGGTCGGGACGGAGGTTGCAGAGGGCTCTCTTGGAATGGCTTTAGTCGGGAGACATGAAAGGTGGGATGGACCCTCATGGACCGGGGTAACCTCAACCGGACCGCCACCGGGTTGATCACTCTGTCGATGGGGAATGGGCCGATGAACTTGGGTGCCAACTTCTTAGAGTCCTCCCTCAAGGGGAGATCCCGTGTCGACAGACAAACCTTCTGCCCTACTTGGTAGGCCGGAGCCCGGGAACGGCGACGATTGGCGGCCGTGGCATACCGTTCCACAGACCCCAACAGTGCAGATCGAGCCTGAGTCCAAATCTGACGGCAGCGACGGATGAAGGCCTCAACTGAAGGGAAGGCGGTCTCCTTCTCATGGTCGGGGAACAAGGGGGGTTGAAACCCATATGCACACTGGAACGGAGACATGCCGGTGGCAGAGCTGGTGAGGGTGTTGTGAGCGTACTCCACCCACATCAGATGCGAGGACCAGGAAACTGGATGCCTAGACGCCATACAGCGGAGTGCGGTCTCCATCTGCTGATTCTTTCTTTCAGTCTGGCCGTTTGATTGTGGGTGGTAACCGGAGGACAGGCTGACAGATGCACCCAGGAGGCGGCAGAATTCCCTCCAGAACGAGGAGGTGAACTGGGGCCCCCGGTCCGAGACCACATCAGTAGGAAGGCCATGGAGACGAAACACGTGTTCCAGGAACAGCTCAGCAGTTTCTTTAGCAGATGGGAGTTTTGGCAGGGGCACGAAGTGAGCCATTTTACTGAACCGGTCTACCACTGTCAGAATAGTGGTGTTGCCTCCCGACAGTGGCAGACCGGTTACAAAGTCCACGGAGATGTGGGACCAGGGACGATGAGCCAAGCCTTATTCTGGTTGCAGACTGGACAGGCGTTGACAAAACCAGAGATGTCTTCGTCCATGGTAGCCCACCAGAACCGGCGTTGCACCACCTCCTTGGTGCGGGCAATGCCTGGGTGACAGGTGAGCCGGGAACTGTGTGCCCACTGCAGAACCTTGGATCTCAGGTCTTGCGGGACGAAGAGCCGGTCTGGTGGACAGGAACTGGGTCCCGGCTGGTCCTCCACCGCAGCCTTGATCCGCTCCTCGATGGCCCAGGTGAGTGCAGCCAGGAGACAGGAAGCAGGAATGATACTGTCCAAGTTGGAGGAGTCCCCCTCCCCAACCAGAAACTGACGGGACAGGGCGTCAGGCTTGACGTTGCGGGAACCGGGTCGGTATGACAGGGTGAAGGTGAATCTGGCAAAGAACAGAGCCCACCGGGCTTGACGGGAGTTTAGTCTTTTTGCAGAGCGGATGTACTCGAGGTTTTTGTGATCAGTCCAGACGAGGAAGGGGACCTTGGTTCCCTCCAACCAGTGTCTCCACTCTTCCAACGCCAATTTCACCGCTAACAGCTCGCGGTTACCAATATCATAGTTCTTCTCTGCTGGGGATAAACGGCGAGAGAAGAAGGCACGGGGATGAAGCTTCTGGTCCTTGGCCGACCGTTGTGAAAGAACGGCCCCCACACCCACATCGGAAGCGTCCACCTCCACCACGAATTGTCGGTCAGGGTCCGGGATCAGGAGGATGGGAGCCGAGCTGAAGCGTCTCTTGAGCGTTTGGAACGCGTCCTCCGCGGCCGGAGACCAACGGAAGGGGATGTTGCAGGAAGTGAGGGCTGTGAGAGGGGCCGCCACAGCACTGTAGCCCCGGATGAACCGCCTGTAGAAATTGGCAAAACCCAGGAAACGCTGCAGCTGCTTGCGGGAATCAGGAACTGGCCAAGAGGTGACCGCAGAGACCTTGGCAGGATCCATCTCCATATGGTTGTGGCTTATGATGTAGCCCAGGAAGGAAACGGATGTGGCATGAAACTCACACTTCTCGGCCTTCACGAAAAGGGAGGTGCTCAGCAGGCGTTGCAGGACGGTCTGGACGTGGTGAACGTGCTCTTGCTTCGTGCGGGAGAAGATCAGGATGTCGTCCAGGTACACGAACACGAACTTATTGAGCAGGTCTCTGAGCATGTCATTGATTAGAGCCTGGAAAACGGCCAGGGCATTGGTTAACCCAAACGGCATTACCAGGTATTCATAATGTCCAGTCGGTGTGTTGAAGGCCGTCTTCCACTCGTCCCCCTCACGGATTCGTACCAGGTGGTAGGCGTTTCGCAGATCCAGCTTGGTGTAGATGGTGGACCCTTGAAGAAGCTCAAACGCTGATGCGATGAGAGGCAGAGGGTAACGATTCTTGACGGTGATGTCATTGAGGCCCCGGTAATCAATGCAAGGTCGCAGGGAGCCATCCTTCTTGCCGACGAAGAAGAATCCTGCGCCAGCGGGAGAGGAGGAGGGGCGGATGATGCCAGACGCCAAGGCCTCCTTAATGTAAGTGTCCATAGCCTCTCTTTCAGGTGCCGACAGGGAATACAGGTGCCCCTTGGGGGGAACAGAACCAGGAAGGAGGTCAATGGCGCAGTCGTAGGGACGATGTGGAGGCAGTGACGTGGCCCTCGTCTTGTTGAAGACCTCCCGGAAGTCATGATACTCAGGGGGTACCATGGAGAGATCTGGCGTGGAGCAGGGACTGGAACTGGCAGCTGGCACTGGCGTGACTGTCTGTTGAAAGCAGATCTGGTGGCACGAAGGACTCCACCCCAAAATGGACCCCGTAGACCAGTCGATGTGGGGGTTATGACGACGCAGCCAGGGGTACCCGAGGATCAGGGGGAGAGTCGGAGACCTCAGCACATGGAAACGGATGGTCTCAAGGTGCGTGCCAGACAGGAGCATGGAGATGGGCGTGGTCTGGTGGGTGACCCTTCCCAGGAGGTGGCCGTCTAGTGCGCTGGCCGGAATGGGACGGGGCAGAGGCTCCAGCTCAATCTCCAGCTGCCGGGCGAGTTCCTCATCAATGAGGTTAATGTCAGCTCCAGAGTCTATGAAGGTGGCGAGGGTGTGGGACCCCTCTGCCAACAGAAGCTGAACATGGAACAGAGGCCGTTGATTGGGGGCAGAGTTCAAAGATCGGCTCAGCAGGATGCCCCCGTCTACCGCTGAGCCCTCCCTTTTGCTGGACACCGTGAAACAAAATGGCCGGCCTGGCCACAGTAGAGACAGAGGTTCCCACGACGTCGTCTCTCCCGTTCCTCTGGCGGCAGACCGGTGCGACCCACCTGCATGGGTTCTGCTCCTGGGGTGGGTTCAGAATGGAGACCAGGGTTAGCAGGTGGCCCATGCTGACGAATGGAGAAGCGGTGATAAGCTCCCTCCAACCGTTGCTCTCTTCTTCTGGCCTGGATCCGCCTGTCTAGCCTCGTGGTCAGTTCAATCAGGCCATCCAAGGAGCAGGGGAGGTCGAACGAAACCAGCTCGTCTTTTATGTACGGAGCTAGCCCGTTGAGGAAGGCGTCGCATTGAGCCGCCATGTTCCACTCGCTCAGTCGGGCCCGGGTTCTGAAGTCGATGGCGAAATCAGCGACCGTTCGATTCCCCTGTCTCTGGCTCAGGAGACCCCCAGTGGCGTCAGGTCCCGCTGGTACTGGTCCGAAAACCTTTCGTAATTCCTCCGCGAAGGACTGGAAGGAGGAACAAGCTGGCGTGCCTCTCTCCCATTCCGCCGTTCCCCACAAGCGTGCTCTGCCGGTGAGGTGATTAATGGTGAAGGCGACTCTGGCTCCCTCCGTGGCGAAGGTGTGTGGCTGCAAGGCAAACAGGATCGAACAGTTTGTCAGGAACGGGTTACAGCCCTCTGGATCACCGGCGTAACGTTCAGGAGCCCCCACCCGAGGTTCAGATGCCGGGCTGAGAGTTAGTGTCTGTGGCAAAGCAGGCGAGGCTGGGGCTGGTGTTGGCGGAGCGTGCTGAGTCAGCGAGGAAGCCATCTGCTGCACTTGGGTGGCTAACTGAGTTAGCGCACGCTCCAACGCCGAAGCCGATTGGCGAGCTTCGGTTGCGTTAGAGGTGAGCTGTGCTTCGTGCTGTTGCAGCATTCCCTCGACGCGGGCAAGACGGGACTGGAGAGCGGTGTTGTCTGCTGGGTCCATGTTTGGCCAGATTGTACTGTAACGGGTGTGGTACGGACCCAGATGCAGTACACCGGTAAACAGGAATAGTTGGTAATGACTTTTATTCAGCCCAGCACAAATCAAACACGAAACAAGATGAAGTAATTCTGCACACAGTTCGTTCTTCGGGTCGGAACCCACAACAAAGTCTCTGGAGGGAGATCGAAGCAACGAACCGAAGCTTACGTCACTCGGCGTGGATGCGGAGGAAACCCCGTAGCCCAGTAGCTCGACAGCACGTGTGGAGATACCGTCGAGGAGAAGGCGGAAGCGTGGTCGGGGACAGGCGGAGGTTACGAAACCGAGTGAGCAGTCCGATGATGCAGCGGTACCGATGGGGATGGACCAGGAGGATCGTCGGGGCCAGGCGGAGAGGTCTTTGCCAGCAGAGCAGATCAGGAACGCCAAAACAGAACTCGTGGTCGGGGACAGAAGGCAGGTAGGTTTACCGGGGATCAGGCGAAGAGAGCAGGTCAGGAACAGGCAGGGTCGGCTTTCAGAGATCTGGCAGGAGAATGCTGGAGAGTCTTGCATAATGCGAAGGAACAATCTGGCAATGAGTGTGTGTGTGTGGGTGGCTTATATACTGAGTTGATTACTGATGGACTGCAGCTGGAGGTGAGTGAGTGAGCAGGCAGAGTGGGCGTGGTCAGCAGGTAGAGGGAGCAGAGGGAGAGTGAGTGGAAAAGTACTGAGGGGGGAGAGGAGCAGGATTGTGACAGTAAAAAGAAATTATTTGTTTTTACTAAGCAAAAAGTGAGTTTGCATGTTCTCCCCGTGTCTGTGTGGGTTCTCTTCGGGGTCTCCGGCTTCCTCCCACATTCCAAAGACATGCAGCTCAGGTTGATTGGTGACTCTAAATTGCCCTTAGGTGTGACTGTGACCGTGAAAGGTTGTCTGTCTATATGTGTCGGCCCTGCGATAGTCTGGTGACCGGTCCAGGGTACAGCTGGGATTGGTTCCAGCCCCCCCGCAACACTTGCGAGGACAAGCGGTTACGGGAAATGAATGAATGAATGAATAAACTAAAAGCTAATGGCTAACTTAATTTCTGTTTTTAACCTATTCAAGGATATTTAACCTATTTTTGGTTGAATTTGAGAAGACAAGTTGAATCAATACAAAATTGCCTGAAATTGTCTTCTCAAGCCCACCTGCTTACTGCCAGGATCTGACATGGACTGTCAACTGTACTAAAAATAGAACCACGGGAATGTCCGTGTGACTTAAGCTGTTCATGGATGTTAAATGCTGAAAGTTTGTCCAAGCTTTAAGAGTCTGGAATAGGCTAGATATCCACGGCTAAGTTTCCGTGTATCAGAAAGGCCCTTTCTGAGTTTACAACATTCATTATTTCAGTTTTGTGGTAACATGATGCATATCAAACACTTTTTTCTAAAATGTGTATATCTGTTCAGCTCATTAAACAGAAGATATTATGTCTTTTGCCAACAGAAAGTGACAGACAACAGTTATAAGATAAATCTTACCCAAGTGCACTGAGACTCATCTGCACAATGACAAACAACAAAATGTGTTTAACATGTTAGGAGTAAAAAACATCACCAATATTGTCTTTGTTGTTCTACGCAGATTGCTTCCTCCCCTGGGACAGTTTTATAGCAACCTTGGTGGGTCACTACTCACGAGCAATTATATAATCTGTCTCCCTCGATATAAAAAGAGAGAATGCACAGCACACAACATAAAGCTACAGGACAGGCAGCGACAGTAGCGCTACATCTGGTTTGACAGATTGCAGCGCTGTCAGCTCAACGATATCTAACAGCCCTTGCAGAGAGAGATGGAGAGGAAAAGATTAATAAGACACTCTGGTCAATTTCACATCCATGTGCATGATATTACACTGGCATCAGTTCTTATATAGATCAAAAGAAGGACAGAGGCCACTACTGTATCTCGATTATGTAATGTGACATATTGATTTACTGCAATTCCCCTACAGTGCTGTAGACAGTTCATCATTACTTCAAAATAAAGTGGAATTAGGTCTGGGCCATATTTCAGGTAAGTTCAAATTCTGAAATAAACCCAAAAATTATAATTAATTTAAAGGCCCTTATACTTTAATGGCTCACATGGTAAATTAATCATTATTTGCCTATTCAACAATGATGCCATCAGTACAATAATAGCATTGTAATTTTAACTGAAAAGGCGGTATGGAAGTAAATCAGTTCCATCTGACTTTGAAATCAAAAAATTTCTAGCACTGAATATTTTTGCATTGAAGTTATGCATCTTAATTTCGTTGCCCCTAAATTCAATTCTTCAAATCTTTAATATCACATTTCACCTTTATTTTTTATGTTTACAGATTCAGAATCAAAAATTCACATTTTCAAGATTTCAAGTGAAATATATTGTAGCGCCAGAGTCCATGCGCTACGAGAGAGACATGTATCCAATGATGCCTGGCAGCCGTAATTCTTGTTAGGGCTCGTCTCGTATTGTAATGTTGCATTTCCCATACATTTCTATTGTCACTGTCATATTTACTTACAGGTTGTTGTGTTAGGTCGGTCGTTCTGTTGTGTTTTGTCTATCATGTCTGAAAGCAGGGGCTATGTTATAGACCCTTCTTCTATTGTTGGCAATGTTGAATTCTGTCTCCCGTTGTAAAGGTTTGCACTGCTAAAATAAACAGCCGTGTACAGCCAATGATATCTCTGCCTCACAACTTCCAGTGAAGCTTGCCAAAATATTTAAGTTGCTTAAATTTGATAGGCCAGATTCACATGCCAAAATACAAGTTATACAATACAACTGATATATTTTCAAGTTGCTCATATTCGATAGGCCAAATGCAGAGGCCAAAATGCGAGCTATAAAATTTGGAGTAAACATCTGGGAGCCCAAGGAAAAGCTGTTGATTTTAGACCAAGTCAAACCAAAATCCAGCCAATCAGGTTATGCTCCACTGGTCACGTGATGCCGATGCTGGAACTGGGGCAATATTAACAAATATTCTGAGAATAGCCTAAAAAAATTTAACCAGGAGTTCTAGCTCAGTGATTTAGGAAAATTCTCAGTGCCTCTCTCAATCAGGAAGTGACAGAAACCTGTACCTTAGTGAGGAGGTGCTTATTAAGTATGACACATGCTTTTAACAGATGTGATTGGTTGTCACAGACTCTCCCTTTTGGAAGCCTACAAGATGTGGACACTCAGTGGAAATGATATGAACTGCATCACAATATGAAACTAACAGTGCTTTATGTGTGACCACATTGCTTTACTGTAACATTTTTCCAGTTGCAAATTGGTGCTCTCACCACTTTGTTTGTGGCATTGTATTATTGTTGCATTGGGTGGAAAATGTTTAAGTACTCCAAAAAAGATCGGCCACAAACATATTCCCACCACCACCCAATCTGTAGCATTTCATTAAATAACTGTCATTCAGTGTTTGGAGAATATTTCTCCTACCTCTTTGTCTTTCCACAAATTTCACCTCAGCTTAAGACACTCTTCAGCCTCTTAAAAGTCCTCCTCCCTACCCCCAACAGCTTTTTGGATCTCTCTGAAAAGCTAAGATCCTTTGTAAATGACTTTTATCTTTACAAGGATCTAGACTAGAAAATTCTTAGAAAATGTCATAATGTCTTAAAGTTTTTTTTGAATTTCTTCACTTGGGGAAACTCTCAGCCCCAGGTCTCATTGCTCTGACACAGCTGAGCCAATCGCAGTGATGCTCAACTTTAAAAAATTGCTTTCTTTGGGATTTCATAGTTTGGTCAAGCAATTTTTATGATTGCAATCCCACAATATTTCATAATTCTATCAAATGTTTATGTTGTCAATGGTGCCATATGTTGCAACATGTGACACTGCAGCATTTGCTTTGTAGTGTAGTCAATGGATCATAAAGGAATAAAACATAAACTGATGATTTGTTTTTAAATTGGAAATGAAGCGTTGATGCACAGTATTAATAAGCCACAGTAATCCGATGTCTCCCATATAAACTGGCAGAGTATCGAGTTGTGGCTGACCTGTTGGATGTGTGTCAAGGTGTTTGTGTGGGTATTCTGTCATTTGCACATGAATTAATGAAAGTAAACAGTGGATGGAATTGTGTAATGGCACTGTGCTCCTGCACCACACTTCTCAAATCAGAGGCTGCAGATACATTAGCATATGTGTCCTGCTGCCTTCAGATGGCTGTCAGGATTTAATGAAGGTTTTTCAAACAGTATAAAGGACATGTGAACAACAAATACTGTTAGCTTTGTTAGCAGTGTTAGCAGGGTCAGCAAAGCTAGAGGTCCTCACATAGTTTACAATGCTTAAAAGCTTTGGCAATATTGTTTTACAAACATTCATGCCAATAAAGCACATTTAATTGTAATTAACATTGATTACTGTGGTTAAAAATAAGCATGCTTACTTATGCTTACTCCAAGTGACCTTGGAGGAGACTGGAGGATGGCCACTAAGTTTCCGCAGCAATGCCATCCCTCCACCAGAACAGTGTTACTGGCTGTCATTGGGTGCGCCACTAGCCATCTCCCACCCAACCTGGTTGATGCACACATTAGCTAACAAGTAAAGACTGGAGGGTAGGCAGTGGGCACTATGTGTTTGCATATAAACATTGGTGTCCAGCTGGTGTCAGCAAAGCCAACAGAAAATAACATAAAAGGGGGGGATGTACATCACAAAAAAAGAAAATTTGACCATCTTTTCATGGAAAACAGTTTAAATGTGGAATTTAAACTCACTTATGTTGACGTTTGTGCCAAATTTGAGGGGAAAAAAAATCACCTCAAGGTGATTGAGATATTGCATTCACGACAATGAGGCAGATATGATTTCACATTAACCTTTAAAAACCAAACTCTTAAGAGTTTATTGTCGAGTCCAAGTGGACGTTTGTGCCAAATAAGTGCCAACTACCAACATAATGCCTCAGGCAGCATTATACCACAGTTGTTACCGACGTAGAGTCTTTAAATCACAGAGGCTTCTTAATAAGATGTGATCAAAAAAATGTCCTGGCCACTTATTAAGAATTTACGATATATTGTTTGATGACTGGGAAGCCATTAATGAATAGGTGTTCCCCGTCTTTCAGGACACATGGGGAGCCGGTGTATATGTTTGGTGAATGATTAGGGAACAACAGGAGAGTGAAAAAGGAGCAAGCTTCTCCCTATGTGTTATGTGTCCTGTTAAAGCAGATGTTAATGTTGGAGGGCCCGCAGGCAAGTTGTTAACTAGTCCAGAGCCTTGAGCACTGCACTTCCATTTGTGTCTTCTGTCACCTCACAGGTAGAGAGCCCTATTGTGGAGCAGTGTGAGTAGTGTAGCAGATATTGCACAGGACACAAGATCAAAACGTGCAGTCCCACAACACGTGGCATGTAAATTGCATATATAAATCCTATTAATTATCACCTTATTGGATTGTAATCTTAGATTCCTTGGGTCCCCACAGCTGTCTTCATTTGCTCATAGCAGAATAGTGTAGTGTTGGCAAACATAGCATGTTATGTGTCTTGTAACATGTATTTTCAAAAAAGAGAAATTAGCACTGAGTGATACACTTTTAGGACTTAAGGAACAGATCCTGTGATGCACCATCCAAGATTCTCCCCAAAAATATGTAGTCTACCAGTGATCCTGGCCTGATTGCTGTCCTCAACCCTTTAGCACCTGGATTGATATCATTTTTTTTTTTTTGTGCTGTATTCAGGCGCCTATTTTAACCTTTAAACTCTGAGCAAATTGGTTTAATTTCCTTCAAAAGCACGCGGAAAAAGGCAATGGGCAATTTGGCAAGAAGTGTCCTGCAAACTGCAAGACATTAGTAGATTAATAGAGTTTAATGTCAAGAGATCACACTGTCCACCTTCCATACATGGCCAGCAGGAAAGTTAAAAAAATACATTACAATAATGATCTTACTATATATGACACATTCATATATAATATGAACATATTCTCTCTATTTTCTGTGCACCATGAGTGAAACAGCAGCAAAGCAGACAGGGTGAAAAATGTGGCCACTCTGTTTCATCATTAAGCTTTTTTTCTCCTTACTGTAGTTAAGGTGTTAATGTTAACAGCAGAGAGACACCTGTCTACAGTGTTGAAAGCAGAAACTTAAGAATCATCTTCAGTCTGCCTCTGAAAGATGAGCAGGTTCTCCTTCTTGAAGATGCTACTTGGATTTGCATACCTTACTTGTCCATTACTTCTTCACAAGTCTTCTTACTGCCACTCTAACACAAGTATGAGATTTCATTACTTGGCCTTTAAACCATGGCTGTATACAGAGAAAAGGACAAATCTTTTTTAGATTGGTCTCACTTCACACTTCCATTTAACACATGGGTATGCATGGATGAAATGTGAAACACTTTTAGAAATAAGGAGAATCATTTAACCATCTGAAATCTGCAATGGCAATGGTCCGCCAGTGACTGCATTGGTATTTTTACTTGTTATTGTGAGGTAATTTCTTGGAGTATTTTCGAATGCTTCATATCCCCAAAATCTGTACAATTTGAGTGAATAGGTTAGTCAATAAACTATAATCATTTATTTAAGTATGGACATTTTCATTAAAAAAATACAAAAATATTACATGTTTTTGCATCAGCTTTTCCAAAAAAAGAACATTTTTAAATCATGAGATATTTAAATGTAGAAAAGTAAATAAAATACTTTAAACATCATGAGGCAGTAGTGTACAATGTGATAAAACAGAAGATGGAAACCTCAACTTTCTACAGCAATGCAATTAAATGTTCTTACATCTTTTATTTTAGATAACCGTAAAAGATGATGGAAACATCAATCTCCTGCAGCGATTAAAGGGAAATTCCTGGAGAAATTCGCCGTAAATACAGCAAAATACTACATTTGAACCACACATAAGGTAAAATTGCATAACATGATGACATGAAAGACAGAAGCTTTCTGATGCCAAAGGACTGGATGCTCTAGCTTTTATTGTTTTAATTTTAGATTTATATACACACAGGATTAAAAAACAACAATTTCCTGTGGCCCTTACAGGGAAAAAGTGGCATATAATTACCCAAAATACCAAGTTTGCACAGCACGTAAGGTAAGGCAACCTAAAATCATGGCGTGATGACAGAGAAGACGTTTCTATTGCAAAAAGAAGAGGGACAAATTCTCTGCTATCATGGTTCATATTTTAGATCTATTTAAAGTAGTTCATGCAAACAAAGCCCTCCTATGGCTGCCTGCTGGAGGTCTGTTTTTTAAGGGTTAAAGACCTCATAATTGATGAGCGCTTAAGAATCAGGAGTGAAAAGTGTGTTGTGGAGTTTTTATATGAGCTCAACGCTACAGTAAAGTCTCAGCTCTGATATTACACCTGCAGGGAAAGAGTGCTTCCCTGTGGTGACCTATAGTGCCTGTAGACACATCTTGCTTCAGTCAGTGTTGTGCTGCCTATGCTGTAACCTGCTATTAAACCAACAGCACTGCAAAATATTAAAAGAGGATAACAGTGCATTTCTCATATGGAAGGGACAAATGATTTTTTTTTTTTAACAAAGAAGAAGAGGAAAAATCCAAACATAAATCTTAGTATAAAAGAGAGGACTGCTGCTGTGCACTGACTGGAAGCATACCCAGTACTGTGCGAAAGAATAAATGTGTGCTTCTGTTTATGACTGCACACTGAAGTGGGTGATAAATGTCTTCACACTTGAACAAAATAAAAACTTGGGAAACTGGCAAACCTCTGCAAGCCAGAGTATTACTGCCCAAAAGACTCAGAGTGGTGAAGACACACCATCAAAACGTCACCATACTGTCACATTTGTTACTAACCTCTTAAAGCTGGGGGAGGCAGTTTCATGTTGGCATCACTGCACAAAATCCCATAATAAACTTTGAGCACATTGAATTTCAAGTGGTCTTAGGGTACAATCTACTTCATCACCTCTTAGCTCTGATTTCAGGTTTGGAAAACCTTGGCCGTGACAGGAAACTTTGGCCAATCACAGGTAATTTCAGGGAGATGTCATTCCCTTTTGGCTATTCTACAAATGCATATGTGAGTCCCTACGATAAAAGCCTGATTTAATGCTAGATAATCCCGTAGAAAAGTTCTTACTCCAGCATTTGCAACAACTGATGGAATTCTCATACTAGCTACTGAAACATCTCATCCGTCAACTCCAAAGATGTAGCAGGATTAAGGACAAATGTAATAAATCGACCTTCTACCTTCTAGCTGCCTACACTGCAAAGCAACCCAGAGAAGGGAGGCAGACTTATAAAAAAGAGTAGCCGGTTCATTCCAAAATCATCAAATACAGTCACTTTGTTAGTGATTTTGGTGTAAGATACAAACGCCAAGAGCCACCTTTTGTGGCAGTATGATATGCTGCCAGGAGGTGTCAGTTTGCAAAGCAGCCTGGCAGAAATTTTCATGGTGTTATGATACGCAGTTAGTCGGCCTGTTGGCACTTGCTGCGGCAGTATGATACGGAGATGGGTAGCGTCAGTTGGTAACGCAACTGGACGGAACATGTTGTGGCTGTATGATACCCTGCTGGATGGCGTCGGGTTGAAATGCTGCCAGTAAAGAAAATAATACAGATGCAGATGACATTTTGTAAGTAGTTTGGCTTTTTGCTAAGTGTTTAGACCTTCAGGGGCAGCTGTGTCTGTTATACTGAGTCACAGCAGGTTGTTCTCTGAGTCACCTCACTGGTCATACGCATTTAAGAAAAACAAAAACACTGATCTGAGGGGAGGACCTGATTTTACAAATCACCCAAACATTCCACCTCCTTCACATCTAAGACATGTTATCGCCTCACCTGATTTAATTGCATAAAGAAAAGGTGGGTATGTGAAAAGTGTGATGGAGAGGTCTGTCGGAGAGGACGAGGTGCCAGGGAGGAGACTGGAAATATTTCCAAATGCCTTCAGTCCGATGTCAAGAGGAAAGCAACCATTATTCTTCTGTCTGCTAACTTATTACATCACTTTAAATGTCACTGTGCTCACCTTTTATATGGGCAGACCTAATGGCTGTGGACAGACAGTATAACCAAGCACAGGCACAAAATTCCTGAGTCAGACAGATTCCTATCAAAGCTGATACAAAGTGAATGTCTGCATCAGTATTTCAGTTCAGTCCAGTTGCCAGAATCAAATGCAGGCATTGAACATTTCTGCAAATTACAGATATGTTACATTTGTTTGTATTACACTTATGATGTAGTTCAGATTGTATGTATGAAAACACTTATGGATTTATGCTGAGTTTCTCATCAGTAGGACAAGAGGGCAGTAGATGACGTTAGACAGCAGTCAGAAACAAGTCTGGAATAAAATTAACATATTTGTTAAGGTCAGTTTAGACAATTACCATTTATTTCTAAACTTATTTTTGATGGTAGGGACATCCTCTGTGCATCTTTTGTAAGCTGTCTTACCTATAGTATAATATAATATGGTAAATGTAAAAAGGGCCATCGAGGCCAGTACAACGACAAATTCCTTCAATTGCAAATTTAATTGTATGTCTGTTGCTTTACTTACATTGTAGGTCACAGTCACTCTCAGACTGTGATCATCAGGGGATGTATTCACAAAGCTTCTTAGTGCAAAGATTTGGTCCTATTGACAAAACTCTAAGAAAATTCTTAGAGTTTTGTTGTTTTGTAAGAATTTCTCCTTTAAATCAAGACAAGTTCCTAATAAAGATAAAAGTTAAAAGGGCTAAGGTCAAAAAGGTCAAAAACTTTTAGGAGTAGGGAGGAGAACTTTTAAGAGGCTTAACAGTTTCTTAAGGAGGAAATCGTATTAGGAAAAAGGAGAAATATTCTCCAAATGCTAAATGACAATGAGTTAAAGAAACACTTCGGATTAGATGGTGAAGGGATAGTATTTGTGGTTGTTCTCATTAGATATGAGCTCACATCTCCCACACAGTTCATTGCATTTCCATTGGGTGTCCACACCTTGCAGGCTCACAAAAGGGTGATTCTGTGACAACCAATCACACATTCTAAAAAAAAGCATCATCCGTTGCAACAGGGTCCCTGAGAGTATTCTAAGAATGTATGGGAAAATGTCCCCAACGCTGAATATTCATTTCACATGAAGGCAAAAAATGAGTGACACCACATGTTCTCTCCTGGTTAAACCCAGAGCTGTTATGTCAGGCCATGGTAGGACATAGAGAGAAGACAGCACTGTCTACAGAACATCACACACCTATAGTTCTCCACAGATGTGATGAACTAAACTTTGCTTTACCAGCAGCATTTACATCAGGTAAAACAACTGTTATGACCATAAAGCTGAATCAACACCTCTGAAAAACAGTTTCAGCAGAAGTTTCAGAGCTTAGTGTCACCACAAATGATGAGGTCACGACTGTGCAATTTAGAATATAGGTACTAGAGAACTATCATAGTTACATAACTGTTGGATTATAATGTATTTCAGAGCATTTAACTCAATCTCTACTTACAGTAGCATTAAAAGCACCCACTGACAATGCACTGTATCTATGACAACCACTAAGACACACACAGATGATGTTCACTGAGATGTATTATTTAACTCAAACTAGTTTAAACTCCCTGACAGGTTCTTTTCATACTGGGATGAAATAACACTAAAATCTACCTGGAAAGTAGGAAATACTTAATAACCTGAAAGCCTACACTAAGTATGTAATTGAACACATGATTTGTATTTCTGGGATAATAAATAGGCTTGGGGTTTATCTAGTATTTCATAACTTGATATCATTTTGGAAGTGTGTGGTGCTAACCTGCTACACGTTTACAGCTTGTCAGACAAATAAATACACAATAGAAACCCACAAAATATAGTGAAAATTTATATTCTCAAACCAATTTCCCTTATTAAACAGAGAAATCAGCTGTACTCCTTTTGAATTCAACTTTCGCGACGCACCACCAGAGCTCAGTCTACAGTCCCTAATGGTGAAAAAAGTGGCTGAGCTTAAAGTCACTGTGACATCTAGTGGATGAGGGAGCAGTTACAGGACTGTTAACAGCCAGCGGCCAGCAAGCCAGAGACAATGGGGAATAACGGCATGGTTTTTACAGGGAACTTGGTGAAGTAAGGATTTATTGCAACCAAACCATAGCTTGTGATTGAAAGAACAGTAGACTTGCTTAGTAGATTGCTAGCAAGGGTAACCAAGATGGTTCAGGTGAGTTTTATTTTGTTTCTGTTGTGTTTGAATTCAGTGTGTTATGAGTTAACGAGGTAATTAAGCTTCGTCAGTCTTCTGTGACCAAGAAAACTTGAATTCACAAAGTGTACAGCCATATTTTTCTCTTTAATAACGAAAAGGGCTCTATTTAGGAGGATATTTTCTCTTTTATTCTTAACATATGAAAAATTATACATTTTTTGTAGTCCTCTACATGATCTGTGAATGAGGTCTGAATGGAAAGATCAGGACATATGCTTGTGCATAAAGACTTTGACTCAAACATCAGTATTTCAGGTCCAAGCTTTGTCTTGTGTATTTGACCAACTGAGTTGCCCTTCGAGTCAGGACCCTCGACTTTTCCTGTAAAAACAGCACTGCATTTGAGGAAAAAAAAAAGATCCCATCAGGTCACAATGAATTCTACCATGAACGTGCCTTTGCATGTATATGACCAATTTGAGCCAGCTTTAACTTTCTGATATAATGGTTACTGTCCTAATACCAGACTACAGAGCAGTTTCTTTCCCCAGGCTATGAGACTCCTCAACTTCACATCATCCACCACACTCCACCTTAAAAAAAGTATTTGCTGTGAATCCCTGTGTTGTACAATGACAACAGATCAATCGCCTTTTTCAAGTCTAAAAACATTGCACCCACTGCTCCATGTAATGACCTCTTACTAATTTCTGCAAGATCACATGTAGCCATTTCTGTTGGATACCCTGGTTGAAGCCCAAATTACTTTTGATGGAGAAACAGAATTCTAAGAACATTAATCAACAGCTCTTCAACTAACTTTTCAATAACTTTTGAGAATGCAGGACAAATTGAGATTGGTCTGAAATAACAAGCTTCGTCGGGTTCTTCAGACTCAAAGGGACAGTTCGCCCATAAAATCAAATTTTTTTTTGTTCTTTTACCTCTTGCCTATTTGTTTTTTCTTTACCGCTACAGCTATTAATCCATCTGGATTGTTCTGGTGTGAGTTGCTGAGTGTTGGAGATATTGGCTTTAGAGATATCTGCCTTCTCTCCCACAAATGAAACGAGATGGCACCTGGCTATAACTGTGATAACTGTGCAGAAGAAAGGGTGCATCTGGATATGGATGAGAGGCTCATGCTTGTAATGGCTTCCTCCCTGACTGAGCTGTAATGTTAGCTAGCTCAGTGGTGCTAGATGTGCTAGAAGTAGATACACGCATCCTTCTGCGCAGTGATACGGTCAAATGTAGTTTGGTAGAAAAAAAATAGCTCCTTCCTGAAACTCCACACAGAAAGTTCTATGGATTATCTTGAGTGAGATTGAGATGTAGGTGTGTGTATTGACGCGACCTTCTACTGGCATTATTATGCGTCATGTCTCCACTGTCAATATACGCATGGGACTCTTATCAACACCCACAATATTTCCACGTAACATCACGTGCTATCATAGAGTGCATTTAGTAATTTTACGCCTATCATTATTGTAAAATGACATGCTATTGTTACCATTATTGCTGTTGCATCTCTCCCCGTCTGTCCTTTACTCTCCCTTTTTCCCCCTCTCTCTCTTTCTTTTTTGTCATTATTGTAATTTTATTTTTTACGACATCTATTGCATGTTTGTCCATCCTGGAAGAGGGTTCCCTCCTCAGCCGCTCTTCCTGAGGTTTCTTCCATTTTTTTTTCCACCGTTACAGGGTTTTTTGGGGGAGTTTTTCCTTAAGCGATGTGAGGGTCTAAGGACAGAGGGATGTCGAATGCTGTAAAGCCCTCTGAGGCGAACTGTGTTTTGTGATAATGGGTTTTATAAATAAAACTGAATTGAATTGTATGTGCACAGTGGTACATATATGACAAGCCTTGAATTTATATAGGTGACTTTTTGGTAGCCTATGTAGTAAACATGTAAATCGATGCAATCTCCATGGAATTCATTATTTCCATTTTTTCTCTTTAGTTCATATGTTTTTAACTACTGCTAACTACATGTTCGAATTGAAGACATAAATCAATCAATCAATCAGCACATTTATCATGTGTTATAGGCCTCCTTATTAGTCTATCACAATTTCTTTTTCATAAAAGCAATCATATATATTGATTGCCTTTGAATTATTTAATATGTTGATTATTTGTTGAATTTTTATCTGGATCTGCCCATGTAATTATGATGCTTCTGTAAAAATGCATGGAGATAGGAGGAAAATGAAAACTGGAGAAAAAATAAAATAGAGTTTCTGATGAGCTCTAAGATCAGTAAGAGATCAAAGTTGGTAAAATGACTATTTGGGGTGACCAATCAGTGCCTGCAAAACCAACCTGGTCTCAGTCCCAACTTGTCAAATGCAGACACTTGGTCAGAGGCCCTCACTGTCAGATAATGAGGCACAGAGGCACGTACAGGGTGTTGGCATTTTTTGATGCTAAAAGTAACAACCGTAGTATAAAGACTAGAATGTCCACATGAGTTGGAGGGATAAACAAAGTCTGGATCTTCACCCGGGAGCCTGCTGTTTGTGTCTTGTGTGGAACCAAAAGTCAGTGGAGTTAATTGAATAACAATGTAGTGTGCTTATATGTGTTGCATGCTATGCTTGTGATGTCACATGACATGTGAGTTGCCATTACTTTAGTAAGACACATAAAAAATAAAATAACCCCCCCAAAAAGTTTTACATTATTCTAAAGTGTAAAGGAGGCGTGTCTTTCCAACATATTTACTGACCAGATCCCAATATTATCACTTGGTCTGACAGACTTGTATTATTCAAAGAAAATATGTATTGAGCCTGTTGAAATGTAAAATATTCATGGGATTAGAACATCGATGGCCTCTGCATTTTCTACAAATTACACAGGAATCCCAGGTAATACCAGTTCTTTGCATACAGGGTGTTCTATATGTGCAAATTGAAGGGGCTCAGCGAGGAGATCCATTACATTTCAGTTATTTCTGGAGATAATCTTTTGAATTTGAAATGGAACTATAACAGAAAGACGAGACGCTGTTTATCCCATGCAAATGCATTGCAGGAAGCAGATGTGGGTGCAAATTCTTAAATCATCCGAGGTCCCCAGGTAACACTAGTCCAGCATGAGTAAACAATAACGTAGACATTTTCTGTTCAAGATGTGTTGGATTTTGAATAAAAAGATTAAATGCACCATAACCAAACTGTGGCAGGCTGATTTTGTGAGGCCCAGACTACGAGCAGTTCATGTGTATTCTCGTATGTGTGTATGCACCTTGTGTGTCCCCAGAGGACCAATCACAGGCACCAGCTCCATTCAAGTCAGGAGGGGTGGCAGGGGGGGTCCATGCAGATAATGAGCAGATGGCATGGGAACACACGCATGCCCCCTGCCATCCATCTGGACAATTCTGCAGGTGAAGTGTAAAGTGTTCACGCGCAAAAAAAAAGTATCTGACATCAAAGTGGTAAACAGCATGGCCGAACATGAAAGAAAAACACAGCAGTGTGACTTAAGGTCTGGTCAAAAGAGGCTGCATTTGTCTGTTGATCAGCCAAAGCAGCAGCTAGTGTTGGGGAGAGAGGACAGAGGGAGGGAAAACACACCGTGAAGGACATTCGCATAGAAAGCTCTATTGTATGGTTGCTTTTCACAAAGATACATGGCTTTGTTAAGGAAACGCTGAGCATGCTGTAGAGGTGTAATGAGATGGTTTGTTGCGAGACGATTGGTAGACAGACAGAAAGTGCATGTGCAAGGCCTAACATCTGTTTCCTTATACTGCTCTGTCTTACAGATCTAGATTAGATGGGAGTTTGCTCATATTAGAAACGTCTAAAATCGGTTCTCAAGACACTTCAGTTGGACACAAACATGATAAAAACAAAACAAAAGACTTTTTTGTTATATTTGCTGCAATGACACAGTGGTTCATGACAAAGATAGTCTTTGAAAAACAAACTCATGTTCCTTTTCCACCTATTGCTATTTTAGTGCTTTTATTTTAGTGTACCGTTTAGTGGTTAAAAAGCAGAACAAGAGACCTGGACAGGACGGGTCAGTGACAAAGATGAAAAAGGGTCCAGTTTAGGGACCTCAGAATTGCATCTCTGCTCTTCGCAGATGATGTGGTTCTGTTGGCTTCATTACACGGTGACCTCCAGCATGTACTGAGGTGGTTTGCAGCCAAGTGTAAAGTGGTCGGGACGAGAGTAAGCACCTCCAAATCTGACTCCATGGTTCTCTGCTGATAGACTGCTCCCTCTGGATTAGGGGAGAGTTGCTGCCCCAAGCAACTGAGTTCAAGTATGTTCTTTTCTTGCTCACAAGTGAGGGTAAAATGGAGTGTGAGATGGACAGGTGGTTTGGTGCAGCTTCAGTGATGCAGGTGTTGCGCAGGACTGTCATGGTGAAGAGGGAGCTGAGCCAGAAGACAAAGCTTTTGATTTATTGGTCCATCTATGTTCTGACCCTCACATATGGTCATAAACTTTGAATAGTGACTAAAGGAATGATAATGAAGAGAGAAGCAGCCGAAATGAAATTTCTCTGTAGGGTGTCTGGGCTCAGCCTTAGAGATTAAGAGATGTGGGGCTCAGACATATGGAGCAAGCTGTGAAGATAGCTGCTGCTCCTTCACATTAAAAGTAGCCAGTTGAGGTGATTTGGGCATCTAATCAGGATGCCTCCTGGGTGCCTTCCATTAGAGGTGTTCTGGTAATGTTCAACTGGTAGGAGGCCCCAGGGCAGACCCAGAACACACTGGAGACATTACACATCCAATCTGGTCAGGGAACCCCTTTGGGATCCCCCAGGAGGAGCTGGAAAGCATTACTGGGGAGAGGGATGCTGGAGTACTTTGCTCAGCCTGCTCCCCCCATGACCTGGATGGATGGCTGGATGGCTGGATGGATGGATGGCTGGAAATCAAGAGTTTTCTTTGGCCTCGTGGGCAGTGTTTCGTTTTAAATGGACAGTTCACAGCTAAACAGTACACTAAAATAAGTTTCTGAAAACATCTGAGGCACGAAAAAGGCAAGGCAGTAACAGAATCTCCCTGATCAGCACTGCCTAGTTTGACAGTTTGACTGCAGTTCATGAGAAACTTAAGAAGTAGGCAAAGCTGATCGCAATTCAATCAAAATGTGTCATAACCGACGTCTCATTTCCACACATTTTTTTTTGTGTTTGTAGATTCTTGTTTAGTAGACTGAGTATGCCCCTAGTGTCCAACACAAGTAAATGCATCTCTTTATGCACGCTTAAGTAGCATGCTACCAATAGGTGGGTTTCTATTACAGATTTGTGCAAAACTTAAGCGTTATTTTCGAAATGTCGATAAACCATGATTGCGAGATTTTCAAAGCATTAGCAGGTTTATTTCTATTGCAGCCACCGCACTACTCGTCATTATTTCCAATCAAGGGTGACTTAAGCATGTTGTGTGAGCGACAATGGAAAGGCACACCACTTATGCGTGGGAGTGGCCACATATGAGGGATTTCTGGGAGGTGATAGTCCACGATAGTTCACTCAAAACTTCCCGATAATCCACTCAACTTTCAAGCGTTATGTGATGCAGTAACACCTCTTGTAGCACCTGCTGCATCATGCCCGTGGGAGTCAGTTCCTACTGACAAGCACATAGCCATAGTATCATGTTACCTAGAAAAGCGAGCAAAGTGTTTCAATTGCAGTTTTGCCAAATGTGGCTGTTTTGAATTGCCAGAAATACCACCTCATTTCAGAACAGACGTGTGTCCATTGGACGTATTTTATATTATCAATTTTAATTTCTTTATTTTTAGGGTTAATGGAAACCCCCCTAATGGTAGCCATCTAAACATGCTCTTGAACTTTTTTACAAAAAATATACAGTTAAAATAAATACAGTTGTATTACTCATATTATGTGACGTCTTCAATGAACTCCAGACAAATTTCGGACTGATAAAAAAAAAAAAAAAAAAAAAAAATGGAAGGAGTTTTGCAAACACATCTGAGATAACAGAGTGACACTTAGTGTTTTCATGTTAAAAGTTAATTTCAACCATGAAGCTACATCTGTTTTTAATATTTTAGTGTGAGCAAACATGTTTATTGAAGCACAAGAGCACAGATGGTTTGGAACACTTCATCAAAGGAGTCATTTAGAATATTACCCATTCATGTGGGAATGACATACACCGAGACAAGGTGCATCACAATGATGTTTTGTCCAGAGTGGAACTGACACAAAAAATGTTAACTACAGACTGCACATGAATTTATTACAAGCACTCTACAAGAAACAGTGAAGCACATAATACTGGAGAGACTTTCAAAGGAGATTTTTTTCTGAGATTGCATGAAGGATTAATGTTGACTATCTTTGGGAGACATTTCACAGCCCCATTCTCATGTAGGGAGCCTTTTAGTGTCAATTCTGATAGATCTGATTGGATCCTGGGTCCCACAGGGGAGCCACAGAGCACTGCCGAATAATGACTGCATGTTCTCTCCGTGCCTGCGTGAGATTTCTACAGAGCACACAGACTCCAATTAATTAAATCGTGACTCTAAATTGTCCATCTGTGTGACTGCGAGCATGACGGGTTGTCCGTCTCTCTGTGTCAGCCCTGTGATTGACAGCGACCTGTCCAAGGTGCACCCCGCCTCTTGCCCAGTGTCATCTGGGATCCCCGTGACCATACGAAGGATAATCTCATAATTCTAATGGATAGATGTAACCAAGTGAGATCTCAAAGTCATGCCACCATTAAATATGCATGCAACATGTAAAGCATATGAAATCACATGTTGAACTTCACCTTGGATCTAATGTATGATCCAATCCAGTGCAGAAAGCAAATATTACACCTCTCTGCTACCACTGCCATCCCCCATATTCCTAATTAGCTTTAGCGGAAGAGCTTTCACACACCACCCACTCTGCCTTCATACAACATCACTCACTGCATGACTGCATCCCATTTACCCCTATGACACTCCAATAGTTGTGTGCTTCTTTGCTGTTCCTTGGTCGCCAACGCCTTGGTGGATAAGGTTCATGAATACCAAGCAAAAGAGACATTTCTTCACTTCTGATTGTAGAATATTCTTGAATTAAAAGACAAAATAACATTTCCATTTCGTATTGTCATTTCAGATTTGTAGGTCACATCCTAGTTTGTTTCATTATGTTCTGCATGAATTTCTTGCACTCATCAAAGCAACTAAAGCAATGGATTAAGTGCAATTTATCTAGCAGCTGGATAACTCTAAAAATGAACTCTCATATAGTGCAATGCAAAATTTAGAAGCACCACAAACAGCATGAATGGAAGTGAACAAACAAGAAGTGAAATTGAGCAGCACTACTTGTGAAGTTATGTAGTTATGCATATATTTCACACTTTTGGCTGACTGTGGCCACAAATAGGAAAACAAAGAACGCTTATAGCATTTCGGTTCAGCAAGCAGTTTGGCTTTTGGTGTCATCACACAAAGCCAATTCTCAGTCACTTATAGATATTCCTTCCTGTGGAATGCCTACCTGCATTTGGCCAAAACATCATCTTCTCTCAAAAATTTGTGACCTGCCACCAGAAAACCAGCAACAAGCCGGCCCGGCACAGGTTGTGTAAACAAAGAAAAATTTATTTATTTTTTTTTTTTAAATTTGTGATTTTTTTTTTTTTTTCAGAATTTACTGGTTGAAATCACGAAGAAGCCATTCCATGCTTCAAATAACAGTATTGGGGGCCTTAAAACCATAAACTTTGTATTTGAATTTGGGTTGTTTTAGAGGAAAAGCTGGTTCCTAGTTTGGGGGTGTGATGATACCGCAGTAAATTAGCATACTGGCTTTCTTTGGCTATTCACATGCTTGTGTTCCTTTTTTCAGCCAATCAGCTGCACGTTAAAGAGGAACCACATGGCGACTTAAGCAGCCGCTCCTGCATTTAAGTAAAGTAGTAACTTACTGCTACTTCTGGAAGCTGTGTGTGTTTTCATCACTGAATGAAGATGGAGCAGGAAAAATGCATTGCAGAAGAACTAAATTGGGGCTGTTACAGCACAAATCTTTGGCAGTACTTTTTCAAGAAGCCAGATGTTTCTGGTCATTCCAACGCCAATCTCACTTCTGTTTCTGAACCCAAACTAGAAGATGAAACTGAGATCAAAATGCCACTGAAGAAGAACGGAGAATTCTCTCCTCAGGACACAGTTGTGTAGCCGCAAACGTTCTCCAGAGTTTATGTACAACATACAGATGGATTCTTTAGCGGCTGAAAGAGAGTGGCAGGACATGAGAATAAATGGGCACCTTGAGACGAACAGGTGTACAGTGGTTACTTCTGAGATTACTATATCCACCAAGAAGCCTGTGACAAAAAGAAAGCACCCTTGAACTTGTTATCTCGTCAGAGGCAACAAAGTCTACAGGCATACTTTTCAGTTTGTTATGGGATGAGTTTTCATTTTCATTTCAGTCACACATTTTTCCATGGCTGGACACATTTCAAGTCAAAGTTGGGGGATAGGCCTTATGAATCAATCCCCCTAATAGCCTTTAATAGTATATTGTAACATACAGTCTATAACTATGTGCACATGCACACACCCATGTACGTATACACACACACTCATAATTTGGCTTGACCTTTTTGTTGTTTATTGCTGACCCCATTGTATAGTGCTTGAATCAAAGTATTGTAATTTATTGTATTACCTTTGGTGAGGTATTTCTATAAGTTCATTTGGGTTTCTAAACTCTCTGGCACCTGTTTTTTGCTATTCCTTTTTATCCATTTCTGTTACTGTTTTCAATAAATGAATCTAAATCAATGTGATTCAAACTGAAATACAATAATTGGATGGGTAGTGATGTTTTTATCTTGCACTACCAACAGGTTGTCTTTATTTTGTCTTTATTTTACACTACAGTCCCGTCGCCACCACTACAAGGCTGTAAAGCCGTGTTCAGAGTTGTTTGACTAGATTGTTGTTCTGTTCTCTCATTTAGTCACTTGTAAGCAACTACCTTTTTTTTTTTTTTTAAGACATATAGAAGTTTTAAAGCTCACAGTAGGATATTTACGTTTTATGTTTTAGAATGAAGCGTGGAAATCTCTCAAGACCTCATTTACTTTTTCTTACCAAAAACCCATTCAAAAAAAAAGAAAAAAAGAAAGAAAACATTGACTTTAAGATGAGGGAACCAGGAGTGCTGTATTGCTAACTCTTTTCCGGGTTTTAGGATTCATTACTAAGGTATACTATTAATATTCACATCTGACTGTTTTTTCCACTTACATAAACTGCAATATAAACTGCAATACTTGCATGTAACATTACATGCTATCATAAATTACATTTTTTTTATTGTATCATTTTGTCATCTTCTATAATTTATTTTTCATGACATCTATTGCACGTCTGTTTGACCTAGAAGAGGGATCCCTCCTCAATCGCTCTTCCTGAGGTTTCTACCATTTTCCCCCGTTATAGGTTATTTTGGGGGAGTTTTTTCTTAGTCTATGTCAGGATCAAAGGACAGAGGGATGTTGTATGCTGTAAAGCCCTTTGAGGCTCATTGTGATTTGTGATAATGGGCTCAATACATAAAATTGACTTGACTTGAACTAGACTCTATTTAGCCTTGTGACCAAAGGGTTTTTTTGTTTGTTTGTTTTTCTCACAACAGCCCGTGCTCAAGGCTTTGTGCCATACAAGGTGATTTTTGTTAGCCATGAACAGGTTTTTCCATCACTTGCGGCCATTTGCTGGTTTGTTGAACCACCATCTGCCCCAAAGCAGGAAGCCAGGCACATTACAGGGTGTGCCAGTAACAATCAAGCAGAACAGTTTCAGTATGAAGAATGGTTGCTTATTATACTGGCATGACCCAGCTGCTTGACCAGGTCAATGGTGCCAAGAGTATAATGTTACCTTGTATATTATTAATGGTGCCCAGAGGACACAATCTAACAAACTGGACAAATCCTGTTATCACCTGTCTGCGGCCACCCTCGGGGCCAAACTGTTCCCTTTATCAACACTTGACAAAGCAGGCATAAAACCTTAAAGTGTGTCCTGACTGACATGGTATTTTGCACTTCCACCAAGGGAACAGTGAAGTTTCAGGGTTACGAAGAAAACAAATCATTGTGATATTTAACCCTTAGAGACTGTTCGGCACATTTTGTGTTTTTCATTCTTCATTTTATCATAATTTTGGCTGTGATCATGCATATTGCATAAACTTTGGCAATATTGTGTATTTTTGTTTGATCTTGAAATTTCCAGCTCAGCTCTTAAAATAAGTCTAAAATTATACATACATTAATAAATGTACAACTGAAACCGATTCAAACTGCAAGTTTTGATCAAACAGCCATCAAACATGCATTGTTTTATTTCTTGGTGTCATTCTGGGCTTTTGCCTTGGAATTTATAATTTTTACTGTTTTCCACCCGATTACATAATTTATACCATATTTGGCATATTAAGAAAATACATGCTAATTCCAGTGGGTGCAGTGTCACAATCAATGCCACATGACAAAAACCTGTCCTTCAAAGGGGCAAAATTCCTCAAATTAATGAATATTTGAATTTATATATTTATTGTTGGAGTTTCTAATATTCAGTCAATTTTATTTTCTCATATTTTAAACCTTTACGGTATGTATGTGTATGTGGTCATAAGTATGGGTGAGATGTGCCTAGGCTTGTGCATGTGTGTACTGGTGTAAATATAATTTATATTTTTCTATTTTATTTATGCTGTAAAATGGACTGCTCCAAAAAAAAAAAAATTCATTGTATAACCTACAATGACCATAAAGGTCTATCTATCTTATGATTAGGACTAATGCTCATTAAAATTAACTCAATGAAAATAATACTGACATATAATATTTCATAAAGCTTGATTTTAAAAAGTGCATTTTGTGTGCAGAGCTCTGCAAGTGTGTATAATATTATTATTTTGGGGGGTTTTCCAATCACTACAGCTATGCATGTTGTCTGTGTTTGAAAATAGTAACTGATTTTTCATTTCTATTAAAGCTAATGATATGTGACTAAAGACCACTGAATGATTCAGCACTACACCGCAGCAGCTTGATCTAAAGTTCGCTCAGCAGACTGACAGGACAAGTTGCCTTGTAGCTGTGAATCCTGAAGGTCCTGATTAAGATGACTATATTAACATGTGCTTAAAAGTTTAACTGAGATAGTCTGGTTCATTATACACAAGATATCTGCCTATTTTTGTTAATCACCAGGCTAACACCTCTATGAAGATAACATGACATGATCAGATTACCAGCCTTCAACTAAAATATCTTTAACTATAAAGTAATGTGTCTTTCTCTGAGATTTTTTGTGTACATCCTTAATTGTACATTACAACAACTTGAAGATTTAACACAGCTACAGCTGACAGAAACCTGCAGCAACAGTTGTGGTTTCCATCAGTGAATCACTGGAGGAATGACGGCTTGAAAAATGAGGTCCATGAGTGCAGGAGGTTGCACAGTATGCACATTTGTCTTTTCCTAGGACAGAGGAGGAATGGCCCTCCTTACGCTGTCCAACTCTGCATCTGATTGGCTCACTCTAGCATTTTTGCCCTATCCTATCCCACTCCTCTTGCCTAAACCTAGCCAATCCAACCAATGGAGGCAAGAAGTACCTGCCAATCACAGGGGGAATAGGGTGGGTCATTCCTTTGCTATACTACGATTCACAAATTTGAGTAGTCTTTCAACCAAATCACCAGAAAAAGAAAAAAACAATGGCACTGGCATTGTGCATTTCCTCAAACCATGGTTACATTTGTACAGTATAGAGTGCCCCAGGGATGACCTTTTTTTCTGTAGGCGTACACTGAAATTAACATCAACCTGATTTCCTCATTCAAAAACTAATGGGACTGAATTGAGGATTATAGCAAAAAATAATCTCTTTGGCAAACAAATGTTTATGAAACTTAAATGTTTAGTTCATCAAGGTAATCTCTACAAATGAACACCACTTTTAGCACATCTGAGGCCTAAATGCAATCGGCAGAAGTGAACTAAGCTATCTTTAGGCTATTAACGTACTACACTGCGGTTGCATGATTTAACATTACCACCACAACCAGGTTGTGAAGCCACGGCGCGGCATGATGACACTCCGTAATCTTGTTAGCAACCACCTTTTTTAACACACATCAAAGTTTCAAAGTTTGTGAGAGGGGTTCAGCTTGTGTTAACCACATACCTAATTTAAGACATCTAAACCAAAAAACCTTTTTTTTTTTTTTTTAAACACCCACCAAAGACAATGCAATGCTAACTTATTTTTGTGTTTTAGGACTCATTACTAGGGTACTTCATTATGTTGTGGACACGTTGAAATGTTAGGTTTCAACAACACTGTGTTTAATGTCTTGTTAAGGTTTAGGCAAAAAAACCAAAAACAAAACAATTTTATGGATTAAAAAAAAGATCATGTTTTGGCTTGAAATACCTGGTTTTGGGGCATAATATTAGCTGAAAAAGCAGTGATTACAGAATTACTTTTGCAGCACCACCTTGACAGGAGACACAGTTATATGTCAGTCAAAGAACACTTTTTTATGCCACTATTCCATATAGAAAAACAGCTATACGTTGCAACAAAACATCCATGCTTGGCTCCCTAAAAGCTGTTGGAAATACAGCAACGACTAGCTAAATCAGAACTGTTTTTTTTTTGTTTTTTGTTTTTTTCTTTTTTGGTTGTGTGTTGGTCTCAAACAGTAGTCTGCATCTTGAAGGTGTCTCGCCAAGGTGACATACCACCCACCAGTGGGGGTCTGCTCAAATACTATGTCACTTAAAAACTGTTACCTATGAAATGTGCAGTTTGTAACATTTATGGTTGGCAAAATGTACAGTTTCAACAATTTCGTCTGCAACTGTATAATAAAAAAATCTTAGCATTTAAATAAAGCTCAACTATTTTAGGATATGTGATCTTAAGTCCATCCATCCATCAGTCATAATATGGCCTAAATTTTTTTACAGCACAAATGCTAACAGCTACAGAAAGTCATATATGCTGCTGTTATTGTGTGTCATCTGTTCACTCACATTAATATAAATAATTTAAACAGCTGACACATTTTCTTGCACATTGGCAATCTGATTTCAGGGCAGTAATGCCATCTGCACTGTGCTTGATTCTCACCATCACTGTCACCCATAGCTGCTCGTTTAAAACACAAAGACATTCCACTCTGATGGATTTAATTGCTATGTCCATCGCATTACCACCTGGCACCAATTATTTAGCAATATGAATTACATGAATGAACCCTAAACACTTGGAATGTATGATCAGTTAAAGTAACTGCATGGCCTAATCTCACCTGTCAACAGTCTCCTGCATCCAACTCATTAAGATAAAATAAACATCAGCACTGGAGCACATCAATGATTTATTTAATTTATTCAGTTTGAAACAAAATTAATAAAATAATTAAGACACTCATGCCTGTAGATAAACACTTAAACATTTTCAGCTACCACTTTAGAATGTGGTTGAAGATTTTCCATGAGGGTTTTTGGTTTGATGTATTTCTCTGTACATCCGTGCTTTAAATCTTTCTGTGAGGTCAGAGCTTCTCTTTTAAAGGATACCACATACTGTATTAATTTAAGTAATACATAAGTATGTCCTTGAAAATAATACACAAGGTTGAAGGATGTTGTTCTTTCAGTAAAAGAGAATAACAATCAGACAGCTTCAGTTAAAATAACGCAGGAATGATAACAGCCTATGAGTTACACCCATTATCATGAATTTTGTCAATGGGGTCAATGGGGTGTCACCCAGGATAAAGTGTAAAAAATTGATGTTTTCAATGCATCCAACATAGGCTTGGATATACCAGGGGATTTAGAAATCCTGAGGATATGTTTTTTTTTCAATACTGACACAAATACAGGTGCTCCTCTTTGTATTAAAGTCATTGTGTCATGGTTATTGTATTGTGTTGTTTTCTGTGTTTGTGTTTTTGGTGTTTCTCCCCCTTCTTTTTCCGTCCTGCATGTTCCCTCCTGCGTGTGTATGCGTGTGTGTGTGTGTGTGTGTGCGCAGCGGTAGGCGTGGCTGGCTTCCCCTGATGAGGCTCACCTGAATTTTATCTGACAATCGCTCCAGCCTTATTATGCCAGATCACTCTGTTGCAGTTGGTAACTATGTGTATTGCTAGCTCGCATGTTACTAGATTCGTCATTGCTCTCTCGTGTGTTTTTGCCTGCGCTCGTGCAGAGATTTTTTGTTTTCTTCGCCTACTGGCTGATTTTTGATTTCTACCCTGTGCTTTTCTCCACTAAGCTTCACCTATGCCACGCCAACTCTCCAGCCTGACTACACACCTGTCTGAGTGCCTCAGTCTGCCAAACCAGCCAGCAGCCAGAAGCCGGCCAGCATCCACCGATGCCACCAGCCTTTCTCTGTTCCCTCTTTTTTGATCAACCCCAATAAACTCCTCACACACAGTATGTAGTGCACAGCATGCACCACCAGAGCTTAGACACCACGACACCTTGTGGTGGAGGGGAGAAGTTACAGAATGCTAAACAGCCAGCAGCCAGCCAAGAGAGACCATGGGGAATAACAGCATACTTTCACATGTAACTTGGTGAGTTAAGGATTTCTTTTGACCAAACTGGAGCTGGTGATTGTTGGAACAGTTGGCTTACTAACTAGATCACTGCCAAAAGTAACCAAGATAGCTTGGTTGGTTTGTTTGTTTTTGTTTTTTTAGTTTGAAAGAAGTGTGTTTTATGATGAGTTAGCACCACAAATATCAGTGAGGTATGAAGGTATGAAATATTTCATACCACCCAAACCTAGTGTGTATAGGTAATTTTGCTGTTCATGACACCTGTTTAAATGTTTTTACTGCTTAAAGTTATGCACAGTGACAGTTGGGTGCCACAGGTTGATAAGCTGCAACCACAGTGACAATTTTGGTTAATGCCACCATGGTACCCCAGATTCACCAAGTATAGGTGTAGCTGTAGTTTTGCACTAAAATAGTAAATAGTGCTAAAATAGTGCTATTTTAGTGTGTAGTCAGTTCATGAAACTTACATGTAATGTTTTGGTCACCTAAAAAGATTTTTCAGTGTTTAGTTGTACTAAGAGCCCCTCTAAAGAGTTGGATGTTTAGTTTTGCCAATAGGTACCTTTTGTTGTAATGATTTTCAGCCTAAAAAAATTAGCATCAGTATAATTATGCTTAAACATAGCTGTAAAGATTCCCTTCTAGCCAAACGTGCAACTAATGATAAGGTTGGCACCACCTTCTTATAAATATGGCCAGTCCTTGCTCCAAAAATCCAAAATTCCAATCCCAAGACCCAGAATATAAATCCACACAAAAGTGGGTGATGTCAAAGTGGCTTTGTACATTATTTTATTCTAAAGAGGGCATCTGACCATTATTTTTAAACCTTCTGTGACAGACAGTGCAAAGTTTTGAGAGTATGAAGGTTTGAACTTCTCCTTGGAATTTTTATTATTCTTTACACACTTACTTCTGTCACTTACTGTGAGTGCAACCAAGTGTCACCTCAACACTATACAGTGTTGAGGGTATAAGTGTATACACCCATCTTTCATCCTGACCTCCATAGACAGAGTTCCCTAGGTAGTTCAAAAGCAGACCCTGGACAAGATTTCATACAGAAATACTTTTCCAAAACCAACAAATATTCTGTGCTACCCAGCTGAGCAGAGAGACCAATCCATTCATCTATCCCTGCTCATCCTGCGTAGACTCATGGGGGATGAGGCCTACACCAGCTGATATTGGGTAAAAGGCTCAGTACACTCTGGGCAGGTTACAAGTCTGTCACAGGACCAACAGACTGCATTCACTCGCACAGTCACTACTAGGGGCAACTTTCCAAAGAGTTTTCCAGTGACCTGACTTGCATGTCTTGGACAGGACATTGAAGCACCCAAAAAATACTCAGCAAGAACATGGAAACTCAAAACAGAAAGAACTGTTGGTGGATTTGAACCACGGACCCTCTTGCTGTGAGGCGACAGTGCCAAAAATGGAGCAGCTGTGGTTTATTGAATGGTTGCATTTAATTATCAGAGCATAATGACTATCAGCTTGTTTACTGATAGTCATTATGCTCTTTATCCCACAGGGACATGTGCACTCCACATTTCTGGAATTATCTGAAGAACAGAATAATGCAAGGGCTGGGGGAAAATATGTATTAGAAATCAATAAAGCATTTTCAAGTAAGATCTTAAGGAGAGAAAAGGTTGCATTAAATTTTGGCTGACCAAAGACAGCCTTGCATCAAATTTGTTGGTATTGGCAGAAGTTTTGCACCAAATTCTCACATCGATATCTACATAGCGACCAATCACATTACAGCATGACATAACAGAGAATTCAAATGACGTAACACCAGGACATGCTTCTTCTTTCATAAATTGTCATTTCTAATTACATCTTAGTGTTATGGCTCACCAGGCATTCATCACACAATCTGAAATGCCTACAAAGTGATAAAGATTAAAGGTCTTCACATACCACGGGCATTTTTTGTGATTAGCTTGCATGTATTTTCTTTTTTCCAACTTTTTTTTTCATGAGCACTTTCTCTCAGAAGAATACTATGCTGCAAAAACAGCCATTTTTTCCATGAATGAGATCAGTTTTTCTCAGCATCATGCTGTAAATAAAGGCATAATTTAACCACATGATGCCTATACTTAGAGGGATAACAAAACAACACAGAGGGTCTGTAGTGCAAACCCGCACAGCAAACTTTATCACTTATGTTAATCTCGACAAAGGCAGTGCACACAAGATCTCTTTCTTCCGATCTTACCTTTCACAATAAAAGCCCTAGACATATGTACAGTACTCCATAACCTCTACCAGACGAATCTCAAATTCACTCAGAGCCTATCACTAAAAGGAAACTCAGTAAAATAGCTTACTGTAGCTTCGGCAATGTAACAACTTACCCCAGACAGGCGTTAACAAGGTTGCTTTTTGTGCTTGTATTATTCATGCCCCCAATGTGTAAAGGCCTTAAGAGCAAATTCTATTACTCATCACACACATAATGACATGCATTGAGCCTGTAAGCCTGCTGTTATTGTAGAGTGCAAAGTGGCCTTGAGAATACTTTCACATATCATCTTGAGTTTCAGTTGTTGTCAAAAGTATGAATCCACCTTGAGGTCAACCACTGATTTCAAGATTATAATTTTTCTTGGAGTTTGGCATTTGGGCCTTGTTTTTGTTTTTATTTTTTTCTGAGAGCCAGAAATGGAGTAACAGGAGATGGATCTGACTGAGAATTAGAGGACACCACCTTGGAGAACAATTTGTCAACCACAAAGTCACCATCTCTAATGCGTTCCCTGCATTATCATCTATTTTACTCTAAACGGGGCAACAATTTACTAAATAAACATCATGTTGTAATAAAAAAGACTTGACACTAGCATTTGAGACCAAAAACTCATCAGGAAAATGTTCACTGAGGTGAGAAATGAAGTTAAGAGTTGGGTCATTTTCTCGAAGTCTTCTATGCAATCGCACTTCTTTTTGCAACCAGCAGAGCCTCCTCTGCGTGTCATTAGAAAGACTGTAGGTTTAAGGCACTTCTGCATTGTCCTCACGTTTCAGATCAGGAGGCTGCCTCTGTTTCTTTTATACAGTCTATAGGTGTTCGTTATTGGTGGGTCAGACTTAGTAGTTTCCAAATGTTCTTCTTATAACAGATTATACTTAATTAGAATCTATCAGCAAACTTCCCCTTCTTTTTATTTATTTTTTTTTTACCTTGTGAGCATTTTTTTTTTTTTAAATCAGTCTGTGCCCCCTCCCTAAATTATTTTTATCCCCCACCAGTAGTTTGAGGAGTTTCAGTCATGTTGTAATGGGATAATTGTTCAGATCATTCAGTCGGGGCTGATCAAATTGATGAACGAGTTTCATTCTTACTGCGCCTGGGATTCTACTGCTTCGTCTGTGTCCAAAGTACACTCGGCACTCAGAGAGTGTGATGCAAACCCAAATAATAAATATATTTTTGCAGCACTCTGAATGAACAGTCTTGCAACAAAAGTGGAAAATGTATTTGTGGCAGCAGATGTTTGGCCATGGAGGCACACCGCAAGTCAATACACGTGGGAAATTCTGTTTTATTTGGTTTTTGTTTTTTTTAATTTGTGTAAAAAGTCTTTCTAATTTTTGTTAATGTATGACTTTATTATCAAAAAGCATTTAAGTTGAAGAGCTGACCGTTATAGTTTCTGATTCCAAGGTTTACCATAGTGTTTTATATCAGAATTGTCTTTCCTTATCAGAAATACAGATTACTTTTATACATGTCAAAAGATTTTATTAGATCTGTATGATGTAATATTCTGTTATTAAGCTTTCACTACATGACACAGCTAAGGCCACATATTTAATGAGTGAGGCAATAGCCTTAACTGTCATCTAGTCCCTACATTGATAGTGAGATGGGATCCCACTGATTCACCTCAGCAGGTGATTGATTGATTAAAATCACATTCATAGTTAGTTATCAGAGCTGCTTGTCAGAGCAGTGAGGAGAAAGAAAATGTGATCTTTTACAAGTAAGCCAGAGCAGTCCCGTTTTACACAATTTGCTTCATAGATTCTGTTTTGAGATGATATTAATTGAAAATCCTTACAAAGCATCTGGACTTTTATTGTGAGTGGCTATCAGCAGACAGGATGTAGGGGGATGGGGGACTGCACTTACAACACGTTCTTATTCCAAATTGTCACATATCGCTGCTTTGTCAGTGGACTTTTGAGTCTACATATTGCACTTTAGGTAACCTATGTCTGCTTTACATGTTCTCAGATGCTGCTACCAGCACTGGTATGTCAACAAAAGCACATGGTTAAAATAAAAAAAAAAAAGAAAAACGTCTTACTTTGGCTCTTTATTCATATGGGAAGGAACACTTGGCTCCCTGGTGAAAGTCAAGGGTTAGTTTGACCCATCCACCCACCTCCTGCCCACCTTATCGGGATCTTCCAGCTCCCTATGTTACATAGCTACCAGCAGCGAATCAACTAGACACCGTCTAGCGGTATATCATACGGCCGTGACAGGATCCGATGTTATCAAATTACAACATCCAGCGAATATCATACTGCGGCACCAAGTGCTGTCTGGCGGCATATCATAACACTCCAAAAGGTTCAATCTGGCTGCGTTAGAAAATGATCATACTGCCGCAAAAGGTGGCTTTTGGTATTTGTGTCTGATGCTGAAATCTGTGGTACTTGACAACTTAGAATGAGAACAGGCTGGCATTTACCAACACCAGTTTGAGTAGGGGAAATCCTTTAATCTACCGTTCCACTTTAACACCATACAAAGAACTGATTCAATAAAATAGAGACCTCTGGGTGACTTTTTCCTAAAATCTCATTGAGAAATAACAGGGTTTAAATGCTCTGCCACAAGGACCATAAATACGTTGGGTGAAATAAAAGCAGATTTAAAACGCAATCATAGAAATATGTCTTTGCTCAATGCAGTTCTAAGACTACAGCTTAACACTTTAAGTTTAATATAAAACTAACCTGCAACGCCTACAGACAGGAGTCCTCATTTTAGGTGTTATGTAATTTCTTCTATACAACAACAGGGTGGTGTAGGCTGGACCTTCCTCTGAGGCGGCTCTGTTGGCAGTCTTTTTTCTCTCCAAACAAACTTAAAAATGCCTCTACTTGGATGAACAGATGGTGATGGATCCACCAGCCCAGAAAGTTCAATGGGTGACCATCAAAACAGATGGAAATCTGACAGAGATGGATGCGTCATCATCCCAGACAGCTCTCATTAGAAGGTAATTGAGAATAACATATAGAAACAGACACTGAAGAGCACCACGGCTGCCACCCTCACACTGCTGAATGGAGCTTAAAATGCCAGAGAGGTAGGGTTTTTAATTAGGAAACTAGACCACTTGGGACTACAAGGAAGCAGTCCCAAGTGGTCTAGTTTGGGAAAGTTGCGGTGATGGATGGGTTACAGAAATACGGAATTTCCTCCAGGACTTTCCCCTTCAAACCCTTCAAAACGTGTTAACATTTAGTCATTTTAAGGCACATCCTCACCATTTTTCTTTTCCTAAATCTAACCACATTGACTTTACTCACCTAAACGTAGAGATGCCCAGTCATGTTTCTTTTCTAAAACCTAACTATAGTAACTTTTATTACCTAAACCTAATCTCTGTACTATACATCAATTACATAACTGTACGTTAAGGATGTAACATCACTCATGGGGTGCTAATTCGTACTATATCATACAAACTGTTGCGTCATTGGATATCATACAATCTGTTCTGTGAGAATATGTTGAAATGTTACAATATCAACTCATGGCAACATGATTAACAGTTTTATGGCTTTGTTTAACAAGCTCAAAGCACTCAGTTTAGGTTTTCCTTTCCTTACAGGAACACAATACTCAGAACATTAAAACAAAAGCAAAAAACTATTTTCTATGTAAAGACATATTGGAGTAATGGCGTCCTGAGCAGAGACAACGCATCCACGCATTTTCATCCAAACTCATCCATGATGCCACTCTGTCAGTGACCTTCCATGTCTACTTATGATTATTAGGTATCCTGCTGGTTAGCTGTTTACGCTCCGGGATGCCGTTACCATGATGTTAACACATGGCGGGATTCTTGTGTTTACACAAAAGCATATGGCAACCAATGCAGATCATCACAATGGATTGGATTAGGCAACAAAGTCATGGATGGCTAGGTTTAGTCAAAAGAGGCACATCTTCTGCCCATGTCGCAAGTTTACCATTTTGGTGGAAAATAATTTGCTAGGTCAACATTGTTGGGGCTTTCTGAAGATCATCACTTGTAAGTGCTACAGGTCTTCTTAACTTGTAGATATAGGTTCATTCCATGTTTCCATGCTTCTATACCAAAGAGGTTGAACCTTGTGATTTCTAAACTTATGAACAACGGTGTGAACACATTCAACGCTACAGCAGAGGAAATTCTTCTCTCTTGAATCTTGATCTCAGGTTATGAAAAAAAAGAGCTACATGCATGTTAGAGTGCAGCAGGAGTAAGTTTGATGAGTTTTATCCAGCCATGATAAAGAACACTTGTATTTTAGTTGCTAAAAAAAAGCTTGATACTCAGAATTAAGTGCAGCTGCTATGAAGGCTTTACCCAACTCTAAGTGAAGGAGAGCATCTTTTTTTCTTTTAACATGGAAATGGTGATTTCACTAAGTATACTTTAACAGCTTTAAGATGTATCGCCATTTTACATAATGACTCTGAGCCTTTCAACCTCTTTTTTTTTCTTCTTTTTTTCTTTTTTATAACTGGAGCCTTTAAGCACTGGAGAATTATGTTTGTAATAACAAGCAGCTGGTAAAAAGCCCTGTCTTTAAAGATCCATTTGACATAATGGCACTCTGAATATAGAAATTACCTGCCATGCGGTTGTCAAGGTTTCTGGACTGAGTGGTAGGATAACAATTCCCCAACGGCAGTTGGAAAACTTTTCAACTTTATTAAAACTCCGAATTAACAATTGAAACATATAATACAACCATTACTAAAAAGGGTTTAAGAATGTCTATAGAATGCTCTTTGGACTTTCACAGAGGGCTTTTTGGCACAAAAGCTTTCTGTGGAATTCCATGAGCAGAAAATGTCTGTGTGCTTTTTGCAGGTATCTTTGCTCATAACTAGAGCCCGACCGATATATATATATATATATATAGAGAGAGATATGATCTATTTTCATTCCAGCTCAAAAATTCACGATATCGGTCACCATATTGGTAATCTGTAAATTTCTTAATAGCTCTTAACATTAGTGCTGGTTGTAGAGTTGATTTGGTGCATGTGATATGACTGTTTTCAGGTGTATTGATACCTTATGATTGGTTGAATGTGGCAAAACTGTTCTGTAGTCTTAGTGCTTCAAATACACAGTCTCTAGCTATGAGGCTCAACTGTAGGCCATAGTGGATATGTTGCCATAGTACTGTGTCTGTCCTGAAGGTCATGTGCATTATTTACAATGTCATGATTTCATTTGCATCTCATAGAACGCCCCTGCCTTCCCTGAGTCTGGACTAGTGTGAGAGCAGTCCATTATGATGATTGATGTTTTGTGTAACGTCTGATGCCTCGCACAGCACGTCAGGTGAGTATATATATAGATGTGGAAACCATGCCAATTTAGATCATGTTTGCATGTGAGCCAGGCTTCCTTCTATTTCACGCTATAATTGGCCTTTTCCATTGTTCCAACCCAGGTCATAACTTTGTGTTGCAAAGTGGTGGCAGTATCAGGCTCAGATGAAAAAGTACTTTTTAACAATCTTCACTGTATGCAATTTTAGGCGATGTAACCAGGGGATGGTTATAAGGACCGAGCAGAAAATTATGACAGGTCTGGAAAGAGATTTCCCATTCCAGGAAATTTCAAGCATTTTTTTTTTTTTTTTTTTGCATTCTGGTGAAAAAATATGCACCAATTTGTGGTGGAAAAATATTTTTTTATGCAGGAAAACACAATATTGAATACCTTAGACCCTCAATGTTTTATATTTAATTTGATCACCTACAGCATGTAGGCTTTTGGGAAATTTTAGAATGAGTAGGTGACGCTTGCTATAGGGCGATATAGATATCCCCAGTAATGAGTCATTTTCTTTGCGCAAGCTAATTTTCAGAACATTCTTAACAAAATATGCTTCAATACATTTCAAAAAGTGGTGGACACATCCCCAGTGTAAACACCTATGGTTTAAACATATATTGAATATAAATTCAAACTAATGGAGCTTAAGGGCTCAAATAATCAAATGTTGCACATAAAAATATGCATAGTGAGAAAACTTCACAAGAATCTACAGCTTCAACCTACTGAAATTGCGAGGATTGAAAGAAGTATTCAGATGCATTGCTTACTTAATAATACTTTATAGGGTATACATATTAAATCATGTTAAAAGTCACAAAGTTAGGTGAAAGCCCTGGACTCAGATATATAATAATACAAAAACTTTAATTTAGGAAAGCTGAAAAATGTATATATATATTTATATATATATATATTTATATAAATGTACTTATATTAATTAATTCATATTTGGTGACCTGGTTGATCTTTTGTGTACTGGTAGAAAGCACTGCAGTATGCCGACAGCAAAAATTTATTCAAGCAGAAACTGTGGTGATACTGATAATAACAAGGATGATGATCATGATGATGATGATGATGATGATGATGATGATGATGATGATGATGATGATGATGACATGGGCATGGCGGTGGAACTGATGCTAGTGGTGAAAATGCTAATACCGCTTGGTTTCCTCTTAAGTACATTAACACATTAAAAACGCTTATCATCTTACAACTCATCAAATGAACAGTAATTACACCTGTTCAGCTTCTTGCATTAAACATGTTGCTGGCACTCCAAATGTACCAATGCAATTAAGAGCTGACAAAATAGTGGGTTATACTAGGCTGCTTTTGAAGGGCCTCATTCTGCCTCTTGGCTAAACAGCAACGTGAATGAAATGAATAATAAAGAGAAAGCAGCACTCAGATCCTGAGGGTTAGTGGCCCCGATGTAACTGGAAAAAAAACCCCAAAAAACTAACAGCCAGATGTGTGGCGTTACCAGCCAACACAAACAGAGTGCATAGAAAAGTTAGATAACAGCAGAGAGACGCAGAGGAGGGCAACTCTAATCAAACAGCTGTTGACTGGATACTGCTGTGCTGTGGGAGGAGAGGGGAGGTAGTCCACCAGGACTGCATAAGAAAACTGCACTCCAAAGAAGATGATTGGAATTCAACAAGAGCTGTACTGTTACTCCCCAGATTAGGATCGACATGTGACAGGGCCACAGTGCAAAGAAAAGGAAGAATGTCTGTAAAATGTCTGTTAACTCAAAAGACTCCTACAGGGCTTGTACTTTTTGAAATAAATCATTATTGGACAATGTTATTGACCTGAGAGTACTCCCAACTCGTCAAATACTGCAGCATGGACTTGGCCCTTTGCTTTAAACTATGACGCGCCCCTTGAGCTTCAGTTTTGGATGCTCAGGGATGGTGTGTCAATTTCTGCTTGTCATGTGACTTGTATCTTTTCAAAATAAACTTCAGTGTTTACAGGACCACTGAAGGTTTTGTCAACAAAACTACTTCAATCAACAAAACTACTTTAAATTTCATCAACAAAACTACTATAGTATACAAAACTGCTTTGGGTTTTGTCAACAAAGCTACTTTAGATTTCATCTACAATTCTACTTTCGTCAACAAAACGCTTTCAATCAACCCAACTACTTTGGATTTTGTCAACAAAACTACTAAAGTAAACAAAACTACTTTGGGTTTTGTCAACAAACCTTATTTGGGCTTAGTAAACAAAACTACTTTCGGCCTAAGTTACAAAACTATTTTAAGTTTAGTCAACAAAACTACTTTAGATTTCGTTAACAAATGGCTTCAGTCAAAAAAACTACTTTAGATTTTGTCAACAAAACTACTTTGGGCGTAGTCAACAAAAGGCTTGGTTACGTAGGTTTAAAAAAAGATCATGGTCTGGGTCTAAGTACATTATTTTAAGTAAGTACATATTGATAGCACTGAAAAAATGTCATGTACCACTGCGTTATTTAAAGCCTGAATTCTTTCAAAACACCATGCCTTATGGTAACATTTAGTCTATGTGTCCTGCATGATGTGAGCGTGCCATGTACACTCTGCTGGTTTTGCTTTGATTGAGTACATTACCACCTGTGACAGCCAATAAACCTCTTCCCTTTTATTTGAGGAACCTATAGATAGGACATACAGAGTGAGGGTAAAATAGATTTTAATGACCACCCAAAGGATACATTACTATGCTAATCAAACCATTCCAAGCCCACTATGAAGAAATTATTTCAACATATGATATGGTAAAGAGACAGCCTTGGGAAAATATGTTATATGCTGTAAAATGTAACTGTTCAGCTTTACTGTGGAGTCCATTAACCCTGCACAATAGATCTGCTCTACCTCCTTATAGAAATATCATTCTGCTATATAAGCCCTGAAATGACAAGCTAAGTAAATGCAGTACTGTCTCTATTTTGCAATAGTTAATATTGACAATAGATGACATTATTTAATGACATTTACTTCCACCAACATTTTGGCCTCAAGTACATAAACAGAACTGGCAAGCTACATTATTTATCAAGGCTCCTTTTGCTTTTCCATAAAATTGTCTTCTTTACATCCAGGCTGGATGGTGACCAAATAATGGAGCATCAGCCTCTAAGGCTACAGGTTACTGATGGTAAGTAAAATAACACTTTTCATGCAGGCCTACGGGATAATAGAAGACATTTCCTGCTTTCTTCATAACATACAACTTTAAAAGTCTAAGAAGTCACTATAAGACGGTACAAAACAGTACCACTCTTATACAGGAGGAAATGGCAGTGGTTAGATAAGTAGTGGTTGACCCAGATGGGTTTTTCAATGGCCAATGCAAATGCCATTATTTACAGGGCGGGGTGGTTGATTGCTATTACATATTGTTGACATACGTTGCTGTTATTCTTCTTTTTTTGTGCATCTGATAAAAATGCAACTATTTAATAATCCTGTCAGCATTAATGCATTTATAGCAAGGCAAATTAAGGTCCATACATACCACTTTCTTTTTTTTTTTTGTTTTTTTTTTTACATTTTACATCAACCGATGGAGTTTTACCATGGGGCGAAGGAGGGATATCTATGGAGATAGGTTTACCGCAGTTCATCATCATAAACAACTCACATTGTTTTGATGCAAAGCCCAATTTAAAGGACGATTCTCTGAGATTCCATCCTCCAACCCAACACAATGGATGGAACTGAATTTTTTTTTTTTTTTTTTTTTAAAATCAATTACTCTGTAATTGTTGATAATCCAAAGATCCACAAAAGGTGCATTGCTTTGATAGACAGCAGTTCAAATAAAAGACCACAGTGGCAGTAGAAACCTCAGACAGATATCTCAAAGCCTGCAAGTAAAACCAGAGCCAAAATGGGCACAGTTACATGCTACTAGAGGTAAGACTCCAAGAGAGAGTGCTGTGATAAAGGTACACTATCAAGGTTAAAGTATACAGAGATACAGGAGAGAAGCTGCTTCATGTTGTTACTAAGATCCAGAGCTCGTACAATAGCGCTCACACAAGGAGCACACTGAGCCAAATGAGAGTCATTCATACAAACTGCAGAGTGTAAAGAGATGGCTGTAACTACGGATACCTCCCAGTGCCATAGGTGTGTTTATGTATTTACCAGCATACGGGACAGAATCATTTCAAATTAGACGCCATTACAGCCGACTGACATGAACAGAACAGAGCACAAATAGGTCTCCTAACATGACTATTAGAGATGATCATTTGCATCTCCCTCCAATTTCACTCACTAAAGTGTTTAAAGGCACATAATTAAGGTCCTGCAGTTAACATCACAGCCTCTTACAGCTGCCACACTGGCTGGCAGGAAACATTACACTCTCTGACCTGCTAACACACACAGTAAATGTATTATACTGACTGATTAGTTTCACAAGATTATTCCAAAAAACAAGCACTTTGCCAGACACACACTGCTGTTATATATGGCTGCACAAACCAATTTTATCAGCCAATGTGATCTTTTTTTTTTTTTTTTTAATGGTATCAGCCATTAATGGCATGAAAGCCAGTCCACTCTTAAACTTTTTTTTGGCAGCCAGAAAGTTTACAAAAAGACATTTACCAAAACTTAATTTTAAGCTTGTTTTGGTGATAACAAATAACAACCAAATCAAGCGTTCAAAGGTAATAAATAAAAAATACAAGACAAAAGACTATTTAGCAGTCAAAGCACACAAGGATAGATACATTTTTAGAAGTAAAAATAATAAAGTAAACAGACAATTTAATAAATACTCCTACTACATGAAGAGGAACACACCGCAGAAGAAGACACTGAAGAAGAAGATGCCGAAGAGGAAGAAGATGCCAAAGAAAAAGCAGAAGAAGAAGAAGAAGAAGAAGAAGAAGAAGAAGAAGAAGAAGAAGAAGGGGAAGCCAAAGAATAAGAGAATGGAGGGGGAAAGAAAACATCATGGGTAAATTCCATTTCTATTAGACTCCTAATCAAGAAAGCCATCTCTATTAAGTGAAGGAGATTTCAAATCAAAATCTAATTCCCACTTTGAGCAGTTAGGTTCAAAATAAATAAAGAATAAATAATAAAAAACTTGAACAGGAAAAGTGAAAAGAATTAAAATCTGATCCTTTGTTTACTGTAACCCAGCATGCCCCACTGCACTCTGTTACAACTTTCTTTGAGAGAACCATGGAGCAGCATGAGCAGCGGTTCGTGGCAGCGTTTTGAAATAATGATGTCCACACTGACAGAGCAGAGCCGCTCTGATTTAAATAAAGTCACTTTGTGTCTTTGTCTGTTTCTGAGGCACACCAAATGTTTAAAGTCCAGCTGTAAGCTGAAAACTGCAGAACTGAACTCGTGCTGGAGAAGAGGTAACAATTATGTCATGTCAGAGGTAACTATGTATTATAGTCGCTTGTATTTTTTTTCATGAAATCAAATTGGTTTTATAAAATTGAATGTAAGCCAAATGCAGTCCAAGTGTGCACTGTACATGTAGCTGTATTACAGAATAAATAAACATTTATTATCTCCTTTACACCACATACTACACCCTCCAAAATTACCATAAAGTATAATCAACACCTCTCTTAACAGTTTCAACAGAAGCTAAAACTTCATGAAGGTAGAACTTCTTACAGAACCATTCTATTCCATTGTTGTGTCTAACTAATAAACTTGAGACTGTCTCAGCACAAACACAACAGTAAAGGACTCAGGTTGTGATAGGGGCAAAGACCAGTTACCGCTTTGCGGTTGTGTGCCTCCACGAACCCATCAAGTTGCAGTTACAGTTTAAATTCATGGTTGTGAAAACATGGATTCTTCACACACATCTTTCCCACAGCAGCACAGAGGATCCATACTACCAGAACAGAAGATCCATACAACCAGCACAGTTTGAAGGTGGACACCCAAGATTAGTATCGCCAATTCAGCATCTGACCAAATATCTCACCTGCTGCTCTCGAGATATGACACTAAATAATGGCCAGGAAAGCATTTCCACAGAGCATTATGATGTCACAATGGAGTTGACATTTTGGATATAAATTGTCACCACTTTATCATTACATCCTGTCATTTACCTGAAATGTTACTCTAAAAGAACATATGAAATGTTTTGTTAGGTCACCCTGACCTTGACCGGTGACGACCAGATTCTAATCAGCACATTCTTTAGTCCAAGTGGACGTTGGTACCAAATTTGAGGAAACTCCCACAAGGCCTTCATCAGATATTGCATTCAATAGAATGAGATGGAGATAAGGTCACAGTGACCTTGACCTTTAACCACTGAATTCCCATGAGTGCATTGTTAAGACTAAGTAGGCATTTGTGTAAGATTTGATTAAATTCCCCTCAAGTTGTTCTTTAGATAACACGTTCACATGAATGAGAGGAATGCAAGGTCAAAGTGACCTTGACCTTTGAACACTAACATCAAATCAGTTCATCCTAGAGTCAAAGTGAACGTTTGTGCCATATTAAAGGAAATTCACTCAAGGTGTTCCAGAGATATTGCATTCACAGGAATGAGTCAAAAGAGGTCACAGTGACCTTGATCTTTGATTTATGACCATTGAAATCATATCAAGCAAGCCTTGATTCCAAGTGAACGTTTGTGCTGAATATGAAAAAAAAACTCCCTCAAGCTGTTTTTCCAGATAGGGCGTCCACAAAAATGAGACAGCCCAAGGTCACAGTGACCTTGATCTTTGACCTATGACCATAAAAACCTAATCAGTCAACACTTGCGTCCAAGTGGACATTTGTGTCAAAATTAAAGAAGCTCCCTAAAGGCATTTTTGAGATATTATGTTCACGAGAATGGGGTGGACGAACAGATATGCAGATGGACGTATGGGCACAAGGCAGCATGGAAGGACATACAAACAACCCAAAAACATAACACCTCTGGCAACGGCTGTGACAGTCATGGTGCAAAACAACAGCTTCATAAAAGAAGAACGTAAAAGAGAACCACTCTATTCGACTGCTTTGTATGCCTGATAAACTGGAAACTGTCTCAGCGTGTACAACATTAAAGTACTCAGGTTGGGATTGAGGTAAAAAAAGAAAAAAGTGTGAGAGCATTAACTGCAATATTTCAAAACAGAGAAAAAAAATCTTTCACTCTCAAGTTCCATCAGTGACTAGAAACATATTATCAGAACTGCAATGCAATTTTCGAAGAATGGACATAAAGGGCCTCTTTTAGTGCGATAATGTTAGCATTACCGACATGAAACCATTCCCAGTGACAGATCCTCACAGTGTCCTCTGTATTAAGATCTCTCACAGTGCTGCTGGAAGCTTGTGAGTTGAAAACCAGGGGCTCAGTGACTGAATAAAACTCAAATTATCATCAGTTTTTTTTTCTGTTTGTTTTTTTTTTCTCTAAGATTTACTGAATAGCCCTCCTGTACTACACTATAAATGCTCAGTGTGTGCACAATACTTCACTATGAACACAGTAACGCTGTCGGCTCTGTTATTACAGAAGCAGTGTGTGTGGTTCGCACTGACAGAAGGGATGTAAAAACAACATCTAATGTTTATTCCATTTGTAATCAACTTTCTTACATCCCTTGAAAGAAAAAAAAAAGGAAAGAAAATCGATGGCTCAGACATTTTCTTTTTCTACATGCAGTAAATACACTTACCTTCAACCTTGCCGGCTTCCCACGGCCTTGCAGATGGATAATTATAGAGTGGATGGAGGAACGGATGGAGAGAAGTGGTGCTTGGGCTGCGGGGGGGCAAAGGGAAAGGAAAATAACGAGACAAGTTTAATTACTGTAGGGTACAGAGAACTAATAAGACTTCTCTGTCACATTGTGATCAAACATATGGGGGTCATGAGCCTGTATGTTATGCTGACTGATTAAGGATGAGGCCCGTGTGACAGCAGCGCTTTGGCAGGAAGCTACTTCACTATTGACAAAGAGAGCAGAGACACCCCCAGGCACATCCCAACAGGTATGCCACACCTGTAGCTCTGCTAATGAGTTATATCACCTACATGCACATTACAGAATATTAACCCTATTTTATTATATTAAAGCTGCATGAGCCAAGGGGTCGGGTATTAATACTCTTCAGTTCAATTCAATTTTATTTATAAAACCCATTTTCACAGATTACATTTTGCCTCAGAGGGTTTTACAGCATCCAACCTCCCAGCGACAAAGGAAAAAATCCCCAAAAAAACCTTTATCGGGAAAAAAAAAGTAATGACCTCAAGAAGAGCGACTGAGGTATGAAAAAAAAAGTAATTTATGATAGAATGTAATATTACATGCAAATATTGTAGTTTATGTAAGTGGCAATGTGTATAATATTAGTGGAGGTATAGCTAATAATAGTGGCAGTGGTAGTTGATGTTGCATGTAGTAAAAAGGAATGATGGTGATGGTGGGTTCTGAAAAAGTACTTGACTTGAATCATTAGTTGGAGACCCTCAGTTGACTAAGACTGCTTCAAATTGAGCAAACTTTTTTTTGTGATAAATTTACAGCTCACAGAAACTTAATACTGCTCAGTCTCTGGCGTTTGTTTGATATCTAGTGTCGACAAAAAATGTTGTTGCACATGTCCGACCCATCATTAGTTTGTTAACTATATGGCGTGAACGCTGCTGTCAAACTGAAAAGCCCACGGAGAACATTCAAACTTTAAAAGTTGGTATGGAACACAAAACGAATCATGAAATACTCGTACTGAACAGAAAAATCGAATTCGACTGGTAGAATTCTGAGTCAGGGTACAGATCTCGAAAATACATTAGACTGAACGGAGCACAGTTAAAACCCAAAATTGAATCACACATAACTTGACAGTAACTTTGTCATAAACCAGAAAAGTTATAATGGACAGTTGTGTGACAGTCTCAGAGACAGCACAGAAAGCCAGTGAACACAGAGTCAAGTCAACATGTCAACTAAAAACACACAATTATTTGTTTTTGTAGAGTTTTGAAATATAAAATTAATAGTAGTGTTCCAAGGCTGGGGGCGTTAAATACTGACAGTTGGTAGCGCATGTGATATTGATCTTAAATACATCCTTGAAAGTGTTTATAAGATGCTAACTCCAAAGTCAGCTAATCCATGGCAATACTTGACCCTGAGAGCAACAGATGGGGTATAAAGAGCGAGAAAGTCTGCACAGCTTTAAAGAGAGGGGAGGTGGTTAGTTCAAACAAAGGACTTTCACCCTTGAGGCCTCATGCAAGAAACTTTGTACATACTTATTTTGTTAGTACTCACCTATTTTTGGTATTCACCAATTTATTTATTTTTTATTTTAAATATTGAACTCTATACTCCTCTACTGTTATTAGATAACTATTTTACAAATTAAGATTTTTGCACAAGAATCATATGAAGATATAAAATTGCAGCTGAAACAATTGGTCGATTACTTTAAAAATTGGCAACTATTTTTACAATCGTTTAAGTCTTCAAGACTTCAATGCATTTCCCTCAAATCACATTTACTTTGAGTGAATTTCACAGTAGTCCTGTGTCAATTTCACTCGGCAGAAATTTTTCTTCTTACAGCCTTTTCTTGTGTCATCTCTCCAGTCTTGACCATGTGCCAGAGTCTTTGCACACGGCACGTAAGCTGCCTATATATAGTGTTTAGGGAGCCTTACCTGTGCTAATAAGTGACTTATGATCAAGTGGGATTCATCACTCAGCATACCTGAGTAACTAGGATGGTTAGGAACGTTTGGTGCATCTGGAGTTGACTTTTCTTATTTTCATTTTCTCTTACCAGGAAATTAAGAGAAAATATAAGAGACATTTAAGAGAATGTTGCTGCATGAGGCCTAATAGACTTGGTGTCCTGTAAGTCGCTATGAGATTCCAAAGGGTGGGAGCATTATTTGACGGTCCGGGACTGTGAACAAGTTGCATGTGTATGATTTCTATTGACTAAATAAAAAAGCCACTCGGGATATTGCTCCTCGCTATGCTATCACTGTGACTGTCGTGATGGTAATGTCAGTCTGTCAATACTTCGACCCGCGTGTCTTTTGTTCAGAGACTGAAATGCCTCATCAACAATCATATGGACTGCTGTGAAATTTTGCACAGACTCGTGGTCCCTAGACGCGAACCCTAATTACTTTGGTGATCCTTTGACCTTTCCTCTGTTGCAATTATTGATTATCCGTTATGTTGCCTAACCCTAACCTGCTAATGCCAAATGCTAATGTAGCATTTGGCTCAAACTACCACTAAATGCAGCCTCATATAGCAAGACTGTAGACTTGTATCATTGTTTACCATGGGAGGTATTCTCTTTACATTGGGGTTGGGCAAATGCACAGTGCCACTTGTCATTTTATTGTGCTAATTAAATTGTCTTCCTGCAAATAACCAGTGAAAGCCACAGGTCAGCTGCCCACTAAGCAGTGACCAGCCACAGCAGTGAGACAGTGGGGTAAAACAGTGAGTAGGGCCAGCATATTCTTCAGGTTGAGGCAACAAAACTCCGTGATTAGGTTTACAAAGAAAAAAGATGATGGTTTGGGTTAAAATAACCATGTTTGTTAACAACAAAATGTAAAATACTGTATGTCATGTAACAAGACAAACTTTGTCAAAATAAAGTTTACTTTTTTGAACAGGACAAGAACACTGGTCTACTGGATGTGAGTCCTGTGTTTGTTTGACCTATCCATCTGAGCAGACATTGTCGCCTTTCATAGTGCATAGCTGGATTTTCTCATTTGCTACAGTTACTGCAGTCACTACAGGTTGCCCCCTAACAATACACAGAACTATAAAACACATTTCCTGCAGGAATTGTGTGTGAATGCTGAAGGCTGAAATGAATCCAAAACCATGGCTGAAAATTACAAAAACAAAATTATAAAACACATTGCCAGAAACATCTGAAAATCTTGCAGAAATGGAAGCTGAACTGCGTTGCCTCAAAAAGTTTAGAGTTGAAATACATTACTAGAAAACCTGGAAACCAAACTTTAATAATGTCAAAGATGGAGGTTGAAATTCACTGAAAAGGTAAAAGATGAATGCTTCATATTTTAAAAAGCATAAAAACTAAAATGAAATTGAATAGAAGCATCAAAGTCCTTGAATCACATAACATTTTTAAATAAGAATGGTTTCTGTAGCTGCTGAAAAAATCCAAATGAATAAAGATCTGGATAACAAAAGTTGTGGATGCTGAATCGACATTCACTCTAAATAGGGGTTGTAACTGCTGCTTGCACAGATGATCTGTGTGATTATATTTTGGAGGACCCTCTTTATGTCACTTTGGATGGCTTCAATTGTAATGCTAGAAAAATCAGCACTTACAATTAAAAATAGTGTATATTATACAAATGTTGTTTAAGTTCAAGAATCCAAGATATTCTTGCATGCCCCACTTCTTTCTAAAGTCACTCCTTGTTGTTATGTCCATAAAAAAAGGAAAGAAACAAACATAAATAAATTAACTCCAGTGCTGGAGATTCACTGGCCAAAATATCTTTATAAATACACCATAGTACTGCAGATTAAATATGTACTCCCACCTACCTTAATGTTTCTTTAATTCACATTACATCATGATGTATTTTTATTGTGTCATGGGTCTGCGTGTGAGGTATAAGCTCCCTCAGCTAACCCTAGAATATGACATGATTGTTCCTCATATTGTGAACCAAGGCAGCTACTTAAAAATAGCTGTGTGTACCTCAGTTCACCGGGGAGGCAAGGCATAATGTTCCAACATTTACTTTAACAGACAAAAGTGAAGATGAAAAGAGCTTACAAAAGTCAACTCACTGATCTGCAAAACTGACAGCAAACTTACATAATGGTGCCATCTTTCTGCGGCACAGCAAACTCCCGTCGACTCTGTTTACATGTTTGATTTGCTCACAATGATTTAGGTACACCCTTCATACTCTGCCACTGCTGAGGTGTCTTTATCTCACCTACAGATGGTCCAAAACGCTGCAGCAAGGCTTCTAAACACACTTATATAAGAGATTATTTGAAATTCCTATTGTTTGTGTATGAAGCAGTGCGTGGCCTGTGCCTGCATACATTTGTGAACTGCTGTCCTCGTACTGCTCGTTCAGAATCCTGAGCAGCTCCCATGCTCCTGTCCTTCTATCTGTCCATCTAAAAGATGTCCTGTGGTTATGCTCCCAGGGTTTCTTTCCTGGCCGGTCTGACGCTGCCCATGCTTACTGGTAACGGCAGACACTTTTTAATTACACAGGTAGCAGAGCTCGGTTGGAAATCAGGGTAGATACTCGCAGTTCTGGAGCTGCTGATCATAATATTAAGTCATCTAATACAAAGCTCTAAAAAAACACTGTTTTCTCAACTGTTTTTTAACCCCTTTAAAACTGAAACTGGCTTGATTTCTTTCAAAAATACAGAAAGCAGGCAACAAGCAACTTACAAAAAAAAGACCATAAAATTAGCAAGAAATTTGTAAAAAGTTACAAGAGAGTTACCAAAAATTAGCCAAACAAAAATATCAAGAAAAGTTAAGAATCAAAAAAGGAAATGACCTAAAAAAAAGTGCTGAAATAAAATAATATTTTCAGATAATTATGATAATTTTAAACACTGCTTTTTAGTTTTCTAATGATTTTCTCTCTCTCTCCCTTTTAAACTAATTTTTAAGGTAATTTTCTTGTCACCTTCTGACAGTTTTTTGTTTTTTGCAATTGTGTGAAATTTCATGCAAAGTTGCTTATTACCCTTGTTTGTTTTTGAAAGAAATCACACAAATTTGCCCAATCCATGAATCTGAGAATCGTTCTCACAATGTTATCATACAACCACAGATTTTTTTAAACCTGTGGGGAAGACTTTCCGTTTTTAGTCGGGCTCTTCTTGTCTTAACCTTGTCCTTACATTTTTGTTATTACAGAGAAAGTCAAATACTGATAAACAGTACTGTAGAGTTTTCGTACCATTGTCAGCTCAAATGTGAGCAGTGGCCCAGCTCTACTTACAGAAGCTAAAGCATGGCTTGTGCATCAGAATCAGATACCGGTGACCTCGGAGCGAGCTGCTATATTTGCAGCACTGAGAATGAGAACAGGCTGGCTGTAAACACATTCACCAGTTTTTCTTCATCTGTTGCATTTCTGACAGAGTGCTCATGGTGTGCTTACTACCCTCTGGTCAATATTTCTGTCATGTAAAAGAAGTGGGACATATATTATTAAAAAGTACTTGCTGTAACCACTAGTAACCACGGTGTTACCAAGTCAACCAGGAAGGAAATCTTTCATAATTCATGAGAACACATAAAAAATTTAAGGAGGGAAATCAAAAAGTTGATGGAGTCAAAGCTCTCTATAAATAAAGCTGACATGACGTCTCATTGTACATGAGACCAAAGCCCTTGAGCACCTATTTAGCCTCTTTTCCGTGGCTCTCTGTGTTAAGAGGACGGTTCTGGATTGGATTGGGACAGGAAAAAGCCCATTTATCACGACATCAGCAGCCCAGCAGGCAGGGAAGCGAGCTGGCAGTGTCACTGATGGACTGGCATAGGCTGCGTATTACCACAGCCTCCGGTCTCCCCGTAGTCTCACTGACGAGCCCCTTGCCTGCCATCAGCCCCTGCATTCCCTTTCCATTTCTCTCCTTTTCCAGGAAGAGACTCCCGGGGGTGACAGGGAGGCGTTGGGTGGCTGATAGTGAGAGTAATTAAAAGGGCTGATTAGAGTGACGGAAGGAGGACACCATGGGAGACAACAAGAGTGTCCCTAAAGTCAGAGAGGAGGGAAGAAAAAAAGGACGAGAGGTAGAAAATACAGCGCAGATATCATGTCAGATCAGTCTTTAAGTTAACGGGGGATTTCTTTTTGTCCTCAGTCACTTCAATTGGGGCAGAATCTCCGAGGAGACACCAGCTCGCAACTACCAGAAACACTGCACAGAGGAATGGAGAAGTGCTCTACAGGGAGCTTTTGAAGGTTTTTCAAGAACAAGGCTGTTAGGCCGACTTCTCCCTTCACACAGAAAAACGGAAACATCTATATTCTCACATCATTCCATTGTTCATACTCAAACTTTGGACAGACAACGAAACGTTATACAGCGTGACAGCAAGTGCCAACACATTCACTCACAGCAAGTTATATTTTCGGAAAGTTTCGTAAATCTACTCTGGAGAAAAAAAAAGGCTAATGATTGTGATGATGAAGTTTAGGTTTGCTGGATAAAATGAAGGAAAGGGAGGTGCATAGTTTAGAGTTGGAGTTTATTTAAACCTTTGAAACTTGAGCAAACTGGTGTGATTTCTTTTGAAAACATGGAAAAAAGGGAATGACCAGTTTGGTAATAATTTGGTTTCACAGATTGCAAAATATCAGTAGATTTTTAAACCTTTATTTTATTTTGCTTTATGTATACACATATATACACAAATATACAAATTGCAGGAAATTTGTCTTGCACTTTTTTGCAAATGTCTTGCTAATATTTGGTTATTTTCTTCTTTTGTTGCTCACTGCCTTGCCTTCTTCTGATATTTTTGAAGAAAAATAAATCATGCCAATTTGTTTCAAAGGGTAAATCTATTCCATTTTTAGTCCTTTTAAGTCTTCACCAAAACGAAAAAAATTCTATGCATTTTTTAGGTCCTTGGGGTTGAAATAACAATAATCAGTGGTTTGTTTGTTTGTTTGTTTGTTTGTTTTTATTTAAAAAATAGGCCTTTACACAACATTTCAGATGGCTGTCCATGGTATTTGTTGATTTTTTTAAAAAAATAGACAAAGAGGGAGAGAGAGAGAAATCAAAATTACATTTTATTGTTATAATGCTTGTAATAGCCTGTTAATATATACATTTGTGACCATGGAATTAGCAGTATTACTTGTGCTGGTATTATGTCCATGCATTTTTACCATTAAGATATTTTGAGAACATCTCAGAAACTATGAAAAAAAAAGTCATACCGATGTAATTTCTCTCACCAAATATATTTTGTGTATTCTTCCTACTCTTTTTTGAACATGTGATATTTAAGTTTAAGTGGCTTAATTATTTGCTAATTGTTGTTTTTGTTTATAGGTTTCATATAGGTTTTGTACAGGCTTTTTGGTATTGTTCATTGCACTTTGCTGTAAGGCTTTTTTTAGATTTTTGTTATTTTTTTAAATGTGTATGAATTAAAGATTCAAATATATATGATGGAATAATATGAAATATATGGTAGCCTATTCACTACAGTGTATATTCATCCTTTTTTTCTATTAAATAAAGACAATTTCAATTTATTGTGTTAGCAACACTACTTTTACTATAACAGGCCAAATCAACTGTTTGGTAAAACATGGTTTTAAACGGTTAAAAAAATAAATAAATAAATAAAAAATCACTTACGATTTTTTTTCACAGTACATATAATGGATAACATTAAGGTTCATTTATATCTTAGCAAACAGTCACTTTTAATTTCATTAGCTTAGCTTTACTACATTTGCCATAGAAGACCAAATTGAGCAAATGGTAGAGATAACTCAATCAGACTCAACTGAATTTACACATTTTTCAATAAGATATAAGGACTCTAAGGAAAAAATGCTCTACTCTACCAAAGGGTTGAGCAGGAAACTAAAGGGTTAAACAGGACATCAGCTCGCACAGGTGTGACAGGAAAGTATGGAAAGAGATGCCAGAGGAGGACGAGTGAGAGGAAAAAGGAAGAGTAGAGGAGCAGGGGAGAGAAGAAGAGGCAAGGGGACTTGAAGCATTTTGTTAAATGTAGTTTGATGTCTACATCTATGTACAAATGTGTGTGAGCATCCCCTCATCTCAGTAGACGTGCTAAATATCACACACACTTCAGCACCACTACTAAGAAAATCCACAGCAATACACTGAAAGACCCCATGCTTGTTGTGTTTCATTTCTATTTTTTGAAAAATTACTTTTTTTAATATGAATTTCACTTTGACTGAATTTGACCTACTGAATTTCACTAGCTCATTTTTTTTTTATCCTTAAATTGAATATTTAGATATAAATTTGACCATTAAAATTTGAGCAACCTATATCTAATTCTGTCTTGTTTTTTCTCCTTAAGTCTGAGAATTCAATTTTGGGATTTGAATTTGTGAACATAGAGAAAAAATATTCTAATTCAGCTTTTAAAATTGCAAATCAAGAAATTTCTTATTTTGATATTAAAGAGTTTCAGAACAAATAAATACAAAGTTACATATTTCGATGCTGTAAAAAATCAAATTTTTCTGTCTCTTACTTGCTTCCATATTAAACCTTAACAATACAAATGTCACATAAGAAACCCCATATATAGTTCATTTTTGTGTTGAGCCCTAAATATCTTCTGGCAGCGCAAAATAAAACTCACGCACTTCAGCACCACTGCTAAAAAAAAATCATAGGGGATAGACTGAAAGACCCTTGCCATGCTTTTTTATTCTATTCAAAATGTTTGCCTTTTTTATCTGAATTGAATATGACTGATGTTCTATGTGATTTTTTTCAACTTGGATTTTTAGATGTGAATTTGACCTATTGAATTTAAGTAACTCATATTTCTTTCTTTCTTTATTTATTTTTAATCCATAAACATAATTCAGCACCACTGCTAGAAAAATCTGAGGGGGATACATTAAAAGACCAATAAAATCAGCAATAAGACATAAAAACATACACACAGATATTAATTTTCTGTAATAAATTAAAAATTTTTTACCACAACTCTAGTTTTCACGTGTTCTGTTTTTTTTTTAAATCTCAATCAGCCATTACCACATACACATCATCAAAGCATCCTCAAATAGATGTGGTCCTCTATTAAAAATCTGCAAAAAAAAAAAAAAAAAAAAAATCACCAAACGTCTGCTCTTATTTCAGCAGCCTGGATGTAGTTTGAGGACAGCGTACCCAGACAGGGTCACGGCTGAAATAACCTCAATTAAATGAAGTTTGACGCACACAAACCCCCCAATTCCTCCTGAACACAGCTGCACTCAAATAACATCTTCAATTTGAATTGTCTCGCTTCACTTTCAATCAACAGCACACTCAATACAGGCTACAAATACCAAGTCGAGATATGACAGTGGCATCTAAATATAATATTGGTAGTTATTCCTGATTTATTTATGGGACTACTATGATAAATCAGAATGAAAACGTCTTGATTTTTTTTGTCTCTCCTTTGGCTTTAAGAATGTAAATTATATTAGGAGAGCTGCCAGTTTCTGCTCTATAGAATTATGTTACAGCAACATTAAGTGCTCTTCAAGAGTCCTCTTGGCGCAAAGGCATCAGAATGCATTTCCATACGACTGGCTGAAACATACACACAGTACACATGCCTTTGGACCCAAGTCAAGTTTCATTATACTGCTATAATATGAACAGTTTCCCAGCCTGCAACAGTTCATGAACCAGCCCGAGCTCTCCAAGAAGAAGATAGAGGGAAATCATAACAGAAATAATATATCTGAAGAAGTTATGCTGGAAGGATTTAGCATTTTACTGGTGAAGTGATGCATGTTGGGAATAATCTGGACAAAACTGTTCTACAGAAAAACAACAGCACTGGATGTAAGGAGCTGCATTCATAAGTGTTTAAACCTTTGAAACTCGAGCACATTGGTTTGATTTCTTTTGAAAACACAACTAAAAGGCAATGCACAACTTGGCAAGAGATAGCCTGCAAATTGCAAGAAATAAGGAAAAGCTGACAAGAAAATTAACTGATAATTAGAACAAAAAAGAAAAAAAGAGAGAAAGAAGAGGAAGAATGAGAGAAAAAAGTATAAGAAAATAATTATCTAATTATTATTTGTATATTCAAAGTCAATTAGAAGGTAGAGGGTACATTTATTTACATTTATTGGACTTTTGTTGGAAAATTACATTAGTCCTTGATCCTGCTATATCTTTGGAGTTGATTAAAATCAGCAGCTACTATGACGATTCCATCATTTAATAAATGGTAGATGCAATTACAAGTAATTACAATTACAAGTAAATGTAATTACATTTACATTTTTAGAACTTTTTTTCCAAGCCTTTTTTTTAATAATATATTTCTTTTCTTTGTTGTGTGTGTGCTAGTTTTTGGGGAAGAGGCTGGGTTAAAGCGTGAGACTTAACACCAGTTTGGATTTCATCCTCAAACAACACTGAATATTGAGTCTTTTAATCATTAACATGATCACTCCCTGACTTCCACCAAGCAGCCAAATTTGGAAGATGCATTAGTGTTTTCATTTTACAGCCACTGAATTCCTCATCTTGAAAATTAAACACAAAATTACTATGAATCTACAATTACATAACAATTAGACATTTTACTTTGAAAACCACATATCCTGATTTATTTGTTCTAAATTCACCTTTCTGAAATTAAAATATAAATTTTCGTTATTTGCTGTATCAAAAACTGCATTTGATGTTTCCTAATGTTTACAGATTAAAAAATTCAAACATCCACCTGACAAGCAATTGCTCCTAAATGCCTATGTATGATCTACTGCACAAAAACAGCATGAACTGGATGATTTACCATAGCCATAATGCTCTGGTGGGAGAAATCCTTGGGTTTCCATTCGATTCTTTTTTGGGGGGATCTGAACTTGAATATGACTGATGATTTATTTAACTTTTTTCAACTTGGATTTTTTTTCAATAATTTCTTTTAATCCTTGGATGGAATTTTTGGATTTGAATTTGACCAATCAAATTGAGCAACCTGAATCTACAATTCTACAATTCTACAATTTCATTTAGCAGACGCTTTTATCCAAAGCGACGTACAACACAAGAATCTATTAACAACACAAGAATCTGAATCTATTAATCAGATGGTTTTTTTTCTTGGTCTGACAATTACATTTTTGGAATTTATATTTTTTATATATTATTATTTTTTATATTTGTGAATGTGGAGGGAAACCAAAAAAAAAAAAAAAAAAAAAAATCAAATTCAGCTCTTGAAATTAAAAATTCAAGAAATCTCACATTTTGATGTCAAAGAGTTTCAGAACAAATAAATTCAAAGTAACATATTTTGATTCTATGACTTCAAAGGTGTTAAAATTCCAATATCAAATAGCAATTTGCTGTTAAAATTTGAATACTTTGCTTCCATAGAAAACCTTAACCATACAAGTCACATCAGAAATCCCCTTTATAAATCATTTCTGTCACAATGTATGATTTTTGAAGGCTTTTAATTGATTGCCAATGCTGTCTAACCCTATTACCTCAGTAAATAATGTTCTTGCATTCTTGTTACCTTCTGACTTTCTTACTAAAAACCAACAATGACAAGGTGAAGCAATTCACAACATCATACTACATGATTGTTCCTCTTGCAGGATTTTATATGGGATTTTAAGTTCACCTGACAAACAGAAATCCGTCAGGAAAGCCCAGTGAATTGTCTGCCAGTACAAGGAACTGTGGGACGGCTGGATCGTCTGTCTTTTCCTTAGTAATATGTCTTCTAGGCTGATGGAGATAGGATAGGATTCACTGGAAGATCCTCCCTTAGCATTTGCAAATTCTCTTATCATGGCTGACAGACACTTTGGGGTCACTTCAGTAAGTTCGGAATCTTTCTGATTGGAGAGTTGCCTTAAAGTTTTCTGAATGTTTTGACATGCATGACGGATGCAGGACAATTCAGCAGTGAAGCTCCTGGACCTGTTCCAGCAGAACTCTGCCTAAAGCAGCGTGGTGCTGGACGCACGGTGACCTTGATCACTGCTCATATGTAATGAGTGATGGATTGTCAGGGCAGGAAATTTCCATGGCAGAGGGCAAGCACACTGCTCCGACTAAGGATGGCAGTATTCTGTAACACAGACTGATTGGCCTTATCCGTTAGACCTTTGTTGCTTTTGAAAAAGTCAAAAAAGCTTTGCTTGTACCGCTGTGGTCTAACACAAATACATGTAAACAAGCAGTATAGGGGAAATTTTGGAAAATGAGTACATACTGGGGCTGTCAAATGATAAATGACTAAATCAAGATTAATCACACTTTTTAATTGCATGTTTTCAAAACCATAATATTGCATATTGACAAGGTGAAGCAATTCTCATCAGATCGTCTTGATTAGGAATTAAATGACAGCAAAAAACTGCATTTTCACTCTTGTCCTATCCCGCTTTCACAACAAAACTCTTGTCCTGTCCCAATCCCATGACAGAGTCAAAACAAAATTCCTGTCCCGTCCCTACTTCCCACACACAAAAACCTACTTACATAAATCTTTTTAAAAAGTTTTAGACAACGCAAATAAAATTATGTACAAAAATTTATGTTGCTACTAGTCACTGACATATCCTAAGCAGTGATAATCAGAAAAAATATATATTCTACTGAGCATGTAGTATATTGAAAAAAATACATTTTTTTTTATTTTTTAATCTAAAAACATTGTGGCATCATGACAAAAACCTGGCATCTAAAGGGTTAATATTCTGAAAATTAATGTAAATGATATTTATGATTAGGACTTATGTTGGCTGAAAAATTAACTTAATGAAAGTAGAAAATAATATTAATGTAAAGTTTTCTTTGAAGCTTTGCTCTGAAAAGCACATTTTGTGCGTGTCATACAGTAGTGTCATACAGTAGTGTCTGTAATATTTAAACGGGCCCTGAGAGTTAAATAAAAGTGTGGATGCTCCTTATGCATCTTACAATCAGGATCAAGTGATATTTTTTTTAGTAATCAGGTTTGTATCAAACAGTATACTTCTATCTCTCCTCAGCCTACAAACTAACAGTGTAATGACATCACTACTATCCATGCAACCGTGAGAGTGACACATTCAGAACCCTAGATCTAATCCCCAATGATCATCATAATCCAATTAAAATATTTAATAGCTCTTTTATTTTTTATGTGGGACCAAGTAAAATTAATGAGTACATTCTAGTAAATGCAGTTTGACAGGCTCTGTTGCATTTATGGCCTCTGGTTATGGAATCCTGACGTTCCATGCAGAAATCTGGCATTTTACTTGGGCTAATATTTGCCGTCTTTGTTCAGCATAGCATGCACAGATCCACCAGCTGGGAGTGATAATGCACAGAAATTATAATACATAGCTCAAATCCTCAGAAATATAGTCGAGCATAAAACCGAAAGAAGATCTGTGTTTGTCTTTTGTTGAACTAAGACAAATGTCAAGCTGGATTTTTGTCTTTCTCAAGAAATTAAGGGAGACCAATAGGGACAGAGTTGTCCCTAATTTGCTCCATGAGATAGGTTCGTGCAATCAAATGTGGTGCAACATTTATTTAACACTGGCCTACATTTTCCCCTCTAATACTCTTAAAGGAACAGTCCAACATTTAGAGAAATACTCAGACTAGTCAAGCATATCTGATTAGTCATAGCTGTTCTTATTTTTAACCACTACCATTACTGTATTTATCATGAAGTAATTTAATATGTGCAAATAAAAGTGTGTTCTATATTTTTGTATAAAGGCTTTCCTTTCAAAAAGTCACTGAAGGGGACATATTACTCTATTTTTTAGGTTAATATTTGTATTTTGGGTTTCTAATAAAACATGTTTACATACTGCTTGAATAAACCTGTATCCACGCTCTGTCTTTAACACTCTGTTAGCACGAGTCTCTTTAAGGCTATATTTGAATATTTGCTCCTCTTTACCAAAACAACAGCTGATGGAGGCAGCGGTAGAACAACAACTCTGCCGTTCAGTGGATGGCATAACGGCGAGGTAAAACGGTGAAAATATTCTAAATGTAGCCAAATTGTATTTTTGAACTTTCACCCTCAAATGTTCTTGTATGCATTACTATTTTATTATCTGTGCTTCAATTTGACATACAGGGGCAGAGGAGGAGCTAAATGGATTCCTGACATCTTTGCAGTTTGTGCTTAAGCTTGAAAAGTACTATATAAATAATCATCATCATCATCATCATCATCATCATCATCATCATTATTATTATTATTATTATGATCAGTAATAATAACAATAATAACAACAATAATAATAATAACAATAATCATCATCATCATCATCTTCATCATCATAACAATAGAGTTATTATTAATATTAATAATTAAAATTATTATTATTATGAACTGTTAAGGAGACAAAACTGTATTACTGGTTGCTGGTGAGGGCAAAGTTTAAAAAATAAAGAAATAAATAAACTAATAATAATGATAATAATAAATCAATTTTAAAAAATAGGCTTGTTAAAAGGAGCAGTGTCAGACTGAATTAATGAAGTGAAATTTAATGTCCATTCAGTCTGATTGTAGCTAATACAAGCATACTTCCTCCATTTTTTAGTGGTCTTTCAATTTTGTACATAATTATAAAGTGTTTGACTTGACATCTCCAAGTATCAAAAAAAAAAAAAAAAAATCTATGCACACTGCATTTACACTGCCATTCACAGATAATCTGGCTGTGGCAGCTATACTGCATAGTAAAAACTAGGAGGATGTGTCTGCTTAGCTTTACTGTGAAACGGAGACGGTGGCTCAGACAGAGATATCCTCACTTCAGTCATACCTGCTTTTAAGAGCTTGGCTAGCTGCGTTAAAGCCTGAGGCGAGGCAGCTGACAAAAACAAGCTGCAGTTGATTACTGTACTGACACTCTGTTTTTTGCCGCCTCGCTCTAATCTCCCTCCCTCCACATTTTATACATTTACTTTCACCAAACACATTTTTTTACGGCCATTTGCACATATAATGCAGCGACTGCAGAATTATAGCAACTATGAAGATTTTCTCTTTTTATCTATTTTTATCCTTTATGTTTATCCATCTTTTTGATGCTGGGAGTTGCCAGTTCCCTTTAAACTGTGGCTCCTGTCACTGTTAAGTCCCTCTGTTGGCTTTGGGAGGCTGCAGACAACCACGTCTTCTTCTCTGACACACAGAATCGCACACTAACCTCTTTTCACCTATCATATGTCTCTCCTTCCCAATCTACTGAGGACATATCAACAAAGTCACAATCCCTCATCAGCTACACAGCCAGCTGCATCCAGCGCAGCAGTCGTCAAGCTAAACAGCAGCACAGGTTCGAGCTCGGGTGTCCACACTCCATCAGCTTACAGAATGCTCACTTAAATCAAAATAAATGTCCAGAGAAAATGTAACACTTAATACATAGTAATGATCAGAACTGATGTTGGTTAAAAAAGAATTTAAATTTAAGTAGAAAATCATATTAATGCATGAATTTTTATAGCCTGATTTTTAAAAGGGGATTTTGTGTGCAGAGTGGAATGAGTGTGAACATTGACACTGCCTTTTTTTTTTTTTTTTTAAAGCGTTGCAGCTAATCATTGACATACAATAACAACAACAACAACAACAACAACAACAACAACAACAACAACAACAACAACAACAACAACAACAACAACAACAACAACAACAACAACAACAACAACAACAACAACAACAACAATCTACTAAGCATGCATGTTTTTTCCATCCATTGAAATTCTGAAAATTAACAAATACTTCATATTTATAAGGACTGACGTTGGTTAAAAAAAAATAACTCAGTAAAAGAAGAAAACAATATTAAAGCAGAATTTTTAAACCTTGCATTGAAAAGCGCATTTTGTGCACAGAGCGATACGACCCTGTGTGTAATTTTAAAGCCGGCCCTAAGGGTTAATTTAGGCTGAGAAATCCACTCAATCCACAGCCACCCTGTCCACCCAGATCACTATTTTTTGGTTACTCAATTTGTTGATTTAATGGGTAAAAATTTTTCTTCTTTCAATGTCTTTGTTAGATGACAGCAAATGTTCATTCACTTGTGTCCGTAGTTCTATTTTCCTGTGTGTACACATATGCAATTTGCACATTTGCAACTGAACATGAGGTAAATTTTATGATATAAGTATAATATGATTTTTTTTTTCACCTGTGTCCGTAAAGCAAACAGCACTAATGTGGCCAAATGATTATGTGTGTACGTACACATATACACTGAGGCCATGTTTAGACAAGAATGGCCCTACTTAGAATGGAAAAGTCTTTCCTTTGCATTTAAAAAAAAAATCTGTTTGTATGATAAAATTGTGAAAATCATCCAAAATCATTGCAAAAGATCCTTGTGTGCACATATCTGCAAGAAAACAATCGAAAACCCTGTAGTTTGCATGCCAGGCCAGGAGATGGAGGTGTAACTTTGTAATGACACACCATAAAAGAACACCACATGCCTACACATAAAGGCGTTCTTCTACAGAGCAGTGACTATAAACAAACAAGAAGATGACAAACGCACGCACGAGAACCGACAACAAACTCAATACAGTCAGCAGCACAAATATAGCACGGTAGTCCACCATTGTTGTTATTTTTGTCCTCCTACTTGAGCTTGGCTATTTGTCAGAAACGTAATGCTGGAAATGCGGCCGTGATGTCGTCATTCTCACAGGATCCATGCATTGCCGGCTTACACAGCGACAGAAAGGGTGGCAATTTAAAAAAATAACACTCTGGAACCCGATTTAAAAAAACAAAACAAGAAAGACAAAAGAAATATGCCACTGTGAGTCTAAACAAATGCTTTTAGCCTTGTCAGCCAGCCAGTTAAAGGTTTTGCATGCAACATCCAGAGCAGTAAGGGGCTGATCACACTAAGACGTGTCGCTGGAGAAGCGTTGCCAGAAAAACCATTGTTTATGGATGGTAAAGGGCCCCTATCACATGCTCCTCTCATGCTGCTGCGCAACATGTTTTTCTGGCAGCTTTTGGGCACACATAAAAGTTCAAATTCTTCACCTTTTCCATTCAAGGCATGGAGTTAATGGAGTTATACCACTCGTCAGTGTCACTTTATATTTGATTACTTTTTGGAAAATGTTTTAAACTGAGCCTAAAAGCCTATAAATACATTATGGTTAAGGTAGGATGACTGCAACACTTGGGTTTGGTTTGAGAAGGCTCATAGTTGTGGTTCAAACAAACAAATACTGATTAAGATACATTAAAACATTTACTTTGGGCCTTTCACGGGATGCAAATCTCCTGCATAAAATTAGATGTGCCACATCCATCCACAAACCATACTGCCACTGCCTCGGGGCCAGCTGATGCTAGTAAAGAACTATGTGTTGTGATTAACAGTGTTTATAGCTTTCCAAAACTGCCACATTCAAAGACCAACAGTCACAGGGGAGAGAAAACACTACATTGTTTAAATATGGAGATAACACATTTTTAAGCGGTCTCCCTTGGAAGACATCAACAGTCTTCCTCTCAATTGTACATAGGAAAAGTGTGAGAAACAGTTGTGCAACAAAAAAAAAAAAGAGAGAGAGAAGTTGAAACCCTGGCTCCTTTCTCAACTCTGTACAGCTGGCTAAGTGGGTGTGAATGTCAGATCTTCGGAAAGCTACAGAAATTGTTGGATGCAGCCACCCTAATTCAGCACCGGAAATCTGTGGGTGGAAAAGGGTTTCCATAGCTCTTTGGCCATCTGATGATTACTTCTGATGAAGCATACTGAAAGCTTTATTTTCAGCATCAGTAAGTATCACACAATTTCCTGTTTAGGGACTGACTGTGGGCATTGGACATAAATCATGAGGGTATAGAACCTGTCCAGTTTGGATATAATTCCTAAGGATATTTGGCACCACACCCTTACTTTTAGTTTCAACAAATACAGGACAAACTTCCTAAATTAGGAATCACTGTGATCCTTCACAGCAAATTCCAACCATTCCCCTCTCCCTAACATCATATTTTAAGTTATCATCCTGTACTACTGTTGTGGACAAATTATTGAATATTAAAGTATTTGAATGTCATTACATATAATAATAGAAATTGTATGAATGTATGATTCATCTCTGGTCCTGGTACATTCAGTGGCCTCAGAGTCCTTCTTCATCTGCATACAGACATTTGAGAAACTCGAAAGTGTCTGAAGGTTAAGATACTTCAGGATTGAGGATTTAAAGATGTTTACACTCCAGTGTCAGGCACAGCTATATGACGTGTGAAATACACTTTATAAGGTTGAATCTTTGGTATGTCTTATAATGTCTTTGTCCATGTCCGTGCTGTACCAGGAGCTTCACAGATCCAATTTGTGTCGTCATTAAGCTCGTATATTCATATAAGATCAACTATGGCTCGTTGAGTTCATTTTGGTATTCATCAGAATACAGACTGACGTGAGTACAACTGTTTTCCACATCAATCTGGCATTATTAACAGGATCCCAACACAGACAGACACTGGGCAGGTCTTAAAAGAACTCTTTTACTTTGGCTTACCCTGTGTGTAGCTTGATGGGATCACAGCTATCATTTCTAAGACTACAGCGGTGCATGTATATGCAGCAGCAAGTCCATTTTTCAACTCCATGGCCCCATCTACACGAAGCACAACTTTTCTACAATAGAGGAGTTATCAACATCTGGAAAAACTGTGTGGGGTTTGGACCGAATGCAGCAGACTACAAGAGGATCCCCACCAATGGCATATGGCGAGCAGCCAATCAGACCAGAGGGGAGAAACGAAACCAAAAGTGCTGCACGAAGAGAGAGGGGAGAGCCTACATCAGGGCAAGGCTGACCCGACTTCGACCGAGAGCTGCTCCTCTACCAAGCCTTCTTCTGGTTAATGTCCGGTCACCGGAGATAAAAGTGGATGAGATGTAATTGAGGCTCACTCAGCAACGGGAAATCAGAGACTGCTCTGCGCACATCTTCACAGAGACATGGTTAACCCCAACATCCCAGATCAAGCTGTTGCACTGAATGGGCGGACCTTGTTAATAGCCGACAGGACCAAAGACTCTTTTGCAAATTAAAAGAAAACACACTGCAGGAATTGTTACAACGCCATCAGCAGTAATTGTAATTTTCATAGCAACTGGTGATTTTAATCAACACATCTTTCAACTCCAAACATGTAGCAGGATCAAGGACAAACTTTAATTCTAATTAATCTGCCTTGTACCTTGTAGAACAAGAGAAAACTGTACTAAATTGAATATTTGACAAAATGTGAATCAACTAAGTGCTGTTTAGCAGATTGTTGAGGTCACTAGTTCACTCTTATTTAATTAGGTTGTATTGACTCATACTTCCCTCTCCCGGTGTGGTCTCTAGCAATGCAGGAGTGCAGTCTGATGGATTGAACTTAATGGGGGGTGGAGATGATGTGTGAAAAAAAAAAAAAGCCCTACAATCCAACTTGTTATTGGCAATCACTTACAGTAAAATGTTTTTTCTTGCCAATGCAGATACAAATGGAGTAAATAAAAATTCAGTCTGACCAGAAGCTAACTATTGTCTGAGAGTGAGGGCCTTGGTTTCCAGGTGGATTAATAGCACAAGCTACTAAGCGGGGATAAATGACAGTGCTCTGCTGGGATCTGCAGACAGGCAACTGTGGTGTCTTTTTTCTTCCCCATTCAGCAAGCGCTGACATTGACGTACACTAAGCTCCCGCCAAGAGACGTGAGCCGCTGCTGCAGCAACACTAACAGGATAGACTGAGCTGAAGGGCATCAAACATAAGCATGTTACTGTATATTCAAAAAGATCTTCCTTAGTTCACTGTACCCTTTTCATTGCATTTGAATGATCCAAAAGGTCATCGATGACTTTGACTTATCCCCATTTATTTTTATACGCTTCTACAAACAGTGAGCCTACATAAATATGACACTTAATACATGACTGAAAGCATACAGAGTTTTAAGGTTCAGTTTTATTAAATGCTAATATAGAGCGCACACTTTGATAACCCCTTTTCATCAACCATTTTTCTACACTTTTAAATTATGAGTAAAATCTCCTCTATGGCTTATTTCAGATAATGCTATATAAAAAATCAAATCCCTAAAAAGTACATGAGACATGTCCCCACCACTTTTTCAAAAGGTAATATTGGACCACTCCACTTTTTACAGTCCAAAAGCCTGATATTAAAAATCAACAATTACCTCCTTGCAGTTGCAATGCCTCCGCCAATCAGTCAAGTTGCAATTCACATGTGTAGCCATGACAGCAGACAATACTTCAAGTATTAATGTTGTTGCAAAAAAATCTAGACATTCTAAAACATGGATGCTTCACATACATCTTCCCCAGGCAGCTCAGAAGATCTATACAATCTGCACAGTTTCAAGGTGGGCACCCAAGTTTTGAGTTATGGCATTGAATTATAGCCAGACTAGAATTACTGCCACATGGTTGTATGTTTTCGTGCACCAGTCAAGTTGCAGTTAGAGTTTAAATCGATGTCAGTAAAAACATGTATGCTACACACATCTTCCCCAACAGCAGCACAAAACATCTATACAACCAGCTCAGTTTCAAGGTGGACACCCAAGGTTGGTGTCACCAATTCAGCATTTTGACCAAATGTCTGTTCCTGACCTATGACACTGAGTAATAGCCAGAGAAGCATCTTGCAGAACTTTATGATGTAAAATTTAAACCTTTGAGCTCTTGAATATAAAATGTCGGAACTTCATTATTACGTCAACGAGACATTTTTGTGAATCTTGGGGGTCTAAATTCTTGAGTTATGGCGAAAATCATATTTTATTAGGTCACAGTGACCTTGACTTTTAACCTTCGACCACCACTATATATTAGGAAACTCCCTCAAGGCTATCTTCAGATATAGCGCTCACGAGAATGAGACGAATGCAAGGTTACCATGACCTTGACCTATGACTACCAAAATGTAATCAGTTCAGCCTTGAGTCGAAGTGAACTTCTGTGCCAAATTTTTAAAAAAATCCCTCAAGATTTCCTTGCGATTTTGTGTTCACAAGAATGAGACAGGTGAGGTGAGGTCACAGGGACCTTGTCCTTTGGCCACCAAAATCCATTTCATCATTAAGTCCAAGTAAATGTTTGATTCAAACTTGAAGAAATCCCCTCAAGCATTATTGAGATAACACGTTTACAAGCATGGACTGGACAGACAGACGGATGGGCGGCTGGATGAATGGACATACGGAGAGATGGACATATGGACATATGGACTACCCAAAAACATAATTCTTCCAGCCTCGGGTATCGCCAATGTGGAGGCATAAAAAAAGCAAAACCTGCAGGCACTAGGATTAAATCAAAACAGCACTCACCAGAGCTCCCAGTCCCCCTTTTCAACTCCCCTCTCCTCTGGTGCTGGCATTCAAACCGATCAAAACAGCCAGCTGTTCAGCAGTAATATTAGCAGTGGCGGCTTGTCAATAGGGGGCGCTAGGGCGCCGCCCCCCATCAAAATTACAGGAAAAAGTATAGACACACAGTACACATAAATCATGCAATAAAAAGTAATTATCACATCTGTGCACTCAGAAAATGTGTCTGACTTTTAATTTTTCAAGCCTTCCCATCCCATATTGGGTTTATTCAGAGTTGTTTTTTGTGCAGGCTGAAATACATATGTTTCAAAGGCGAGGGACGCCGGCCAAATGAGTGTGTATGTATGTCATTAAACTTTTCTTCCATGTGACTTCACGGTGGTCTCTAATTTGTTACTCAAAGATTCTCCTCCGGGCGCAGCTCTCTGCGCCCGTGGCGAATCAGTGCGTTGTCTGTCATTGTTCATCCAACCTGATTGATTGATGATACCTGTCAATCAAAGTCACACCCCTGGCAGCGTAGACGCGCGAGCGCATCTATCACAAACACAGTCAACAGACGGACCCGCGCATACGGATGCAAACGGACAAGTCACGACAAGACAGGAGACAATGGCGGCAGCAAAACAAAATTCGGTTGTTTCTTTACAAAATTATAATTTCACGAGGCGTTCACTGGAGGAAAAGAAGCGGATTAAGGAGCTTGGACCGGACCAACCGGATTTAAAAATCCAGCAGCAGGCAAGTGACCGTGGGCGGAGTTACACCCGGGGCTTCTCCCGCCTGTGTTATGCTAAACACAGTTGGCTAACTGGATGTGAAGTTAGCAATGCTCTTTATTGCTTTCCCTGCTTGCTTTTTCAAAGTGTTGGCACTGAACCTCTGTGGACAACAACGGGGGTCAGAGACCTGAAACATCTCTCTGAAAAATGCAAACGGCATGAAAGTAGCCGTAGCCATCTTGACAACAGCATGAAGCTACAGTTTTCTGGCAGAATTAGCATGCTCTCCATGGAAAAGAGACTTGTTTGTGAAATGACAGATTTCAATCAGAAAGTCATTGAAAAATTTGCTGGCCTGAAGGAGAGGAGAGCAAAATTTATGTTCAAGTAGAGTTTATAGTTGTGTTGTAATCCCCACTCCCCAGTGCGCCCCCCCAAAATTTTTTATCACCAGCCGCCACTGAATATTAGTACTGTCCAAACCCCCCCAATTACAAAAGATGCAGGGTCTATGATTTCTTTGTTTGAGAGTGATGTCTCTAGACACAACTTATTATACGTTAACTACCATCTCATTATAAATATTTATAGTGCGATCATGTTGAAATATTGCTGTCACTTTGTAAACGTCTTCAGGTTAGCTAGCTGTAGAAAGTGACATACATGTGTCTGCAGTTCTGAAGATATGGGAGTCGGAGTGGTATTTATAGTTTAAATCACATCACTGTAAATAAATAGCACTATTGATTCACCGAACTTCTTGTCTGTGTCTTGTGTCAGCGCTCGGGTCCCAACACGTCCAACCCATCACATATATCATATAATTAAGCAATAAGCCATAAAGGGTGTGGTTACGCTTGACATGGACACATACACACAAGTAATAACTACCCCCATCTTTTTTCGAAAGTATTTCTGTATTCACCTGAATCTCTTTGGTTTAAGATAAGGCTGAACTCCAACATACCTGTCCGTAGTCTCAGATATCAACCATATTACTATTATATTACTTTTATATACTAATATATTGCTATGTTATTATTTTACTTTTAGCTTTCAGCTGTGTTATGTTACAGCCAACCGAGCATTTCCTGCTGCTTCACATTAAATGCTCTCCATTGGCAAACCAGCAGGAGACTTTTATTTTGAGGTAGCTAAAGAAAATGTAGCAGGACTTCGTTAGTTGTGATGCTTGTGTATGAGCAAAACCACAGTTTGATGTCAGAGCTACAGAGAGGCTGCAATTCCTCCAAAGTAGCACACCTCTGACATGTCAGCAAAGCAAACAACATCACCTTGCTGTGCTTTACCGTGACAAACTGTTCACGGCTCAGCTTGGGTCCAATTGTAAAGGGGCCACAGGACACAAGGTTCCAGACCTGGTAGATTACAGGCCCCCTGCAGGCAATGGATTTATACTTAGAACTAGACTCCTCTACTATATAAATGCTGCATGGGGTTTTTACAGTCCAGTAACGACAAGAAAATGTTATATTCCTGCAAGCCACGAATTTGTTACATTTGAATGGCGTAAACACATTGTCCCAAAAGGCCTACACAGTGCTGACGTGCTGACGTACTGCGGGTAAGCGTGTTACATCACTTCCGGTGCATCTTGTCTGTGCCTCTGGTAGCGTCTCTGAGCTGCTCCTACGAGCGATTCTCAGCTAATCTTCTAAACTTGTTCCTTACTTTGACTGCTTTTATCTGTCTGTGACTGAAAACTCACATAAGTTTTACTTAATCACTCACAGCTGTCTCCTCCTCTCAGCGGTTTTCCCTGTGTATTCACAACTGCTCTCTCACTGTTAGCCGGTTAGCATCGTTAGCATTAGCTCTGGTTAGCGATGGCTTCTCCCTGCTCCTCTCCCTCTTCTGCTCTCTCCTGCTCAGTGTGTCAGATGTTTAGTTACTCCTCTGCCTCCTTCAGTGTTAGTGGTACCTGTAACAAGTGTAGTTTATTTGCTGCGCTGGAGGCGAGGCTTAGCGATCTGGAAGCGCGGCTCCGCACTGTGGATAATCCCTCTTTAGCTGCGGTAGTTAGCAAGCCCCCTGTAGCCGGTGCGGACCGACATAGCATAGCCTCTGCTAGCCGTCCCTCGGCAACCCCCGAGCAGCCGGGAGGCTGGGTGACTGTCTGAGCAAAGTATAGTAAGCCAAAGCCCACAGTACACCACCCACCCCCCCTTCACGTTTCAAATAAGTACTCCCTGCTCAACCACACACCGACCGAGGACACAACCCTGGTCATTGGTAGCTCTATTTTGCGAAACGTGAAGTTAGTGACACCAGCAGCCATAGTCAAATGTATCCCTGGGGCCAGAGCGGGCGACGTCGAGTCAAATTTGAAGCTGCTGGCTAAGGCTAAACGTAAATACAGTAAGATTGTTATTCACGTTGGCGGCAATGACACCCGGTTACGTCAATCGGAGGTCACTAAAATTAACATAGAGTCGGTGTGTGAGTACGCCAAGACGATGTCGGACACGTAATCTTCTCTGGACCCCTCCCCAATGTGACCAGTGATGACATGTTTAGCCGCATGTCAGCACTCAACTGCTGGCTGTCGTGGTGGTGTCCAGCAAATGATGTGGGCTTCGTTAATAATTGGCACTCCTTTTGGGGGAAACCTGGTCTTATCTGGAGGGACAGCATCCATCCCACTTTGGATGGAGCCGCTCTCCTCTCTAAGAATCTGACCGATTTTATTAGAGGCCCAAAGCCATGACAAACCAGAGTTGGGACCAGGTTTCAGAGTCGCAGTCTTACACGCTTCTCTGATCCTCTAGCACAGTCACACACCCATAATCTAAATGTTATAAAAACAGTGTCTGTCCCCCGACCACTTCATTTGTTTAAAGCTAAAATAAACAAAAGGGGAGTTGTACAAGAAAATCTCATAAAAATTAACTCATCTCCTGTCAAACAGCATCATAACAGGAGAATTAAATGCGGACTCTTGAACGTTAGATCCTTATCAACCAAGGCTCATTTAGTGACTGATTTAATATTGGATAATCATATTGATTTATTTGCCTCACTGAGACCTGGCTTTGTCCTGAAGAGTACGTTAGCCTGAATGAATCCACTCCTCCTGGTCATATAAATAGTCACGTTGCGCGGGACACTGGCCGAGGAGGGGGAGTCGCTGCTATTTTTGATTCAAGTTTAGCAATTCACACTAAGGCTAAGCTAAACTAAAATTCATTTGAAAGCCTTTTTCTTAGTCTTTCTCACCCATCCTGGAAAACTCTACAGCCAATTCTATTTGTCATAGTGTACCGCGCCCCCGGCCCATACTCTGAATTTCTATCTGAATTCTCTGAGCTTATATCAAGTTTAGTGCTCAAATCAGACAAAATTATTATTGTAGGGGATTTTAACATTCACATGGATGTTAATAGTGATAGCCTTAGTTCTGCTTTCTCCACACTTTTGGATTCAACAGGCTTCAGTCAGTGTGTACATAAACCCACCCACCGCTACAATCACACCCTTGATCTAGTCCTTGCATACGGCATCGATATTGCAGATTTATTAGTCTTTCCTGAGATTTCTGCTCTGTCAGACCATTATTTAATAACTTTCAATTTTTTATGACTCGACTATAAGCCTCTCAGTAAGAGCTACTATTCTAGTTGCCTATCTGATTCAGCAGTGGCTAAGTTTAAGAAACTAATTCCTTCTGCTTTGACAATGCTACTGGCTCACTGCGATCAGCTCTCGACACTGTTGCACCCTTCAAGAAGAAAATAATGAAACAAAGAAAATTAGCTCCATGGTTTAACCTCCAGATTCGCAAATTGAGTTGGAGGAAATTAGTGCAATTTTTTTCCAGAAGCACTGGAATAAGGGCAATTAGAAAACTGGTAGGAAATACTCGTAAGAAATTAGTAGAATTTTGAAAATAATTTTTAAAAAAGATTGGAAAAAAATCAAGGTAAAAAAGGGGAGGGGTTAGGGAAAAAATATTCAGAATTATTATAATTGCATATTTACAATTATGTAAAGAATTATTAGAATTTTCAAATAACTAAAGAAGTTTTGACACTTAACACTTTAAGACAGTTATTTTCTCTTTACTTTAATTTCTTCTATTATTGCTTATTGCCTTCTCCCCATACTTTGAAAGACTTCAAGACAATTGGCTCAGGTTCCAAGGAGTTAACAAAAACACTTAAGCAGAAAAAAAGTTGTATATGTATACTGACTGAGTGCATTGTGGATATTGAGTGAGTTTTCTCACTGGAATCAATCAGACATATGCCACACATATATGGCTGGTCAAGCCTGCCCCTGAACACACACAAGGTCAACATCTGCTGCACAGTGAAAGCAGCACAGGGACCGCCTCTGTCCAATACACACTCACTGTAATCATGAGCACAAATTGAAACCAAATAAGGATGCTTTGGGTTTTATTAAACCAGACACTGGAGTCTCATACGCAGCTTTTATTAATGATTGATTTTCCTTTTTATCAACTTAACAACATAATTTATAATTACTGATCATGATTATTATTAAGTATCACTTAGTGGGACCAGCCCGGGACATTTGTATGTCACCTGATTATGAACTTTTGTCCTCCTCCTTTCCCAGAGCTGCAAAGCTCCGTGCAGCAAATTACTCACTTCTCATCCAGAGTGAATGGAGGCAGAATTAGTCACTTAGTGGATTGGCGGGGCTTCAGTTGGAGGCACTGTGTGCCTGCAAATACTGATGAATGAGCCATTCGCTTGCACACTGCTCACAAGGGTTTGTTTGCACCACAGTTGATCTGCATTCATTTATTACTGAGGATGAATACTTCAACTTAAAGGGCCATGCTGGTGGGTTTGTGTCTACTAAAACTATAGACACTTCACATAAATGTCAACCATTTTTAAAGAGTGACTTTTAAAGGTTTTTCACAACATCATGTTATTGCTGAGTAATAATGCAGCAGTGACTGTGCTGGAATTCTCCTTAGCTGTTTTTAGACTGCCTGTTCAAAGCAGGAAAATCACACAATTGTGCCACCTTACAATTCTGTATAAAAGGTACAATTGCAGAAAGGGGGGGCGGGGGTTGTTTCAGGACATGTATTATAATTTGAAGACGTGTTATGCATATGAGATTTAAAAAGCAGGTAGTAGCATTTAGCAGTTAATTCAAAGTAGAAAAAAGCCACTGAAAATACCCATAAATTAGAAAATCAATGAGGTCCAGAAGCCTTCATTGCTTCCATGATGCCGGCATGCTGTCTTAATTCACACACTAGAGTGGCCAGTTTTCATCCCAAGTCATCACATATTGCCGCTTTGCCTTGGATTCCGCATCTACATATTACACTCTAGGTGTCCTTCTGCGTCTGCAGTTGATGTTCCAGGACGTTACCATAATGTCAAGACAAGCACTTGATGGGATGACGCTGCACTCGGTTATGTTTAGACAACACAAGCACATGGCAACCAACGCTGTTGGACCAATCCACCACCCCGCCCTCCCACTCTATAGGGACCCTAGAGCTCCCTAAATTAAATCGTTACCGGCAGCACTCTTAACCTGACACTGTCCTGTTACATATCAATTGTACGCAACAGGTTCCGTCCATCCGAGTTCTCAAGTGACACTGCCCGTCTCTCTATCAGGCTGCCATGGCAGCTACCCTATGATGTCCGCTGGTGTATGATAACACCACAAATGGTTCTAGCTGGCCGCATTCTCAGCTGATTCCGTCCAGCAGCGTATCATGCAGATGCAAAACGCATCTTTTGGCATTGGGATCTTATGCTGAAAGCACTGACGAAGTATTGGTATTTAACAACTCCAGACTGAGAATGGGCAGGAGCACCATAATGCCGCTGTTGTTTGGTTGTGGGTAAAAATGCAAAGGCAGTGTAAAGAAAAGACTGTATAGCTGCCCTATAATGAACCAAATAGGCTCAATCAAACCGCTCTTAGCACTTACATTTAAAAAATGCCGATGTTGAACTTGCTTTCAAGTTTGGAGGTTGATTTTCATGTTTACTGAACAGGCAGCTTAAAGCTTAAAAGACAAAGCGACACCTAGTGGTGGATGGAGAAGATACAAGACTGTAAATAACCGGCGGCAAGCAGGCAAAAAGAAACTGTTTTTTAACATCTAACTTGATGAATTAAGGATTTATTTTGACCAAACCACAGCTGCTTACTGACTAGATTTCTAGCAAGATTATCCAAGGCGGTTTGGGTGAGTTTTATGTTGTTTCTGTCGAGTTGGAATTAAGTTTATTTTTTGATGAGTTAACTAGGCAATTGAGCCTCTTCTGTCTTCCGTGACAGAAGGTTGTATTCAAAAGGTGTACAGATGTATTCCTCTATTTAAATAATAAAATTAGGTGTGAAAATATTACTTTTCTTAATATTTTGTGGGTTACTGACAGACACAAACACATACTACACACACTGTTTGGTTGTCTGTGTAATCTTTACCTGTACAGGATGTCTTCTTAGTGCTGCAGTGGACTGCTTGTGTTCGTGGCTAAGAAAGAAAGAAATGGGCTGCTCTGCTCTCTTTGCCTGTGAGAGGAAAAAAAGCAGGATGGATGTGATTTTTGATGTAAATGTGAGACCCACAAAGGGGGAGAGGTGGAGCATTGATATTCAGCCTGAGGTCCAGCAGAGCCCCTTTCTCCACACCTTGACGTTGACCTTACGACCTCACAGTGAAAATCATTTGGCAGCTCCTCTGCCCTCTAGCAGTACGCACACACGTACACACACACACACACACACACACACACACACACACACACACACACACACACACACACACACACACACACACACACACACACACACACACACACACACACACACACACACACACACACACACACACACACACACTGAAGAATCTGTACCCCGAGTAGCCACTCTCCAACATGCTGCTCCTTCGATTTCCATACAGTATCAAGGACTTAGAAACGGCCCAAAGAACCCTGACAGCATCTGGGTTAAATGTATTTTTATGGTGTTTATCAAAGAGCCAAACACCACCTACAACATATCTAGAAAAACATATCAGTGACAGCTTTCGGCTCCAAAATTAGGCCAAATCCCTCCGCAAATTTTGTCCAATCTGTATTAATTAACATAACCACCACTATCATTGTTATTTATAAGGGACATTTTATTCTCTGCATAACAATTTACACATCCTTGTCCGCTCCTAAAATAAACGCTGTGTTATGTGGGTTTATATACTCATGTATTAGTTGGTTACGGCACAGCAACAAAGCCCAAGCACGCAGTCTCCTTTGCCATGCCAAACATGGAAAAAAGGCAATGTGCATCTTGGCAGGAAATGACCCAAAAAATTAGCTAAACTAAACAAAAGTTTAAAGAGTCCTTAAGAGAAGGAAAAATTTTAGAAAATTGGTCATTACTTACAAAGTTTCTCATTGTCTTCATGAGTTTTTGAAATTAATCAGGCCAATTTGCTCAGGTCTTAAAGGGTTAACCAGTCAGACTCAGCAGGTCTCATTCATGAAATGTTAGTACATCTGTGAGCAGTACGCATATAAAACATCTTGGTACTAAAAAGCTACATCGGATTCATGAATGCTGCGGGAAACTCGGATTTGATCATATAAGTATGTGTGCATGTTCATGAATGTCAATCAATCTTAAATTGATGATTCACTCCTACCAGCCAGTAATAAGAATACATCTGCGCCCATGAACTGATAGCTATTGACCACCGGATAAGAAGGTGATAATGACGATGGACAGGTGCATCCTCTCCACCTGCAAACATGCCGCAAACAAAAAAAGAGATGTGCTGTGAACTGTTTCTTGCTTAAATGACACTTTGGCAGGAGGCTGGCCTTGGACGGACGCCCCGAGCAGTCCAGTGCCTTGCTCACCGGCACCTTGGCAGTGCTCAGGAGGTGCATACTTGGTCCAGACAGGGACTTGAACAGCCAACCCTCCAGTTCCTGAGCCTCCAGTTCTCGCATCAAGTCCCTACCAGATTGGGCTACTACTGCCCCCAATTTTTACAGTAGAAACATGGGTTTTTAAATCGGGCTTGAGCTCAAAACTGCTGCCAAAGGTCGGGCTCGGGTCGGGCTTGGACAGAAACTGCGGATTCATGCCTTCTCCTACTGCCATTACATTATTAGTCATACCTCCACCTTTATCATTTGCATATAATTGTTAATTCCACATACATAAACTATATTATTTGCATGTAATATTACATGCTATCCTAAATTATTTTTTCATTATGTCTATTATTATTGTTAGATTTCATGTCAATGTTATTACTGATGCTGTGCACCTCTCCCTCCCTCTCTTTCTGTCTCTCGTTCCTCTGTTTAATTTTGTCATCTACTGCAATTTTATTGTTTTTTATGACATCTAAAGGGTTTTTCGGGGCGAGTTTTTCCTTAGTTGCCATGAGGGTCCAAGGACAAAGGGATGCTGTATGCTGTAAAGCCCTCTGAGGCATATCGTAATTTATAATGATGGGCTTTATAAAAAGAATTGAAATTAACAGGGTCGGGCCTGATTTTTTGGGGGCCCAATCAGAGCTCTACCTCCACTGGAGCAGTCAACAGCAAACTGAAAAAAACACATGTATAAAGTCAACTGAAATAGCCCATTCACAATTTTTAAGAAACCTAATAAGAAGCTTAAATCTGAAAATTGCCAACTAATTCAGCTAAATGTTTTTGTTTTTTTTAAATTCTAATCCTTTGTTACGTTAAATGTATATGTTTCTTCTGCATATTGTAAACATAACGGAGCAAAATTCAAATTAAAAATTTAAATTTCTAATAATGATCAGCAAAATTTATCTGCATCCCTCATTTACACAAGCACCACGGCAGTCAGAGGCAGGTGTAGATTTTGTTATGACCTACAAAAAAGTCTAAGCGCTACTAACATATTGATGAATGCCGGAATACACATGACTTTTTGTTCTGCCAACACTTAGACATAGAGACCCAGTGTCTCTTAAAGAATAGGCACAACTTTTGTGGGTTGTGATATTCACATCCACTCTAAAAGAGTTACTGGTAGCAGTAATTATTCCCCGCGCCATACTGGCCATATGTCATACTTTCATAACATGATTACAATGAAAGAGATGGAGGACGAATAAAAAAATGTATTCTTGAGTTCAGCTGAAGCTAAAAAGAGGTTACATAACCCATCATGTATGTGACTCATATGAGAGCGAGGACTGCAGATATATGGCAGAGAGTATTTAAATAGATTTGTGTAAAATTTAGTTGTAAGTCATGAGCTAATTGAATTTTGAGTTTTGGCCCAAAACATGATTTTGTGAGCTCACAAAAACAGCAAATTCCAATCAGTTTATTCTCCACTGCAAGTGGACATTTGTGCCAAATTTCATTCCTCTTAAACTTGAGCATATTAGCTTAATTTCTCTCAAAAACATGGGGAGAAGGCAATGAACACAAAAAAAGAAATGAGAGAGAGAGAGAGAGAGAGAGAGAGAGAGAGAGAACAACAGTTTATATTCAAGGATAATTTGTGGTATAAACATAAAACATGATGACTAAAATATATGACTGCTGCTGAAATTACTAAATGTATGCACAAACAAACTATTTTCTTCATTTGATTTCATATTTTGAATAATTGTTTTGGTGATTCTAAAAGAAATCACCTCAAAGATATCTCAATATCTAATCATATATCTCTATTTGTTTTTCCGATGCTGTCACTTAACCCTTTGAAACCAAAACATATCGACTTTTCTTTCAAAAACATGGAAAGAAGGAAATGACAAACGACAAATGAAACAAAAATTGCAAGAAATTGGTAAAAGGTAATCAAAAATTACTATAAGTTAGAAGAGAAAGAAAAAAAATCAGTAAATTACCGGAAGGAGCTACTAAAATAAAACAAAAAAATAAAAATAAACAGTAAATGGACTGTACCTGTATTGCACTTTACTAGTCTTTTGACTAGTCAAAGTGCTTAAACACTACATGTCACATTCACCCATTCACACACACATTCACACACTGGTGTTCGAGGTTACCGGGCAAGGTGCCACCTGACCCTCTTGACCCGCTCTACCTGTGAGCCACAGCTGCCCATAATAATATTAATAATAATAATAATAAAAAATACATATATTTCTTTGACCTGAATGAATAAATGAATAATTATGATAATAAATAAATAAAACATTTTTTGATAATTTTCCTAGTTATTTCATCATTCTCTTATGATTCTCTCTCTTTTTTAATTTTCAGGTTAATTTCCTGTAACCTTTTTATTAATTCTTTTGAAATTTGTGGGATATTTCATGTCAAGTTGCTGATTGCCTTTTTTCCTGTGTTTTTTGAAGAAAGCAAATCAATTTGTTTCAATGGTTTTTATGCTTATCAAAGGCATCTGAGAAAACTGATGTCAATCCAGGTTTCAAAGGGTTAACACAATCAAACAGTGAATGTGATGATTTAGCTCCATATTGAAAGTGTAATGTGTATATGTGTAAAGTATCGGTCTGGGTATGCAGACAGCTCCCACACACACATTTAGCATGCTCCTACAAACGTCAAACAGGACACCTTATGTGTGTCGGGGACAGAATGACGCACAACAGCGCACTAACACAATGTGTCTGCATGTCAGACGAGCCGGGAAAATACAGCGCTTGGAGAGAATGGACGCCGCTCTGTTGAATTATACATGAAGCAGAAGGAACCAAATCAACTGTGCGAGGCATTGTTGTGGCATGAATAAAAGGTGCATAATTGATACAGGCTCTCTTACATCGTGTGTCCCCGCTCGCAAATCTCCGTGTGGAGTTATGACGCAAAGCAGGTCATGGGATCTGAGGGATACAGTGTCACTGATCTAATGATGCACACTGTTAATGCTTTATGTAAATACCCACTGCTGGCTCCAACACGGTTACATGCATCAATGCAAATTACCACTGGTGCAAACCACAAGAAAGATGGCTTTCTATTTTAAAGAGTCAACATTTGTGCTGAATATAAGATGCAACTTGGGAAAACTCTCTACAATAGTGTATCCACCCTCAGAAATACATTATCCTTCATATCAATAACATGCAATCATTAGAAGGTTAAGACTGGTAACAAAAGGCATTTCATTCCACCTCTTTTTATGCATACTTTCAATCTACACTGAAAAAAAACTGAGCTGAAAAGCAAAACATTTCAGAAGAAAACCTCAAAATATCACACTAGACTGTTTATATTAGTGGGAGGTGTAAAAGTTGATGTATCAATAAAAGGTGAAGTGTATAATAAGAGATTCAGCGAATAAATGATGACATATAGTCATGTTGTACTTTCTCTGCACAGTTTACTACAAGCTCTTGCAGTCGTTGCTCGATGGCTTCTAACACACTTATGCAAACAGGGCTATGCCCACAACTCTTCAAAGACAACCTGCTCTCACGCCATGTCGTCCAATACAAACACTCTGTCACGCCACTTAGCATCTTGTGGTACCACACAGGGCACTAGGGCTGGGCGATATGGCTTCTTAAATAATATCACAATTTTTTAGGCTACATCAAGATACACAATATATATGTCAATATTGAAATCTCCTCTTAACCACTGTAGACTGCCAAAAAAAATAATTAACTGAAACAGTTACAAGTAGCTATTGCCATAAAGTAAAGTTACATAAACTACTGTTTTTAAGTTAGTTTAATAAAACACTGTTGTAATGTAAAATAAAGTATAAAGTCAAATAATGTACTGTTATAGTAAAGTAAACTAAAGTGTTGTTATAATTAAATAAATCAAAGCGGATCCAATGGTGCCTTTATTTTGAAGGACCCTGTTTGTTCTTCTGAGTATTGATGTTTTTGCTGTGGACCTTAAGTGTCTGGTCTACAATTGGATATTAGCATTAGCAGATAGTTAAAGTGTAACGGCAGCATGAGGATTCATCTACTGTGAGCTGGAAAACAACTAACAGCTCTCAAGTTCACAGATTAACAATATTTGCACATAATAGTGGTGCTCCATGGTAGCAAAATGTTACTTTGTAGTCACGGTTGGGAGCTCTGCAAAAGCCCTTTTTTTGTGTGTTTGTCAATGAGAGGCAGAGAGCTGTAAAAGAAAGAGGGGAAAATAACGCTAATGAAAGTGTCTTATTCTGAATACCCAGTGTCGCTTTTCTTTTCTTTTTGTTTTGGTGCCATGTATTGTGTAGACGCTGCTAAACATTCACATATCCTAGTCTGTTATTATACAAAAAAAAAAACTGCTTGGCATGTAGTATATTGAAAATTATAATTTATTTATTTATTTTTTTTATCTAAAAACATAGTGGCATCATGACAAAAGCCCGGCATTTAAAGGGTTAAAATTCTGAGAGGTAATTAAAATATTTATGATTAGGACTGATGTTGGTTTAAAAGTTAACTCAATGAAATTAGGAAATAATATGAATGTATAATATTTTTTAAAGCTTGATTTTGAAAAAAGTATTTGAGCGCAGAGCAATACAAGTGAGGGTTAGGCAGAGTACTGTATTTTTCAATAATAATGTAAATAAGGTAAAAAAAGCTGAATTTTTTGCTTGTGTAAGCATAGTCAGTTACACGTGTTTGTCCGCTCGGAGCAGGTGTTTATGTGAAGTCCTCTGACAGCTCAGAGGAGGAGCTTTTTGCCTTGCGGACAGATGGCTGCCATTAGAGGGGGGAGAAGTCATGTGAGCTTCTTTAACAGCACCGTGGAGAACGGGCTGATGATTCTGAAAATTAATAAAATCCAGCTGGTCACTCCAGCCCCCTGACAGTTCCCTGCACCCCAGCCTCTCAGTGCACAAGAAGTGAAGCCAAATCCAGTCTAGGTGAAAAATAAATGATTCAACTGTATCAAGACACAGAGGACAAACTGTGACACGAATACATATAACATACAGTATCTTATTATATAACATACAAGCAAGCCCTAGTTATGAATATATATTACCTTCAGTGCAACATTAATACATCTACTGTCATTTTTGTATCGTCTTCCATTTGCCTCTAGCTGTGTCCTTGTTGTTTATTAGTTATTTGTATGTTATCACTTTTTTATATAATCATTAAGAGACAAGGGCTTTAGAATCATAATTTTTGTTACATCTACTGCATGGATAAGGGGTTGACTGATGCTGTTCTTTCAGGGTCAATACCGATTACCGGTAGTTAATGAGACTGATAACCAATATTTGGAATGGATATGCATTTACAACAATACAGTTTTTTTATGTCAATATTTAGAATTTGGAATATAACAAACTCCAACACAAAACTTTGTTTAAATGCCTTGAGCATATGTTAAATCAAAACCGAAACGTTCAACATCATATACAGCAAGTTCCCAGCAACCATTTTATTTATAATGTCAAGTGAAAATTTAGATAAATGAAAAAATAGCTCCTTGAGGTTTTACATAGTAAAAGTTCCTCCCATGCTGACACTTTCTTAGCACATTTTAATTAATAATTTTTACTGGCCAAACTAAATTAATGAATGTTTGATATTTAATTCATTTTGTGTTTGTTTTTTTGGTTTTTTTTAATCTAAAAAATTAGTGGTATCATAACAAAAACCTGGCATTTAAAGGGTTAAAATTGTGAAAACTAATATTTGATATTTATGATTAGGACTGGTGATGGTTAAAAAAAATAAACTTAATGGAAGGACAAAATCATATTAATGTGCAATATTTTTATAGCCTGATTTTGAAAAGTGTAAGAATAAAGAGAAGAGAGTATTTGACACTGCATAAAACGTAATAATGTATAAAAATCAATGTTGCTGCTATTCTGGGACATATCCCAGGCTGTGATTATCCAAAATAATCTACTTTGCATGCAGTATATTAAAAATAATTATAGTAATAAGATTTTTTTTTTTTCATCTAATAACATAGTGGCACCATGACAAAAACCTGGCATTTAAAGGGTTAAAATTATGGTATTTGACATTTGTGATTAGGACTGGTGTTGGTTAACAAAAAACAAACTCACTGAAAGTAGAAAATAATATGAACGTATAATATCCTTTTTTGCCTGATTTTGAAAAATGCATGGTGTGTGCAGTGAAAGGAGTGTGTGTAATATTGAAGCGGACCCTGAGAGTTAATGTTGAACTCTGTGTTAAATATAGATATTGCCTAAAATGTTAAACAATCTCCTTTTTAAAGCCTGCACAAACAATAAAATGATGTCCCGTGCCATAATATTTGGAGTTCATCCAGGTGAGATTTGAATCAGTGAATATAAAGGTTCTAGAGTTACTCCACACAGCAGCAGGGAGGTGAGTGTCTCACATCACCGTAATAACGGGAATACTTTTTTAAATTATAATATCAAATGTGTTATTTATTTAAAGCCATTTATCACCACAGTAGCGGCATTAAATGATTTTATTGGCAACTTCGGGTAAACTCTATTATAAATTAACAAACAGCACATCCCACACATACACTGTAACCTTATAAATTTGTCATGGCCAGCAGGCTGGCTGCCAACTCCACTTACACATCCAGAGGAAAGCGAGCAACATTAGCATTCCTGTGGAGTTGTGTTTCTGGCCACCTGGCTCAGTATTTCCACCAGCTACCGTTATTCATTCACTTTGTATATCTTCCGTTTAGTGCTGGACAGGTAGTGTGCAGTGGGTTTATCAAAGCATGTTTGTTGAAAACAGCTGCCCTCTGGGGGTGGACGAGGGTGAAGACTGAACCAAAAAAAACTTACACAGAGCCAAAACTATTGATTAAGAGGCTAAAAAGCTCTACAGAGCTGAATTCTCTTTGGCTTCGGCTCTGCAGACAACCGTTTGCTTATATCATTCAGTGTTAGCTTTAACTATTACTTATATATTATGACAACAATTTTTCCAGCAATGTGACTATTCTAACCATGTCGGGAATTAGGGGAGAAACTCCTTTCCAAGCTAAATCAAACTTGACAAAATAAAACTTTCTGTGAAGATCACATCTATAATGCATTATGAGGGCATTCATAGTGAAGTTATAAACTAGAGGGTGACTGATGCTCACATTCACATCTCCCGCATACACACATGAAATGTAAAGTCAAGTTGTTTTTGGGAGTTTTACAAAGTTGAATTGATTTGACAAAAATAATTTGTACTTCTTTGCTCTTTGTTTCTAGTGCAGAGATTTGTTTCTACTCTGTATTACAGTATGTATTGCTGTTATTAATCAATATTCAAACAGACATTGTTTCTCTTGCTGGGTTTTATCAGTTTAGTTTTTATCTTTTTAATTAATCTTCTACACACCTCCACCACTTTTATTTATTTATTTATGCAATAAGAAGCTACTCTTTTATGTTGTAGGTAAATATTGATAATGACCTGTACTGTAATGAATTGTTTGTAGTCTTGATTTGGGTGTGTAGAGTGGTCGTTTACATTTAACAGGGTTGTAAATTATAAATTCAAGCCCTGTATAGACCTATGGGTGTCTTGTTTAAAGACAATCCAAGGTGCTCTTTCAACAATAGTACAAAGCACAATGTCACAATGTCATGATAGCTTAATCATGAACATTTTCACTATTTAGAAATGAAGCTACTTGCTGTAAACTAGTCAAAATACTGATGAAAGGTGAATCTGTATGCATCACTTGTCCTTGCATTTTCAAAACATTTTAAGACATGCCTGTCTTAGCCTGTCAGCTCTGGTTATCTAACACGACACACGGGATTCCAGTGAGAGAGCTAGTAGATAGTACAAACTGAGACAATACAGATCGAGGGAAATAAGTCATCATCAGTGCGTAGAATTTAGTGACTGTACATGCTGTACATCCCAGCATTGCTTCTCCTAATTTGCAGAATTACAACTAGGATGAATAAAAACACCCTTTCTGGGTGTACAGGGCTTTTATACATTCAGAGGCAAATAAAATGATTCGTAATATTTCCAACCTTCTAATGCATCCTAGAGTCACCTAACAACCCCACGACACGTGGACATGACTTTTGAGCTGCTGCATGCAATTACTGCACTAAGCTCTTGTTCAAGAAACAGCACAAACACCAGTCCAGCTGCTCCTGATACAATGATTGCTATATTAATTCATTTCTCTAAACATCTTAGTTTCTTCCCACAAAACAGGGAAGGAAGGGAGGAATAGCCTAAAGGAATGGGAGGGAAGGGAAAACTGGATTTTGTTTTTTACATCCTGCAAGTTGTAAAAAAAATGTGTGGCCATTATGAACCCTTCGACATCAGTTTCTTGTGCTGCATTTAGACGCCTTTTACTAGAATTTAAACCTCTGAAAGCTGAGAAAATTGGTTAAATTTCTTTTATAAAAAAACAGGAAAAAACATTATGAGCGACAAAAATTGTCACGCAAACTGAAAAAAAAAATACAAATATGTATGTGTGTGTGTGTGTGTGTGTGTGTGTGTGTGTGTGTGTGTGTATTCTGCCAGCTTGCTTTTTAATAACCAGGATTTACCTGTACATTTACTTTGAAATACTTAGTTGCATTTAATATAATAAACTGCTTTGGATATGAAGTACATTACACATCAGGTGCCATAGGACTTACCATGTAATATTCTAATATGCGACTTTAACTTCTACACAAGTCATTTTATAAGACGATATCTGTAATTTAATTAATTACTAGAGTCCTGCAGGGATGACTTTTCTTTTTTTAAATTTATTTTTTTATTTTTTTATTTTTTTTAAGGCCAACCTGAAGTTTGCATCGGCCCTGGCCCCTTGTCAAAAAGTCTATTGGATTTTTGCTGTGGAATTTTGGATTATTGCAAAAAATACACTTTTGAGATTTTTGGGATGAGTAAATGCAATTGCAAGTAGTAAAAATCTAACGTTTGGCTACAAATGAACACAGTCACATGAATATTCACAGAATATTTGCAGCCCTAAGACTCACACAGGTCTTTTCTGCCTCTAGGACTATAGTTATTTTTCCCATGTTGCTTATTTGGAAGACGTAAACCCATTTAATCCTTTAGCTCTATCCTCATTTTACACAAAGAAGACTCAGAATACAGCAAAAAAGGGAATTAACCAAAATGTCAGCATCTTCCAGTACATTCTGCTCCAAAGGTCCTTAACACAAGAAAATAAAAAGGCAAAAGTAATTCCAGGCTTGCTCGAGACATTCTGCAGGTGGTCGTTTCTCTCCTTTAAATAAAATAAGTTTCCAAGATTATCATGAAAACCCAAGAACTGCTACAAAACATAACTTTCAGACGGCACAAAAATAGAAAAATCTAAAAAGACTTTTCTGTCCTACCAAAAAACAATGCATAATCCAACTTCAAATGCAGAGGCCATACTATCCATCAAGTGAAGCACAGAGTCCTTGCACAGTGCCAGTAACGTACGCGGTGTAAATCACCACAGCAGTCGAATCATATTACCTCCAACTTAGAAATGATCACATTCAGTCGCTCACACAATTCATGCTTATGGTCGGAAAAGTGACGGGACAGCTTATTTTCAAGCTGCTGGAACGTGCATTATTTCTGCTCCTTCTTTTCAAAAACATGATTTTCTCTCTGTGCACAGTATGAAGAGCATGAGCACTCTTTGTAAAGGCATGATTTTATGATAAAACTGAGTTAAAAACTGGACTGAAAAGGTTTTCAGTTAATAGATTTTGGAAGCTGACCACTTTACACCGCGTGCTGGTCAGCGGCATGGAAATAAACATTGAAAACAAAAATATTTTATAAAGCAAAATGCAGCAAATAGCAATGAAACTGATCAATATACTGACTCACACCATAGGCACAGAGTGCAGAACAAAACATTTGGGGATGGCGATTATTATAACTAGAGCCAAAGTGGTCATGGGAAGACACATTTTAAAAAGGTTACTTTTAGGGTGATGAAAAAACTATGACAAAAATAATTCATAAGAGACAAAAACAGTAGAGTGCCACAGGAAGAAGCCCTAAAACTCAGAAAATAGTTAGTATTTAAGCACACCTGGTTCCCTCGTCCCAAACTCAAATGGTTTTCAGAATGTTGTTTTTTATTTTGGTTATATGACTGAAATAAGGTCTGTGGTTAATAAATGTTTAGGACACTTTTACTTTTTGTTTAACAACAAAAATGCTTCAGTAAATACCCCACTAAAAAATTTTGAAGCTTTTATGTGCCTTTAAAAAATACGGTTGCTAACAATTGGCTGAATGAGACTGCCGAACCACTCCGAGCATGGCTTTACAGCCTTGTTTGTGGCGACTTTAAGTCTGCTATTGCAGTGTAGCTCATTTATAGCCTTACATTAGCATTTTTAAAGTGTTGTTCTTTTACAAGGATTAACTTGCTGAACAAAACATATAAATCACAAATGTTTATCACAGAGCTTATTTTCTTCAAAGATCTAAAAATTAAATAGAAAAATCTAATAGGCTTTTTAACGAAAGAACCAAGGGAACGCTAACTTCTATGCCAACCTCCAGAAAAACATCATCCACAGGGCAATGTGTGAAGGTGGTGCAAAAAACACCAGTTGTGTATAGTCTAAAATTCCCATCGCATGTTAAAAAAACTCTAAAAAACTCTAACTATGGAGCTCAAGATATCAAAATGTATTTCCTCTTACAATGTTGAGACTAGATACTCAGCTCAACTATAATACATTCTGTTACCACTTTACAGATTTAAAAGACGTCCTACTGTCGTTATTCATTTATTTATTTTATTTAACACTAGTTTCCAGACTGTAAAAAAGTTAAGGGGGCAATTACTTCCGTCTGAAAAAGTGCAGGGGACATGTCCCCCCATGTTCCCACCATAAATTACGTCCCTGGATGTCTCTACAAAAGTTTGGATGTGGGTCTTTGATCCAGTATGGGAAGAAAATCAAATAAAAGAATCTGTTGAGTTATTTATAGCCTTGTTGTTTTATTCAGTAAAGATCTAAATGCTAGTGAAGATGACAAAGCAAGCACATACTGGGGAAGCGTGTATGAGGCTAAATGACAACATATCTGCAATATTTCTGTTTGACGGATTTGGACAGCCATGAAATAATGTCTGAATATTCTGCCTGGTGTCATATCAAGCATCATACAATCATGAACATATTACTAATCAGGCCTACCGGGCACAGGCTCATGGTCCCAAAGTGTCAGGACCCATGCAACGGCAAAATGTTTTGAATTATGATAACATGTATTGACAAGAAAAATACTCTAAATGACCGTTCAGAGATGTAAAAAACTGCAAAGAGACATAAAATAACCAAAGAAGTCACAAAATAAACCCAAAAGGGACACAAAACCACAAAAGGATGTGCAATGACTACAAAGGGATGCAAAACAACAACAAAGAAAAAAGAGGCAAAACCACAAAGTACGTGTGTCTTGCTTCTATGTAGGCAGGGGCATAGCCATCATTTCAGATGGGAGGGGGACAGATTGTTCGGGAACAAGCCGACTTTTATCGAGTGATTTATCATGCTCTCACATTCAATCGCACCTCTCCTTAGCGGCTAAAGAACCAAATAACCACAAACAGCCACAGTATGGCACCAGAAACCAACTTAAATTCTTTAAAAATGATGATGAAAATCATATACTATCAAAATCAAAAGTTTGAGCTGCTAAGCTCTGGCTGACTTGACACAGAATAACCCTCAAGTATCTACAGGGTAAGTGGCCAGATAATTAAGTGACAGGACTGAACATGAAAAGTTCAGTAATAGCTATGGAAATTAATCTCAGAGTCACTCTTATCCTACAGACAACATTTCCTTAGCCAGTTATAACCTCTCCTCACCTGAGAAGCCTCGCCCTGCAGCCTTGACTCTGTCCTGACTGCTGTGTGCTGCTTTCTCACTGCTCTGTATTTTGCAATACAGACAAAAAAGATGTTCAAAGACATTTTGGAAGAGTAGTTCAGAAAAAGCTGTGGAGATGAATGCCAGTCATTCTCCTTGCTCTGCCTATTGCAATAATAGAGATTTTTTTAATTAAGAAAAGTAGTTGAAAAATAGCTGTGGAAATTCATCTAAAAGTCACTTTTATGCTATATATATTTTCTGAACCAATTATAATATCTCCTCACCTGTGAAGCCCCTGTGTGAGCATCAGTGTTGCCTTCTGGTCCACCTTCTCCTCCCTGCTCTTTCTATTGGAGCATTAAAAATTAAAAGTGCAAAGCAATAGTGAGCGCAAATTCTGCACAGAAATGAAGGAGTGGATCTATTCCTAGCATAAAGCTAGCTAGCCAGCCATAAGTAACAATATAATAATGTTTGTATTCTTGTTCACAGAGCTATATTAGCGTCTAATTAATTTGACATCATTTAGCTAACATTATCAGCAAGCAACAACTTTATTCAACTCTCACAGTTTGTTTTGAAGAAGGGGTGCAAAACCAACTATTCAGAGCGGCTGAGGCGCATGTCTCAACTGCGTCACGTGATCACCACAAGACAGTGTGAGCTGATTTATAACAGATCCATGGTACCGCTGCCTATTCATGGTGCGTTTCAAGTCCGCTCGGAAAAAGGCGGTATGACATGTTTCAAATGAACTAAGCAGTTGTAAAACGTGCGGGGGACAGAGGGCACAGATACCGTCATGATTAATGTTTACAATAAACACTGACGCAAAACTGTCCCTCCCCCAGAAGTGACTGATGCTGGTTATTGTTTGTTTTTTTTTCTTTAATTTGGGATATTGCAAAATTGGTCTCCCCAGTGGCATGAAAAAAAGTGGTATAAAGTCTTTAATCTAACACGCCTCAAGCTGTAGGAACCCTGTCGAGTTAATACATTTTTTATGTTAGCATTTGTAAAGTAGTCAAATTAACATAATTTGAAAATATTTTTTCTCATCACAATTGAGAATTAATCTGAAGAATGAAAACAGTTTTTAAGGTTAAATAAGGTGCCAGGGTGCATTTTAAAAAAAAACATAAAAATAGAGCTTGTTCATTTAAAAAAATAAAAAAAATCCCCCTGGGCCCCCCCTACTGAGGCTGGTGTTAAGCCCCCAATGTGCTTAAATCCTAGAGACGCCCCTGGTGAGACCCATCAGATTCTGTGGCCCAGTACCAGACTCTGTTAAGATATTGTTCCGTTTTCTGAGCTGTCGAGTGCTGAGTAAGCTAACCCTACAGTTGAAAACGGGCCACCCCTGGAATCTGATCGGCCACCCCTGGCGCCACCTCATTATGATTGGCTATCTGCCCAGTCAGTTTGAACTGGTTGATGAGTAAAGTGAATCTTCATTTATAGGTGTACTTCAGTATTAAGCCCCAGATGTTTTTCATAAGCATTTAAACCCTTTAAACATGAGCAAATTCTTTTGAAAACAACTTTCACTTGTCTCTTGTTAAAAATAACAAGAGACACGTGAAAGTCACAAGAAAATGTCCTGAAAAAGACAGAGAAAAAATGTATAAAGTTGTAAAGAAAAAAATATTAATAAAAAAAGGGAAAATGTCAACAGAACTGCATATATAATTATAACAATAATATATTTTAAATTATGTTACAGAACTATATTTATATATCATTTTAGCATGTTTTTGTCATTTAATTGTTTTTTTTGTTTTGTTTCTTACTTTTCGTTTTTGCAAATTTTCTGAGGACTTTTACGCTTTTTTTTAACTTTCACTAATTTCTTGCTTTTTTTGGGGGGGGTTCTTGCAAAGCTGCAAATTGCCTCCCTCTTATGTTCTTGAAAGAAATCGTGCCAATATGCTTAGATATTAATATGTTAAACCTGAGAGGCAGTAATGTGCCAGAGTTCTGTCTATCCTGACTAATTTTACATAAAAATACACTGATACACTGAACTGTTATAAAGTTTGTTCATGTAGGCTTATTTATGAACCATTCAGGGACTATACACTTGCGGTTCTAGTATTTACTTTTAGAGGAGCAATTTCTTTAATAAAGTAGGCTATGGAAGCTGGGTTTTACATTTGTGCAGCATCACTCTGATGTACTGTGATTGGTCTGTCTATTTATCTATTCAGCTCAATTATAAGGGGGAATGAGGTGCTCGGTGGCTGAGTGGATATAGCAGGCGCCCCATAAATGAGGACAGTGTCCTAGCTGCAGTAGCCCGGGGTACAATTCCAACTCATGGCCCTTTGCTGCATGTCATCCCCTCTTTCTCCCCCTTTCGTGCTGTTGATCTGTCTTATCTAATAAAGGCAAAAATGCCCAAAAAATAATCTTTAAAAAAAAAAAACAACTTTAAACAGGAATTTAATATCCAAAATGGTGCATTAAAGACACACGTGCCCCAGCAGCATTTGTTCATCATGCACCCCCTGCATAAGTCAGTGCCCCACTTGGGCCACCCCAGCCCCCCCCAAAAAACCTGGATACGCCACTGGAAACAGTTCTAACAAACATGATTTTGTGAGCGTGTCCTTGTTTTGCTTACAAATATTAATATCTCATCATCATGAGCGAATATCCACGCAAAATCTCGAGGAATCGCTATAAAATTCGCTATACGCTATAGGGAGACATTCTGCAGACGGATAGAGGAAATATCGACATTGAGATGTGGGTCGGTGCTCAGTAGCTGACTTTTCATGGTGACGAGGTAACGACGCACTGACAAATCTACCATTTAATGAAATGACATACACTTTATCTGTTAAAATATTAAAGTACAGGGTTAAGATCCGGAAGAATAAACTCGTTCGCGGTGTCGTGTGTGTGTGAAGGAGTGAGGACACGGCTAATGTCTGTGATTAAACTGCACGGGGCAGAGCTACTACTGTGCCCGGAGCTGACGGCAAACTGCAGATATTTCCAGCTTTTGGTGTCCGAAATTAATTTCTGAGAGCTTAACAATTCGTCGCCATTTAAATTTTTAATTATGAAGCATCACACAGTCACGCTCGACAGGTCGGTTGGTTTAAAGGGACTGACCTGCACGCGGATGTCTTGGCTTACTGTACATTGTCACGTGCAGCAAAAACAACCCCGTGTTACCAGGCAGTTCACGCGACAGTAAAATGGTTAACAAAGCGGCCCAAGTCTTTTTTAATGGATGAATTAAACACTGACAAGAGGGGGTTTTTTTTTAACAGCATGTTCACACAACAAACACACGCTTTACACACTCACCTTCTGTGACGAAGAGATCTGCGCTTGCACTATGGGAAGTGTAGTTTTTAAGCACGCGCTGTAGCGAGGAAATCAGCGCTGTGTCACTTTTATGAAACTACAAATACCAAGTTGACGGAAGGCGAACTTTCTGCTGCGTTTAATGACAATAGGAATTATTTTCGACAGCTTCGATTATTAATATATAGCATACAAAACGAGTAATATCATTCATTTAAGTTATATTGTGAATTATGGATATAACATGTAATTTGATTGTATCCCTTTTTTAAAAAAACAGAAAATCGATTTGATTTTTAAGAGACTGATGTACATGAAAATCTCCTATAGTTTAATCCTTTGAAACCTGCAAAATATATATATACACTATATATAGTAACACAATTTTAAATATAGGGTTATAAGAGTTAAATATATATATTGCCAGACATACACTGCAAAGTTGCTCTCTGGCTTTTCCCATGTCTTTCAACCAAACCAATTTTCTCCGGTCCAAAAGCTGTGGATGCTTGTGATAGGCGTCTGAACGCAGTACAACAAAAGTGATGTCGATCTAAGGTTTAAGCATGTTAAAAACAGTTAGAAATTCCCAACAAAACTCAGTATACATACAGTGGCACAGTGGATGACAGTAAAAGCTTTAAAACAATAATCTTAAAATCTTTTAAAGAAATAGTGATTGCAGAACTGTATCTTATTCCATTTGTTAGTTGCATAGTATTTAAAACATTTAATTTAATTTATTTTTCAATTTCAGATTGAACATATGGTAGACCTACAGATGAGGTTAGAATGTATTATTATTATTATTATTATTATTATTATTATTATTATTGTCATTAGTAGTAGTAGTAGTAGTAGAATTAGGATTTAGATGTGATCAGAGAGGACATAACTTCTTTTTTCATTTTTCAGTTATAGGTAAGATATAAGACTGAGACTAAGAGTTAATTAGAAGCAGAAGAAAAATTAAGAAAGAAAAAAAAATCACAAAAATACAAATTTGATCGATTAAAAATAAAATAATTGGAATCTGTTTATACTATAGTCACCACACTTTTGGCTTTATCTATATCTATATCTATATCTATATCTATATATATTCTTTACAATGCAACTCTCCATCATTTTCAGACAAAATGAGTAGTGAGGACTTGTGACCTGTGACAAAGCGCAGTGCACTGTAATACACACAGTCAATGTGCTTTAAGGGGCAGACAGAGGCATGCATGCATACATTATCACCAAAATCAAGCCCAGACAGAATGGTAGATTAAACAGTGGTATGACTTCAAGGCATACTGACCTAAAATTTTTGCATTCACTCCTCCTGGTAGTTAAAATGAATAGATATAATATGTGTAAAAGACGATACAGCTTAATACTGCAATATTATTTTAAAGCCATATCGCCCAGCTTTACTTAAAATGCACCGTGACAACCAAGCAACCAAGCTTACATATAATAAGACATTTCTGGCTTCTAACAATCTAACTAAGATTGAACTTGAGGCTTCAAAATGGGAATCCACACACCAGTGAGTAACATTAAGGTGGCTAGATCCATTAATGTATCCAGTCTATGCCTAACTCTTTTAAACACAAGCAAATTAGCTTGATTTATTTACAATACATGAGAAGAGACCAATGAGCCACTTGAAAATAAATGACACAAAAACTGGCAATAAAATAGTGAAAAAGATTACATGAAAATTAGCTATTAAAAAAACACACAAACAAGGAAATGGCTTGAAAAAAAAATTAAAAAAAGGTTAAAAAATAAATAAAAATGATAATTATAAATATAGTTCTATGGACATTTCCCTTAGCTTATTTTTTTTTACTAATTCTTTAAAACCTACAAATCATCAGTCATTTCTGGACAATTGGCCTTTTTCCCCATGTTTTTGGAGGAAATCAAACCAATTTGCTCAAGGTTAAAAGGTTTTAAATACTTGTAACTGGCATCTGAGAACAGCAAAAGAAAGGTGATGCTGATCCAGGTTTCAAAGGATAAAGCATTACCACTGCAAAAATGATCAGCAGTTGTTTGTTAAAAACTTTCTTCATCATGCGGCATAATGAACCTAAAGCTGAGATGCAGCCAGATGGGCTGAATACTTCTCCACATTTTGTTTTAGACATATTAACTGGTTGCATCTACAGCTGCATCAGCATAAATTGCCCCTTCTGGGACTCGGCACAGTAATTATGTTCCCTATTTAGGCTTTTAACAAACAGTTCAAATGTGTTATTATTTAGTATGCCCTCCCTTTGTTGTGTCTTGACGCAAAGGAGATCCCTCCTCTTGTGTTGCTGCTCTTTGATTTAAAAGATTCAGGCCCTAGAATTCAAATATCCAGATTGCAAATTGTCCAGCATTCAGTCAAAATATGTTACAATGCAAAGCAGGCCATCTTGGCATCATATTGCTATAGAAAAAAAAGAAACATGTCAATGAAAAAATATCCAAGTACATGCAGGGTTGCACATGACAGTCATCAAGGGACACATTAACAGCCCTATTAATTTAAAAAGAGTTAAGCAGAAAAGAGGTATTGTAGATCTGCCTAAATGGCTGAGAGATAGCACTATACATGAGCAGCTGCAAAGTTTATGAAGCTTTTTATATCAGTTGTAAATTAATTGCTATGAAAGTGGAAAAAGAGCCTTTCATTGTCAGACAACCCCCAATAAGAGACTCCTGTCATATAAAAGTAACAATTTGTCAGCCTCACCATGAGTGCTTGATAGCAGTATTGATGATTTGTCATCCAGATGTGAGAGAAGAGAAGTAGGACAGGAGTGATCCAGCATCTGCGCCAAGACAGACAGACACATTGTTAAAATCTCTCCCTGCTGAAAGAATCACGATCCTCCCAGTCAAATATCTGTCTCACAGCACTCCCTGTGAAGGAGGATCATTATTCTGATCTAACAAAAGATCTTAACACCTCTGAGGCTTTTAGGGGGCCACATTTTCTATTTTTCCACAAAGTTTAAAGTATTACTTGGAGACCCTGCTGGCAGTGAAGCGTGTCCATGATGATGTTGGTCTGTCATTTGGTCAAGAACAAGAGCTCTGGACAGCTACCGGCCAGAATGCCATGAAATTTGGAATGGATATTTTTAGTCCCTAGAATATTCCTATTGATCCTGGTGACCAATTGATTGTTTTTCTTGAGGTATTAGTGCCACAATCAGGTCAAAAATGGAAAGACTAGGTTAATACAAATGACCAAAAAAGACATTTTTCCAAATAATTTCTCATTCAATTTGTAACCAAACATGTAAAAAAAAAGATTTTCAGTTTTCTGATATCCACCTCCAATATATACTTCTCCACAGTAATACCATGGCGGTGAGTGCAAGGCCTATTTCGCTTGGGTGCTCATAGACAACAACAAAAAAAAAAAGTCCAAAAACAGTGGCTACAGTTCCATGCACAACAATTTTACTATATTATTCTGACTATGACAATATTCTGAATTTGATTAAGATTTTGGTCATATAAACAGCATATTCTGTTTAAGTTTGGGCTGTCAAATGATGAATTTGATTCATTTTTTAAAACTGCGATAAATTGTTGAATTTAATGGTTGATCGTGATTAATGTTATTTTTTATTGCAGCTTTTCAAAACAGTTTTGAAGTCAACAATTAACAAGGTAAAGCAATTCTTATCAGACTGTCCTAATGAGGAATCGAATGACAGCATTTGTTGACTGACGTTGGCTGGTCTGCAGTCAGTTTCCACCCATGTAGCAGTGCTGTAAGTTAACGTTTTTTATTCAGTTTCATTCACAGGTCTGTGGCGTTTCACACACTCCAAAATGGTGCTTTGCCATCTTTGGTAATGCGGTTGCCAGCTGACATCAGTTTGATTAGTTGCACCTGTGTGCTCAGGTCGTGAGTGGTAGCTATTTCAAGACTTTTTAGGGACTCCAATGTGCAGAAATATTCAAATACAAATTAACACTACATGTAAAAAAACTGTGTGTTTTTTCTGCATAGGACTAACATAAAGGGCATGTCTTTTTTTGACTCATTGTTACCTATAGAACCTATTTTCAATTAGATATTTTCAGGTCAGAAGTCAAAGGACCGTAAACAGTCAACGTTAAGATGTATTTCTTTACAGAAACACATTTAATGCTGAGATACAGGCCTATATAATTTTTAAAAAACTTTTCTTACACCTCTTAAACTCAACAAGGCCGAGCGACCACCATTGAAGCTTTGGCGACACCTTGTAGGGGGTCAGGACCCCCAGGTTGGACACCAGTGCACTAGATAATCCTCAGATCTGAATTGTTTGCAAACTAGTTTCTGCAAAAGAATGAATCTGTTTGAAAACAGCTGACCGGGTGTGATTGTGTGCTATCTTTAGTGCACAGTTGGAGAACCAGTGTTGGGCCTCTCTGTGATCTGTGATATGGGACCAACTGGGCCAACAGCAATCTGGAGCCTTCACAGAAGACACAGATCCTGAGTCTATTGGTGGACTCTCACACAGTGCCAATGATGCTGACAAAGGAGAGCGAGCTATCGCTCTGCAAATGCCTCTAGCAATTTCGGTTCATCATCAGTCCAGGCCATCCTGCCAGCTCGACTGCACATGCACCCAATGCAGAGGTACCTCTTGGCTCTACATGAGCAGAAAGCTCTTTCTAAAGAGATACACTATTCCCCTGTGGAACTTGAATGTGTCAAGACAAGGCAGGTAGAATTAAAGGCAGTTTAAAGAGAGGTCAATACTGGGCAGCTCAACAGATTTCAAGTCTACAGTTATGCTCAAAGCTCTCTGAGGCTGTACTTAAGCACAGCAGTGCTTCAAGCTTGTGCTGATGACTTCATGCATGTATACCAATGATAAGCACATATAATGTTTATATTTGTTATGACAGCTTGGTATGTTACCATGTTGACTTCTGCTGTTTAGCACTAAACACAACCACAGACTGTTTATCAAGAATGACAATGCATTCCCACTATGTAAAAATGAAGCCAAAATTTCCCGGATATGGCTACTGCACATCTTGCTCTACTGATGTCATCAAGCCAGCATCTGTGCAGTAGGCCTGGTGATCTCTGTGGTATCAAGTTGCTGCCCAAACACAAGACCAATGACAAGTAGTGCTATTGATCGAGAGCATACAAATTGTCAAGCCCATTCTTATTCTGAAGTTGTCAGATAGCGCCGCCTTTGCAGTGATTTCAGTGTAAGATCCCAATGCCAAAAACCACCTTTCACATCTGCATGATGTTCAGCTGGACGTTGTCAGCTGAGAATGTGGCCATACAGAACTGTTCACAGTGTTATTATACGGCACTGGATGGCCAGACAGCAAAATACAATGGACAATATGACAACATGACAATACGGCTAGACGGAATCTATCGCGTCTGCATGATGTGCCCCAGGACGGCTTCAGGTTGAAATGCTGTTGCAAACAACATACTGTAAGGAGCTTGAAAGTCCCTATAGGGCCAGCAGGAGGGGCAGTGGATGGATCCAACAACCTCTGGACTTTCATGTGAGAGTCTAGTATTTGCTTCCTGTCTGAATGTGACTTTTTTTTTCACTTTACCATGTGCATTCTTCCCCTTATTCTATCCTAACCATCTTGGCCCTTGTTACCTGGCTGCGACAGCATGTGGTTTTGTTGCCTAAACATCACCACGTGCAGCATAATCCCATAGTGTTCTTGCACTGACATGACGGTAGCGGCATCCCACAACGTCAGCAGCAGATTCAGAAGGATACCTAGAGCATAATATGTAGATGCAAAAGTCCACTGCAAAGTAGCAATATGTGACAAGTTGGAATGAGAATGTGTTTCCATCTTCATTATACCATCTATGAGCACAACATACACAAGAGGCTGAGGAGAATGTGGTTAGTTTTGTATTAAGCCATCAACCAGTGTATTGGATGCAGTGAAATTTGACCTGCTGATAGTAGTATATAAAAATCAAGGGCTTACTAAAGTTAGTAGGATTTATTCCACTAACTTTAGAGTTGAGAGTTTGTACCAAATTTCATGGCAATCTATCTTATGATCTTTAAGGGATAGGGAGCTAGTGCTTTGCCTGTTTAAAAAAGTAATGGTGTACGAAACAGATAAAAACTTGGATGTATTTTTGGTGAATAGAGGGGGTAAATGTCATGGCCAAATGGCAAAAGTTTGAATGAGGAGCTAAGGGGGTGCTTTTGGCAACTTTTGCCTTCTTAATCGCTTTGTAAATGAACTCCATACTTTGTGAAGTAGTCCCTGAAAGTTTATTGGCCATTGTTACGGTTTTTCTGACAGTCTTTATTTTGTGCCTCAGTAGCACTGCCAAACCAGCAGATGATGAAGAGGGATATAGCTCTTTAAATAAAAGATCAATAAACATTTGAAGCTTTTGTTGTGGATATTAAAAGATAGCAATTTCTTCAGAAAGCCCTCTCTGTGTTGTGTTTATGAGTTTAGTCCATAGGTCCCAATGAAGCTTATGGGTGAGCACAATGCCAAGGTACTTGTTATATGTAATTATATTGCCTTCCTATTGATAAATATAGTTTTAAGGGATGGTAGTTTTCTAAAATAAATAAACACTGTTTTAGAGGTTTTTGGCAGAATCTTTGACTTCTTGCACCAATTTAGGAAGCAAAATCGAAAATCGATTTCGAAAATAGATGACCCATAAAAACAATTTAAGGTAATGACAAATCTATTGCCTCTTTGATCATGCATACAATTGTAGAAAAAAAAGCTTTTTCACATGTGTCCTACAAAGTGTGACAGGACTGTCCTGTGGTGATGGATGTGGTGTGTTGCACAAAGCACTGCCAATGGCTGAAGGCTACTTCCCGTGCTGCAATTAAAAATAGAGGAGAAATTAATGAGTAGGGTTTCTGAATGAAACTGTACAATGACAAATCATCATTACATTAACACCAAAGTAATAATGTTTTCTGGGCGAAACATCAGCCTTTAAATTCCGCCACCAGGTTTGTAAGAACAAGAGTCTACAGCAGGGATACTCAACTTTCTTTGCCCGGGGGCCACTTTTGTAAAATGACGGAAGTTATGAATCACCTGTTTTCAACCTTTTAGTGTTTGCTGTCCTTATTCATCTTTGCCAAGAGGTAAATCCAATAGCAGCAGCCCCACACAGGTCAGGTGTATGCAGGGGCGTTTCAAGGATTCAGTTTTAGGATTAATTTGGGGCTCCATTCAATTGGGCCTCTGTCAGATGGTGCCAGGGGTCTTTATGTAGAGAAACAACCTCTATTTTGATGGTTTTTCATGCACTTTGGTACCTTTGCATTAAAAGTACAACAATAAATTCCAAATGAGAATAAAATTATTTTAATTAGAAATTAGAAATTAGTTCGCACAGACCAGATTTTGTTATATGCTGCATGTCGCCAACTCATGTCATCAAATTCGGCTGCTTGGTCAGTGATTTCCACATCAGACACGGACAAAAAACCAAACAAACCTTTTGCGACAGTATGATACGCCACTAAGCGGTGTCAGGTTGTAATGTCATGTGATGGCGTCATTAGGACGACATCATATCATAAGGAGCTGGAAAAGCTGTACAGGGCTGCTGGCAGAGGTTGTTTTGTTGCCTAAACCTAACTGTGTGGTGTTTTACTGACATGGTAAGTTTAATTTGAAAAAGACCGTATGCGTCCAACAAGCAGAAACTGTGTATTTCCTGTGAAAATTTAGGTGTGTTTTAAAAGTCCACAATGCATGTAGCAGGCCTAAATTGACACAGGGCCCCGTATTTTTTGAAATGCTTTGTGCCAGAGAAAAAGACAGAGGATCACCAAAGATATCAGTGTGAAATTGTATAATCCATCCTGTAGCTATTGAGACAACTTTGCGCTGGAGAAAAATTCATAATGAAACTGTGGGGGGCCCAAGGCAAAAAAGCCCATCAAGGCCCTGACTGCTATGCTGATGGTTTTACCTAACATTGTGTGTCTGTCTGCCACTGAGTCTGGAGCAAAGTAGTGGTCAAACTAACAAAGTGAGTTTGCTATCCCTTGAGCTATGCTGAAAGCATGGCTAAAAGCCCAGGTTGCAGTCAGGGGTAGATTATGACACAACGGCCCCGAGGCACAGTTAAAAAAAAAAAGCCCCACCATCTCTCCTATATGGGAGCAAGACTCCCAGACACGATGGTTTTTCCTCTTTTTTTGTTGTTGCTTTGCATCTATATGTAGTCATGATGAATGTTTTTAGTGGCTTTGTATTCCTTTGTGGTGAGTCTTTTCCTGGTCAGTACATGTTATAGCAATTTGAATGACATTTTGCAGGTGAAGGCCTCTGACACTGACACTTTGGGCCCTTGATGCAGCCATGGTTGCAGAAGTCTAACAAGCAAATGGGTTAAGCTGTGAATCCACTGCTACTAATACTAAAAACTAATAAGACAAAAATTCTCATTCCAAGTCGTTACATATCGCAGCTTTGTCAGTGGACTTCTACACTCCACAAATTATGCTCAAAAGTATCGCCTGCACCTGCTGTTGACGTTCTGGGATGCTGCAACCAACACCGGGATGTCAACAAAAGCACATGGTTAGGGTGATGCAACAAAAGCATGTGGTTCTGTTTGGGCAACAGAAACACATTGGCAACCAGCCAGGTTGTCAACAAAAGCACATGGTAAGAATTAAGCTACAAAGGTGTGGGTGGCTTGGTTTAGGAAACAGAAGCACAGCGTTAGGTTTAGAAAATAACATCATGGTTTGGTTCTACATTCACACAGGAAGCAAACACTGGGCTCCCAGATGACAGTTCACAGTTTGTTGGACCTATTTATTACCCCTCCCACCTTCCCTTAAGGGGCCCTCGTGCTCCATGTTGTTATCAGAAGGTTTTCAACCTAATGCTGTCCAGCAGTGCATCATATGACCACATTCAACTAAAACACAAGAAACTTGTGCTCCAGAAAAGGCTAAGCACTCACTTAGGATCCTAGGGTCACTGATCAGCAATTGTGACTTAAATATGAATGCTAGAGAGCAGTAATAGAAAAAGAAAAAAAAAAAAAACAAAAACAAAGGAAAGAGGAAGCAGAGCCAGAGTGGCAGGTCTGAATGGACTCAAAACCACCCCCGCCTGATCGGGCCGAAAGCTCTGCTACCTCCCCCTCCTCCCCGTCACACGGACAGGGATTTCAACTGAGCACAAGAAACTTGTGCTCCAGGAATATACACACTAAAGAAACACACTTAAGAACTATTATGGCTGGTTCCAACTGGTTCCATCCAGCCATGAGTTCTTTACGACTGTGCCAGGTGACTTTTGTTGTTGGTATCTTATGCCATAATGACTTACAAAGAGGCAATATTTGACAAATTCGTAATGAGAGCAGGGTGAAACTAACTACTGTGAACTGCTGTTGTTGCCAGTAATCTTCTGAAAAGTAACTTTTAGTTTACAGGAAGAAGGAAACACACCTACAATAAAAAAAACATAGATTTGCAAGCCCTGACAAAGATTAAAGATTGATAACAATAAATAGAGCGAACTGTATAGAAGAAATACACAAACACACACACACATTAATTATATATATATATATATATATATGTGTGTGTGTGTGTGTGTGTATTTAATATCAACTCTATGAAGGACAAAGGAATACATATTGCATGGTTAAAGTGGAAGAATTAAAAAAAAAAAAAAAACATAAGAAAACCAAAACAGTGTCAGTTTGCCTGTGACAAACTGTCTCTTTTCTGAAGCCACTTGATCTAAACACACAGTCTTTTTCTAAATACAGCTTGGGGAAAGCATCAGTAGTGCAGTGTCTCCTTTGTTGTTGCAAACAAGAAACATTCAGACTGTAAACCCACAAAGAAACGTCAGATTATCCATTTCTAAATTTACCCCCACCCCCAAGTCTTGCAGAGGAAGCTGTGCAGCACTGGCCAAATTTTGATTTTCACAGAACTGAAGTGAAGAAGAAATGCTTTGCTGATATTCTTTATCCAGGGTTTCTGTTGTTACATAAGGGTTGAGTCATTCTTCATGTTGCTACCATGAGGATAATATGTTGGTTTGGTGCAGGTAATAGGAATGCTTCCTAATCTGCTTTTCAACAAAAGAGATGCTGAGCAACAGGCAGCCCCCGTGTGTCAGAACAGGTGCTTAACATTACCAGTCAAAGACAAAATATCTGTTGTGATGTCACAAAGATAGATTCAGACTGCAGGCAAATCAGATTTGTTTCTCTAATCAGATCATTAAGGCACTGTTATTTGCAAGTGATTCATTTGGATTTGTTAACTGGTAACTCTAAATTGGCTGTAGGTGTGAATATTAGCATCAATGGTTATCTAGTGACCTGTCCAGGTTGTACCTTTTGTCCAATGTCATTTGGGGAAGGCTCCAGCCCATCCACAACCCTTATGAGGTTAAAACGCATTACAGCTAATGAATGGATGAACGATAAGATTTGTGCCCAGACATCACTGACCTACCTGCATGGGTTGTTGTGGTAATGACATATGTGTCACTAGCTATCTATGCTGGTGATTCTGCTTTCCAACGTTTACCCTCATGAAGTAAAAAAGTTTTGCCACATAAATTGACTATTGAAAAAAAGTTGGACCGTTGGACTGTTTAGGCACGCAGTTTTTCAAAAAGCGACCATCATTGCATGGGAATGATTGAGCATTTCAAGGATACCAGTCATGATACTTTAATCTACTGCCAGTAAACCGTTTCACCTATTGCATGCTCTAAACTGATGTTTTTTAAGCATTCAACAACTTTTCCAGTCTTTTGTTGCCCCTTTCCAACTTTATTTGGAATGTGTTGCAGGCATCAAATTCAGAATAAGTGTGGAGTTTGAACATATTTAAACATATCTTGTCTTTGGCATGTTTTCAATTGAATACAGGTCAAAGTTTTGCAAATAGCTGCATTCTGATTTTATTTACATTTTACACAACGTTCCAACTTTTTTTTACAATTGGCGTCAATCTCATATCAAACTGTTGACTCCAAGTGACTCCCAACACACACTTTGAGCTCACTCAATGACAGACTGGACTTTGTGATTGGCAGCTGATAACAGCCCCAGCCAGTAGTCTTCCGGGGCCTTGGGATTTGGCCCTGTTGTAGCGCTCTGCTGTTCTGCTGTCTCTGTTGATGAGCCATGGTCTCAGACTGTATAGAACTCCTCTGCCAGGCTGCTGACAGAGATTACATTTCCAAACTGACACCATGATCTGCTTCAGCTTCTCTGCACTAGTTGTCCTTATTTAAATGTTAAGAGTTTACCGCTTTCCATCTAAGGACCTGAGCAGCATTTTGACATGATTTATAATTCATTGATTTCTGTACATTTATCAACCCTACAGAGTGTAATTACCTCTGCCAAGGAGGTTGTGTTTGCGGTTTGGTTTGTTTGTTTGTTTGTCAGCAGGATTACGGAAAAACTACTGGCCAGTTTTCGGGAAACTTGATGGAAGGGCGTAGCATGGGCCATGGAGAACCCATTAAATTTTGAAGCGGATCCAAATCAAGGGGCAGATACAAAAATGATTTTTCACCTTTGGTAAGATTACGAGACAGGACATTTGGCCTTGGCAGAGGTCTGTGCTCTCCTAGTGCCCTTCTAATTACTGTTGAGTTTGAGTCAGACTTCTAGTACAGTTTGCATCATCTCCTCCACTGTTGAAGATTCTTGGTATTGTTTGGCCATAACTGTACATGGACAACCTTGAGCAGTAAATAAAAAAAGTAGAAGAAAGAATGTAAGGTGCGTGTGTGTTGCTTCAGTATAAAATGTCGACAGATTCTGCAGTGGGCAAACCAAACCGATGAGCTGCTAAGCTGTCTTTCGATAGGCTTTGTGTTGTATCCATTGATTTGTTTTCACTGCCACTCACAGTACCGACCACTCACAATAGACACATTAGGATTCAGTTCATAAAAACATAGATGAATCGGTGGATCTGCAGCTGGAACCATGCAGAGATATTTTCATAGATGAATGGTTTTATGACTGCACCACCCATCATATTGAAATTCAAGATGCTTTGTGCAACACTTTGTATGCTTTTCCTCAAAATCCAGATATAAATATTTAATATGCCTGGAAACTTTAGGAGTGAATTGAAAATATCATTCACCAATGCTTGGTCATTCTTTTTCTGTATTGGAACATAATGCTATAAAGTAATAAGCCCTCAGAGTGTGAAGATTTCTCTGTAACACCTTCTATGTAGACCGCATCTATAATGTGTTATGAAGGCATTTATAGTGAATTATAATGTATCCATTATGCTTCATGACCACACTCATAAACACACAAAATGCTTAATATATGCACTATACCTGCAGTCATAAAGCATTATAGATGTGACTTATAATGATCTAAAAGTGGCAAGTGTCTTATGGATGCTCTTCACCTCTTATAAACTAGAGGTTGCCTGATGGGGCTTATAATGCATTATGAATATCGATACTCATCTCACATCAACAATAAACTGTAGTAAGGACTCATAGTGTGCTATAACAGTCCATACAGTATCCTTCACTATGAATGGCTTCATAATGCATTATAGATGTGGTCTTTGCAGAAAGTGTTACAGACTACATTATAGCTTGGCATCACCAGACCAATTCACAAGTTAGTGTGGAACCTCTCAGTTTGTATGTGATTTCTTAGCAGCCGTAGCTCAAAATCATAGACTTTGCAAATAATGGATATAGCCACCGCAACACCACCCATTGCTTTGTGGACTGCCATTTTGAAGCCTTGGGTTTGGCAATCTCGCTGTTGCAATCTTGGTGTGGCCATATCTGGTCAATAGTTCTGTTAACAGCAGTTACACTTCAAGAAGAGTACATGAGAGAGAGAGAGTGCGAGAGAGAGAGAGATGAAGCCTTGATATACACCAATAGTTAGACTCAAATATATTATTTGTAACTTCTGGTGCTGCACCAAAAAGCAAACTGAAGGTAGGAATCAGGCAAAAGATCTCTAGAGTGTACAAATAGCTCCCATATATTTTTTTAAATGTAATACAGGGACATATCAGTCTAACAGAGATCTTCATCAGACATTGTCAATTTTCCATCACAAAGCGCAACAAGCAATGAACAGACACATTCATCACTCAGGCGGTTGTGATCTGCGTGATTAAGAGTCGGTCTACTCCAATCAGAGCAGAGCAGGACAACTATGTGTGGTACTCCCACATAGGGGGCAATGAATAGCTTCATAGAAAGAGCATAACAGATTAAAACATCAAGATTATACAGCATTATATACATTAAATCCAACACATCTATAATTGACCCTTAGGGCCCACTGTAATATTAAACACAATCGTACCACTCTGCATACAAAATGCACTTTTCAACATCGCGCCTTAAAAAATATCATACATTAATATTTTTTTCTACATTCATTGTGTTAAATTCTTAACCATCATCAGTCCTAATCACAAAAATTAAATATTTATTAATTTTCAGAGTTTTTACCCTTAACATGCCATGATTTTTCACAGATTCTGAGATGTTATACCATTTACAAGCATTACAACAGTACATGTTTTGTCTTTTTTAAATTATTTTCTTTCTTGTTGTTTAAACATTAATATGAATGGCTTTCTCAACTGTTTGCTAGAGGCCTTTTTTTATTATAGCACTAAGGAAAATATGTGAATAATTTTTTCAGTGCTTTTTTCTTAGTGTGAACACTATTCATTTATTATTTTAGCTATAACTAGTTACAAGAAGAAAAAAAAATATATAAGATTGAAATCTAAATCCGAAATTTGCAGAGTGTTAGAAGTAAAGAAATAGAACAATTCTTTTTTCAGAAGGACGCTAATGATGTCCCCCTCCCCCTGTGGGGTTTTTCACGTGCTCAGTCATATTGAATCTCAGTGTGAAGATTGTGTTTAAATGAATTTAAATGCACAGCCAAAGGGTTCCTTTGGTCATTAATGCGTATGCTATGTTCATGCTCTGTAATACAGGTCTTAAGACAGTGTGTTGTTTTTCCAACTGTATGTGGGTCAAGCCACAGGAACGTGTGTGTAGACTATTGGTAAATCTATCTTTATTTTGAACATGCTGAATAAAATAGGAGAGCAAGATAAAATCTGAACAAGAAAAACACCACTAGAATGCCCATCAGACATATTCAGTAAACAAATGTATGTATTTCATGTACAAGGTAGATTTATTGTCATTTTTCTCAAACGTGGTTTAAGAAGAAATGGAATTAAAGTTGACCCTAAATCCTGTCTGAAAAGGAGTATGGAGGAAGTGAATACTTATCAAATCTCATCCCCCTTTTTTAAATTTTATGAAAAAAATTAATTTTAAACATGAATATTCCAAATTTCTGCCCCAGTATTCACTATACACACCTTGATCCTAATAAAGAATTTAAAAAATACACATCACACATGGCATTTTGCTTGCAATGTTTACATTTTGCCAGCGCTGTGTCTCTGTGATGGCTGCTGCTTATGGTCTGGCACCTGGTTGCTACTTTTTTATAAAGCTCCAACATGACCACGCCTATTAACATCCTGAACATAGACAATAAGAAGAAAATAAGAACATCCAACATGTTCTCATCCAAAGTCGTCACATATTGTCGCTTTGCAGTGGACTTCTACTTCTACATGCATAGTGAGCACTGTCAGTTTTGGTACTCCAAGTACAGTTGGTACAGTTGGTACAGCTCGTGATGATTTTTCACCACTGTCCACTGCTGTCTTTTACAAAAAAGAAACAAATTCATGAAAAGTGGCTGACAAATGTTGATATTTTCTCAGTTTAAGTGTCAATACCAGCTATGATAGATCTACCCTGTAGTTTTTCTGAATTCTTGTGTATTTTGGGTAATTTAAAACCTATAAAACTGGTGTATAGGCTTGGGTGGCGTCACACTATTATGGTATATCAGGATATTTTGAAATCCTAAGGGTATGTTTTTCAATTCCGTCATAAATACATGCGCTCCTCTTCCTATTAACCCTATAACACCTGAGCTAATTGGCTTGATTTCCTTCATAAACATGGGCAGAACACAATGAGCAACTTCAGAAGTGACCCAGAAATAAGAAATAAATTTGAAAAAAAAACCTGAAAGAATTACCTGAAAAACCTAAAACAAACATATGAACAAAAACATTGGTAAAGTTAAACAAACAGAAACAAAAAAGCAAAAAAGAAGCAATGAAATTACCTGAAAAAAAAGCTTTAAAACTACAAGCTAATAATTCTGTAATATTTAAAATTCTTTTAAATATTTAATTGTGATGATTCTAAATGTAGTTCTCTTGACATTTTAACCGAGCTTAGAAAAACATAATAATTTTCTAATTCTAAAAAAAAAATCATGCAATCAAACCAATTTGTACTGGGTTCAAAGGTTTAAAAACTTGTGAAAGGCATGTGAATACAGCTCAAAAAAAGTGACGACAATCCAGGTTTTAAAGGATGAAACTCACTGTATGTAGTGCACAGCGCGTACCACCAGAGCCCAGTCTCCGGCCTCTACTGGTGGAACAGGCAGCTGAGCTGAAATACGCAGCGACACCTAGTGGTGGAGGGAGAAGTTACAGGACTGTAAACAGCTGGTGGACAGCAGGCAGAGAGAGACTGAGAGGAATAGCATGTTTTTTATATCTAACTTGGTGAATTAAGGATTTATTTGGACTGAACTGGAGTTGTTGCAACAGTGGACTTACTAACTCAGTTACCAACAAGTGTAACCAACACGGTTTTGGTGAATTTTACTTTTTATTTCATTTCGGTCAAGTTTGAATAAAGTGTGTTTTATGATGAGTTCAAGAAGCAATTAAGCGTCGTCAGTCTTCTGTGACCGAGAGAAAGTTGAATTCAAAAGGTGTACCGTTTTTCCGTATTCTCTGTTAATTAAAGAAAATAGTTTTGAGAATGTGATTTTTCTTAACATTTTGTGGCTGTAAGTAACCACATACCCAGGAGAAATATCAGGAAGGTATGAAGGTATGAACTATTACATACCACCCATGCCTACTGGTATAACTGGATGATCAGCTTTCATGAAATCACGCTTTTTTTTTTTCTGTAATGTCGCCACTCTCAAACTAGATGAAATGCTGTAAATTAGCTATTTTTTTCATCCTCTGCTGGATGCAAAAACACATTTATAGCCCACTTGCCTGCTTGGTGTCATATGAGACGCAGTGGCACACACTAGACATGTCACACAGTCATTAGATAAAGGTATGGTTGCTGTGATGTGCCGATCTGCGGAGCGAATGTGAAAACTGCGGCTTTAGATGCATGTCGGCAATATGATGATTCATGACATGTGTCAGCCCACGATGCCACCAGTGTGGGCTTCCATAGATTTAACATAGAACAATGGCTGTGGGAAATATAATGCATTTCATACACTGATGCACAGAGATGCCATTTACAGTGGAGATGCTGGGAACATATCCTTACTGCTCTTTGAAATGGTTGATCTTGTCCCTATTTTAAAAGCATTAAAATGCCCTGGCAAATAGCTTGCACCAAGAAATGTTAACTTAAAGTAAATGTGTATTGTCCAGAAAAGCAACATAAGCAGAAAAAAAAGCTAGCTTTGTGATTCTAAAATGACAAGCTCAATCACACAACCCTAACCCTAACCCTAACCCTAACCCAAACAAATTTATAGTGGCCATATCAACATACCATAGTTCCTAGCCTGCAGGGTGTCTCGGTTCTAACTTGTTTCAGCTCCGATTAGTAAAATCCAAAAACTCAAGTGAGGCATGAGAAACTTCAACAAAGTTTATTTAGTAATGCAGGAAAATACTGATGGTCCATTCTTCTGGTCCTCTACCGACTTGATGCTCTATTCAGAATCATTATCAGAATTGGGGTTTATTTGCCAAGTACGTTTACACATACAAAGAATTTGACTTGGTGTTTTGGTGCAAAACAATTAACATAACGGGAGAATAAAAATAGTAACTTTAAATAGAATAAGATACAAGATAAAATTATTGAAGCAACATAAAAACATAAAATGAAAAATAGAATACAAAGAACACAAAATGTGTGTACAAAAGGTGCGGTGGAGGAATTGTACAGTTGTGCAGAAGTTGAAGTTGCAGTGCAAATATCTTCCATCTAAATTAGCCCACAGTGTGCAGTGTAAACAAAGAAAGTCAAGTCCAGCCTTCATAAATGTAACACATAAAAACTGATTTAGCCTTTCATTAATATAATTCCTCACATAAAACAGTATAAAGAAATGTTCCTACACGAGAAAGCTTATTTTGATCCACACCTGTGTAGACTTCGTCTACGTCGTTTCCAAGCACAATGTCATCCTATCCTCATTTATCATGCCAACTATTCTGCCCTATGGCATCATAGTTGTGGTGAACAGCCTAGCCCACATTCTAACAGAAATATTATAATAAGTAATGCAAATAATGCAGCATTCACAATATACAGAAACTGTTTATGTAAACCTTAATAAAACTATAACCTATATTGTATGTCATATACCAACGCAAACATTTTTTCCAAGAATATAATAATAATAATAATAATAATAATAATAATAAACAACTTTATTTGTATAGCACCTTTTATACATGAAATACAGCCCGACGTGCTTTACAACAAAGACATTACATGCACTGAGTGCTTCACATGAAAAGACATTGAGGACATAATAAAACCAGCACGTAGAAATAAGATGAGGTCAGAATAGAATACATAGAATGCATCTTCACATGGATAAAACCAATTTGATAATACTGGTAAAAGTAAGATAAAAGTAAGGCTTAAAAACCGAATGCACAAAATACATAAGATAAGATGGAAAATAAAACTCAATGAGATCATATTAATAAAAAATAAAGCTTAAAAAATAGTGCATAAATCCATAAAATTAAGGAAAATACAACATTTTAAAGAGATGCAGCAGTGTGTAAATGTGATGCAAAGTCACATCAAGTGGCTCTTACAAAGTTCTTGACACCGTTTTTTTCTTGTACAAGTTTTAAATTCTCTTTTTATACTACAAACTGACTCCTTGCTGACACAGAGGAAGGGGTTGGGAAGAGTGGCCGAGGTCAAATTGTGATCAGGGCCACTAAAAGGTTTGTGCCGGCCCTGCAAACAGACATTTCTTGCCTTGACAGTGACAGAGAGGCATCATCACAGCATTATTTAGGTTGTATTAAATGCAGACCTCTCCACCTTGCATTGTATTAACTGATGCTTTTGGTTGCTACAACAGGATTCATTAATGATCACTAAACACAGTGCTTCCAGTGCGGGCTCCTTCTAGGACAAAATCTGCTGGAAACGGAAGTGCTTTGTCTAATGTGGATCTATTTTGGAGTCTTTAATATGAACAAAAAGCCCCCTGGAGAGCACATATCTATTATTACCCATTATTATGGGACATGTGCATGCGTTTATCCTGAGCGACTGTGCGTTCTATAGCCGGCGCTAGGATCCGGAGGAATGACCTCTCTCTCTCTCTCTCTCTCTCTCTCTCTCTCTCTCTCTCTCTGTCTTTCTCTCTCTCTCTCGCTTTCGCTCTCTCTCTCTCTTTATTTCTCTCTCTCTCTCTCTCTCCCCCCTCAAGACTGTTTTAAAGTCTCTGCCAGACTTGGGCTCACACGCTATTTCCTGGATGGACGGAGGAATGGAAAGCTTCCAGCGCCTCTCCATCACCGACACCGACTCTCCCCTCTCTGTGTGCCCGACGAGCGCTGCCTCCACCGCCGCAGCCGCAGGAGCGACGCCGCGCTGTGTGAATCTCCGCTGCTAGTCTCCCCTTTCTAACCCGCTTTCCCTCCTTCTCTCTCTCCCTCTCTTCTCTCTCTCCTCGCTGCACATCCACGCTCCTCCAAAACCACCAGCATCCGAGTGTTATGCTCATATCCGGGGACATCGGGGGGATTTTGGGACGGAAAGACTCTTTACTGGACCTCTAAAAAAAAGAAAAAAAAGAAACATTTCTCCGCCCTCCACGGTGCCTCCAGTCTCCGTCTGCGCTGCGTCTCCGGCGCTGCTTTTTACGCAGCGAAGGCGTCGCTGATTTGCCCGCAAAAAAGGGAGAAACTCAACAGTTGTTGCTGCTTATTGTTTGCATGTCGACGTGCACATCACTACCATGTGGAGGCTACTGCAATCGTGTTGTTGCTGCTGGTGGATTTTCTCTCTCATTTTGCCTGCCTGCGTGCTCCTCTGGGCCGAGTGTCATCCTGGTAAGTTTCCCCTACAAGTCAAACACTGTGTTCTTCTTTCTGGTGCTCGTGTCAATGAAGGAATGTGGTTATCAGTGTTGCGCTGTCAAATGCATCTCTTCATTTGGGTATCCTGTAACGGGTCACCGGCTGGGAAATATTCGTGCCTTTTTAGCCATGACGCGCTTCCCCGGCAGCGGCACGCCGACTGGAAACTGTTAGGGACGCAAAAAAGGGCATTTAGCGAAAGAATTAGTATGCAGCCGAGTGACCTGTTTGAACCTCCTCATCCCCATTAAAAGCACATCTCCATCACAGGAGCGTGTTTCCCCCTGCTTCCTCCCCTCTGCTGGAACTCTCCAGCTCTCCAATGCCACATTTTCTAAAATATTTCCACTCAAATAGCAAACTAAGGATAAAAAAGATATAATAGGGTGCCATTTAAGGAGCAGCAGGTATGGTAGTTGGCTGGTAGTTGGGTCAGGGATATGGGTAGATAAAAGGAGGAAGATGTGATGCCTTGTCAGCCGGCGGCGCGTACGCCAAAGCCGTTATCTCACCGCCTGGAGCAAGACAGCAGGGCTGTGAAGCCCCTTCACACACTCGGAGGCACACACAACCCCCCCAAAAATTGCAAATCTGTGCTGAGGGGGAAAGCAGACCTCGTGTCTGTGTTTGGGATTGTCATGTAGACCCCTCGAAGGGGCTTCCAAAATGTGACTCTAGATCTCCATATGGCTGTGGAACACTCTGACTGACTGAGAAAACACTGCTTCCTTTCTCTAATTGGGCTAATCTCCAGCTGTTATATAACACAATTGAACGATTTCCCACATTTGCAAACAGGGAACCCTCTGCTTCGGTTCAATCACTCCTGGGCCCCCGGTTTGAAAGGCTTCAAGCCCCTCAGGGGCCCATACATGAAGAGGAACAACAACCTTTTTTCGGTTGCTTTTACTGTCACACAGAAAACAGTAGAAATGTGTTGTATCTAATTGGAACAGAAATCCAACAAATCATGTTTGACCTTGACCGGGGTGGCCACATACGCTCCATTCCTCCAGCTGTACAAAGAGCCAAGAATTTCACACACACTGTCCAACCCTATGGAAGCTTGGAGTTGGATTCAGGAGGTTTGATGTTCTCATATTCAGCCACCTTGCAGCTTTAAAATCAAGTCTTGTGCATGTATATAGTGATCATATTTTGCAAAGGAGTTCCTCTTTGAATCAATAACAATAGAATTAATCGATGTTGGACAAAAAAATCCTAATATGTCCAATCAGATATCTCTAAATGTAATCATCGTGACTAATGGTGCTTTCAGAGGATATTTACGCCCAAGAAAAAAAAAAAGAGAATGTGTAATGTGGATTGAGAGTGATGGAGAGGTCGGTTTGACTCAACCAGATAAGCTCTGAAATGTAATACAGCTTCAAAAAAAATGACAAATTCCAAATGGAACCTTTTACATGATGATAACAGAAAATTCCTGACACCGTCCGAGCGGGGTATCACGACCCGAACTTGATAACGTGTTGATGTATCACCCAGCTCTGCTCTCAAATCTGTGCGTAATATGAACAAAACAGCCTTCACTAATTCTTTAATGACTCCACTGGCCCCTGGTTTTGGGCTCGTTAATCCAGTCCGAGGGGCCACTGTGATGTTAAAATTCACCCGGCTCGCGTTGGAGCTGTCAGCCGAAGCTGTCTGCACAGATATGACACGTTATCACAGAGCCGGCTAGTCGGGGCCGTATTAGCCTACTTTTCAGCTTGCCTAGATTAGCTCTTATATGAGTCTTAAGAGATGTCTTGAAACAGACAGAGTAGGAGATTGAGTCAGAAAGCAAAGGATGTTGACCACTGAGCACAGACGCTGCTTTTACAAATCCATCCCAGTATTTTTACTCGGCAAGGGTTGATTGATAGACTTCACTTTTTGAAATGAATCTCTTGTTAGACATTCGGGGGCTCAGTGTCGAGCTCCTGCACCCCTCTCTATTTATCATCACGCATTTTGTGTGATCACAAACCCGGAGAGAAATAAAGTGGAAGAGAGATCGGCTGTGAGAGATGGATGGTGCTGATGGATGGATGGATGGATGGATGGATGGATGGATGGAGGGACAGACAGCAGGATGGAGAGACTGGTTCATCCCACAGGTTGAGAATTTCTTACGCCCCATGCTGAAAAAACGAAGCCAGCTGTTTTTTTTCACAGACCAAATATCCGAGATGAGTCAAAGCAAATGGATTAACACTTTTTTTCTCTCTCTTTTTTTTTTTTTTCGTAAAGATGCAGTCGTTTTTAATTTCAGAAAAAAAAACGTCTCATTAGCAGGTAAAAACAGTCTGGTTTGAGTGTGTTTGTTGATAGGAAACAAACAGATGTGTGATGCTCAAAAAACAGTTACAAATATTCATTAATGTTGTGCAGATTAAAAATTAAGCAAATAAAAAAAAACTGCAAGGGGGAAATTGGGCGTTTCATAGCAAAATGACACGTGTTAAAATTAGCTGCATTTCATTTTGTCCTTTCCATTGATGTCAAATCAATACTAAAATAAGAGAAAAACAAAAGGCAAACTATGGAAATAGAGAAATATAGGGTGAAGAAAAGGACAGATGGATGATGTTAAGCTTGTTTAGCAACATGACGAATTTCTGGGCAAGTGGGCATCGCCACCGAAGGGCAAATCCACGGCTCAGGACGTGGAACATCGATAATCTCTCTCCCGCTCCGTCTCTTTCTACTTGACCTCCTCTTTCCCCTCCCCTGCCTCCCTCCCTTCTTCCTTCGGCTCGACGGCGTGTTGTCATGATACCGGTTTAGAGCGAGCCCAAGGTGGCCGGTTCATGTTCACGGTGCTGGCAGATGATGTAGGAACAGAGATGAGTGTGCTTCTCTCCTGCTGGGTATCATCATCCGCAGGCTCTCAGCGCTGCTCCCCTTACCTTCAGCTCCCGCTCTTCTTTTCTATTAATAAGGCTCTTATCCAGGAGATTGGTTTGGGTGAAAAAAAAAAAAAATCACAGGGAAAGGCGAAATCGGCTTTCCGTAAAAAAACATGTCACCCATGGGCCACATGCAAATGTGGATGGCTTTGGTGGCTGATGATGTATAATCAGCCATGAAAGGAAAAAAAAACACTCAGAAGAAGTCAATTTTAGCATTTCTAGTTTTCTGCTTTATTGTCAAGTGAAAAGATTTTCAGTTGTGTTGTGTTGTAATATTGGCTTTCAGGTTATGTGTTGAATTGTTTTGCGAGTCTGAAAACAAAACAAAAACCTGTTTCCCATACAAATCAAATTGGAAATGAGTGTCATGAGAGGAAAAAAAACAGAATTGAGGAAAATGACATACACAATTACAGATTTACAAATAAGATTACATAACTTTACATTCAGTACTGCCCTGTAATGGAGATAATTGATACGGTGGAACGTGATGTGATGTTTTCAGTCCTACTTCTCTCTAATATCATATCGGCCTCCAATGATAATGAGGCTCTTGTTAAGTAGCATTAGGGTTAGAGTTAGGGTTAGGGTCATGAAAGTCAGCATGTAGTCTTTAAATCCTTTTAAACCTGAGAAAATTGGCTGGATTTTTTTGAAAACATGGGAAAAAGGCAATGAGCACAAAACATTTACCTGAAAATTAGTTTTGAAAAAAATGTCAAAAAAAGGAAATAAAAAAGAGAAAAAGACAGTTTAAAAAACAAGGTAATGAGAAAATGACCTGAGGAAAGTGTCTTAAATATATAAGAATTTTGTAAAATAATGTAAAATATTTACATTTCTTTTTTCCCCCTAGCTTTTTTTTATAATCTTCTAATCTCTTTAATTTGTGGAACATTTCATACCAAGTTGCTCATTGCCTTTTTCCTCATGTTTTTGAAAGAAATCAATTTGCTCAGGGTTCAAAGGTTAAATACTTGTGAGAAGAGTCTGAAAGAAGCACAAGTAAAGTAATGTCACTCCAGGTTTCAAAGTTTTTAATGGCATCATTGTGTGTTTTGTGTATTTAACCAACCAAACGTGGTGAAGAATTCCCTCTTGTTTTAAGATTTGCATTACATAAATGTTTAAAAAAAGGAAAGGAAAACGGTTATCAAAGTCTGCATGTAGTGTTTGAAATGGCATCATTGTATGTTTTGTTAATTTGACCAACTGGACTGAAATGTGGTAAAAAATCCCCACTTGCTTTAGAATTTGCATAACATACACGTCAAAAAAAAAGCTCAAGGAAATGCAAATAGAAGCCATCTGAGAACCAGTGATTTATCTCCCTCCATGTATATGCGGGTTTGTGTTTTCCTGCTGATCCATAAAGCGTACAGCTCATCTTTGAAGCAATTCCCTGTGATTTCCTCAGCAGGGAGGCTATGACGCCCGCAATTACGGCCTCGGTTCCAACCCTCAGTTTCTGGGTAGCAGCGCTTCATCCTTCGAGCTTTCTAAGAGTAGAGTACACTGTTTACTCCAGAGTCCACCTTCATAAAGTCATACCTCGCTGCGGAGCAACACCCGCCATGATTCAGCCGAGAAGTGCCGTTAGAAATACAACAGAGATTGTGCAGCGCTGTCGAGTCATGCACGAGTGACCCCACCGCTGCCAACACGCCCCCTAGTCGCCCACATAATGGCCGGTTTGCAGCCACGCAAACATCTGTTTTTTTCTTCTTTTTTTTTGTTAAAGGGAGACAGAAAGCTCTGAACATCACTGCGGGGCGTCCGCTAGCTGACACAGAGCATCACTTTTCCCTTTTCCCCCCTCGTCTGCGGCGTGCGGTGTCAGCGCCGAGGCATCACGCCCCTGTCACCGCGCCGCACTTCAGCCCTGGGTTAACCAAACACACAAGGGAGAGGGAGAAAAAGAAAGAAAAAGGAAGGAGACAGAAGAGCAAAGAAAGAGATGTCTGGCCTTCAATCTGTCGCTCTGTGCTGCGAAAAATGAATGGGCCCTGTCGCTCCTGGCTAGGAGGAAAAACAGAACAGTCATTGTAATCTCACAACAAGCGCCTGAGCTAGCACATCTTCTCACCCCCACAAACACACCGACCCTCCTTCCATCTATCTCTGTCTCCTTCCTCCACCATTTTTTTCTTTTTAATTCACCCTCCTTTCCTCCCGCTGGTGCTTGGAGTGTGTATGCGCATACACCTTTTCTCTTAAATCCAGAGACAAGCCGGTTTGTTAACCATTCTAAGCAGGGCCCCTGTGTCACAAACCTTTTCTCTGAGCCTTTTTGTCGCAGCGATACAGGGAGATGGTTGACATTTAGCGAAGGGATTGGATATGCTCCGTGGCCCTCGGTTGCCAACATTATCATCATCATCATCTCAGTGCTCACCGAGCTATTATCTGGCCTCCGCTGTGGCCAGAAAAACGCTCGCACGTCGGCTCACGGGTCACTTTATCAGTCGGCGAGGGGGCCTGTCAACGCAGTCCTGGCTTTCCTTAATAGATTGATTAAAAGATACAGTGTCATGTTTGTCCGCGTGTGTGTATATATGCAGTGGGGGCGGGAGGGGTGGCAGCTATCCATGTAGGATGCTGCTTTGGTAGCTGCCGCCTTGTCATTAGGAAAGAGAGCAGAGGAGAGATAGAGGGATCGGTAAGCAGATAAATGGAGGAAAAAAGAAAACATCCTTTCTGTTGTGCTATTGATTTTTTCGCAGGAAATGATGCTGTTTTGTTGCACAAAGGGGGAAACTAAAGATAAATAGGTCTGATAATGATAACAATAGTAATGATGATATTAAGTGCAGAGGTGCTAATGATATCTCGCGACGAGTGGAGCCGAGCATGGCGCCGTATTTTGTTTTTCGATCAGCGTTTCCGCTCAGCTGAGCGTGCCTGTTAGGTTTTTAATCTGTTTCTCATCGTTTTTTATATATATATATATATAAATTCATATGCCCCACGGTGCAGCTTGAAAAAGGAGAATGCTGGGAAAGATGGAGCTGTCTGGCCTTCTCCTCAAGCCGCTCCCCGTTTCTCTCAGACTTAATGGGCTGCTGAAAATAAGGCGCACTCTTCAAACCGCCACCCAGCTTCTTCTTCTTCTTCTTCTTTTTTTTTCTCTTATCTCTCCGTCTCCATTGTTCCACTTCATTGTTTTAATCAAGTCCACTGCTGGATTATTTGGAGAAAAGGAGGGGGGTGTTCCCCTATCATTTTCTGGGAAGGTGCCTCCCGAATTTTAGCTCAGTCAGGCTTGTGAGAGCCGTTTTGCAACAGCATCAACCCCCCGCCCTTCCTTCCTTCCTTCCTTCCTTCCTTCCTTCCTTCCCATCTCTCTCCACTTTTCTCACTCTCTTCATTCTGCTTTGCTAAGTCTTGTTTGCTCCCAGCAGGGTTTCGCGTTGGTAGCCATATGTTCTGCTTCCCTCTGCCATTATCACCATCATGCTTTTCATTCATACGTCTGACTAATGCTCTTGGAGAAAGCCTAGATCTCGCATCAAACAGACTTTGAAGTTTTTCCACTATAGCTCAAGTTGCATTGTCTTAAAGGAAAATAGCAGCAGAACACACACTGTTCTGCCTGCATGACTGATTTGTACCCATCAATGAGCTTCAGGTTTCTCTCAGATGGGCAACAAGGGCTGGGTATCAAATCGCAATACTGTTTTGGCACCCACCAAAATGTGTTTGTACCACTGAGTGCTGAAAAATGCCAAGTACTATACACTTAGATTGTTATCAGTTTTCTTGTGTTGCCTTCAGATGCTTTTCACAAGCATTAAAACCTTTGTAACCCAAGCATATTGGTTTGATTTATTTTGAAAACATGGAACAAAGGCAATTAGCAACATGAAATGTACAACAAATTACCTGAAAAAGAAAAGAGAGCAAGAGAAATGTATTAGAAAATTAGCAGTTTTTTATTTACAGCTGGGTGTCATCAGTAGCAGACATAATATTATCTGAAAATAAGCCCATAGGAAAGCATATATACGGAATATAACATAGGGCCCAATTTGGAGCCTTGTGGTACTCCGCAGGAGATGGGCGCAGAGGCAGACGACATATCAACTGTGACAGAGACTGTTAGTCCTTTGTGAATCTGCATCTCTGTGACTTGTATTAGGTTTTTTGGTTTCTCTTTTCTGCCCCTTTTCTAGTCAAGAGCTATACAGGCTGTTCTTGCAATGAGAAATGACAATTTTGACAGCATTTGTGGTGTAGGAGGCTCATCTCACCACACAGCATGAGGAACCCATTCACAGAAGGAGCAAGCTCAAATCTATTAGAAGAGCAAAACCCTGAAAGATGATGAGATGGATGGCACGTGACAATGTGTGGCAGAGTTGGATCTTTTTGTTCAGCCCACTGAAACCTGAGCAAACTGGTTTATTATTATTTTTTAGAAACATGGGAAGAACACAATGAGCAAGATAAGAAGAAATCACCCAAAACTTAGAAAGAAATTAATAAAAAGTGCAGGACAATTAACTGAAAATGAACAACAACAAATGAACAAACAAAGAAGGGAAAATAATTGCACCAATATGCTCAGGTTTCGAAGATTGTCAGAGGTTTGAAAGCAGCACAAGAAAAATTATGTTGCTCCAGGCTTTCAAAGTGTTAACCCACATTTGGAAAAAAACGGAGAAGGGAGGTGAAAAATGTGTCAAAACTATTTTTGTAGTTCTCATAGTAAAGTATCAGTAACAGTATAGGTTTGGTAGCAAAACTCGAGTACCATATTGGCACTGTAATAAAAGGCATTACCTAGCCCTACAGGCAACAACATGAAAGTAAAAGATTAGTTTCTTCTGGCAAAAAGGTCTGTTCTTTTGTTGCCATTCTCTCTTGGTAAACCAATAAATGCTGCAAGACACCCTGGCAGGCTGTGGTTGCGTGCAGGCAGGAACACAACACAGAGGGGAAAAAAACAAAGAGAAAAGAGAAAGACATAGAGACAGCACGAGATGCTGATGAGAGTGGAGAGGTGTATGCAGCCAAGCCCTTTTTTTCCATTTTGCTAAGCGGGATGCCAGCGGAGCTTCTGTGTCACAGAGCAGGGCCGCTGTGTGTTAAAAGGAGCTTAGACTGACAGGCTGTCGGCCGGCATGGAGGCTGACGAGCCTAACTGACGGCGACACCAAACAAACACCGGGAGGTGAGAGGAGAAGGAGATGAAAACAAATGGACACGGCAAAATCCAAAGAGAGAGTTCACACTCAACCTACCCTGCAGATTGAAACCTGTGACACCACCAGTCGTTTTGGAAGCTGTAAGATGCAATTTGATGGGATATTCCTGACAGAGCGGTGGCTGACGGTTGCCAGGTGGCGGTTCTTTTGGCCACAGGCCCTCCTCCCAATCCCCCTTACCGCAGCCACCTTGGCACATGTCAGGACTTTCAGACACTTTGTGTTCTTTTGTCAGGCTCAATAGGTGGCCATTCACTCTGCAGCTGTGACAGCTCTCCGATACAGCGGTGAAAGGTGTAGATGGGTGTTCCTGCCATTTCCCAGAACGCTTTCTCATTTTGAATGTTGAAATGCACTTCACTCGACTTCCATCAGTCATCCCTGCTGACAGAGGAATGGGAGCAGCTGCTTTCTCCCTGAGAAAGGTGAAAGAAATGTCACCATCTTACTATGATATTTGGAGTGTCAGTTAGACAACAGGCCTCGGGTTTTACTTAGTAAGCTTCTCACTCACTTCTTCCTCTTTTCCTCCATGGCCTCGCTCTTCTTTCTTCCTTTTTTTCTGCTGTTTATTAATTCCCTTTATACCTTCCAATGTTCGCTTATCCTTCCTTCCCACGCGGTTCTCTTTTCTGCACTTACTCTTTCGAAAACACCTTATGTTCTATTTCATTTTGTCATCCCTCTTTCCCTCCATCCTCTTGATTCTTTTTTATCCCTTTTCTCCATTTCCTCTTTACCCTTTTTGCCACATTTTCATTTCTTCATGCTTTCTTTGTAGTGCTTCTACTCTTAACAATTTTCTTTTGGTCCTCCCAGTTCTACTTTTCCTCCTTATCATCTCGCCTTGCCTTTCCTTTCTTCTTTTCTAATTTTTGCTAATTCTTAATCATCTTTCCTTTTTTACTCTTTCTTATTATGTCCTTTTTCTTTCTTTCTTTCTTTCTTTCTTTTGTATCCATACAGCAGTATTTGCTTCTTGTAGCCAGTCCCCTGGGTTTCTCACTTCTCTGGTCACATTAACATGCTTCTGTAACCATGGATTATTATTCTGAACACAGCTCAAACTAATGGCCATAAAGTAAAATCCCATTTTTCACCAGAATGGAAAAATGTATGTGGGCGTGCACGCGCGTACACACACACACACACACACACACACACACACACACACACACACACACACACACACACACACACACACACACACGCGCACGCACACATTCACACATGCATTTCACAGTTGTTAAGTGCTCACAAAGTAGCGTTTGCAGTAAAATTCATTAATGAATTTAGCAATAAAAATTAGGATTCAGGATGAATCTCAAAGTCGGCATCAAGATGCAAAGTGTTGAAGACAGATAAGGACACCTTTGAAAACCTCCTCCTTGGCCGTTAATGAGGAAATAAATATCATATTATCATTTTATGAAGATGAACGGCCGCCATTGGCTTAGACTCAGAGACTGGGAGGAAACCAAACTCTGGCTATTTACAGCCCACATCTTGTTTTTGTAGTTTTGGCCATCCTTCCCGTCAGTGATAATCGTATTTAATGGGTGGGTTATTTGCTGAGATCTGGCTGCTGGAGCAGAGAGTAGTAAAACAGCAACACCAGCAAGCAGATGTTGACATAAGTTTAAAAAATACAGAGAACACTCATGTAAAAACTCAACACCAGTTCACCTGTCATGAGGAGTACCAATCAGTAATTTACTTTGACAAGAAAATTGCTAATCCAGTCTATGCTTTGAGATGACTTATTTTTAACATAAAGCCAGCACTGTGAACTTGAGTCATAAAGATTGAAAGATGTAGGCGTTCACGAGGCATCAAAATCTGAAGAAATAATGCTAATGGGTTGAATCATTGCAGGATAGTTGTGAAGAATCCATCATTTTTGGAGCTCGATCGATAGCAGGTGCTAAGAGCTTCCACTCCCTCAGTTATGATCATTCTGTTGTAGCCAGGTTTGTATCATGGCTCTAGGAATGGGAAAGTTAGACTCAAATAATTTGCAAATATCAGATAGATTTATATTATAATATATTATAATAAATATAATATTTGGTGCAAATATTCATAAATTTTAATGGTCCCCAGAGAATAATTCCTACCTACTTTGGCAATTCCCAGACTTTTCATCTTGTGCCACCATCAAGATTTGCACAGAACTTAAGCGATACTTTCGAAATGTTGATAAAGATGACTGAGTTTCCATTGAGTGATGTTGATGATGTGACTTCTCCTCTGGCGATAACATTCCAAGAAGCATGGCAATGGATGTTCAAAGCATTAGCAGCTTTATTTCTATTGCAGCCACCACACAAGCTGTCATTATTTTCAATATAAGGTGTTGTAGGCGTGTTATGCAAGCGATAATGAAAAGGCAAGCTCCTTACACATGGGAGCGGCCACATATGAGGGATTTCTGGGAGGTGATAGTCCACGATTTCACAGAGGAATATGTATGTATGGAAACCTGCCTCATGATGTTGACTTCTTTTTTTTTCAAATCACACTGAAAATGTGTTGCTCAATTGAGTAAAGTCAAGGGCTAACAGCCCAGCCTGATCTTGTAGCTTAAGGTGGATAATGGTAGCAATTTTTAGATGTTGCTATGAAAGTGACATGAATATTTAGCAGATTTTATGACTTGTTTTAAGTTTATACTAAATCGCTGTTGAGTTATAGCACAACTTAAGTTTGGGTATTACATTTAATATTTGTCTCAGTGTGACTACGGGTAAAATTGTTTAGATAACATGGGTAAACTTGGTATTATGAAAACCAAGTTGTTGTTTTTTGGTATAATTTTTTTTCCCCCCTGAGGGAACGTAGAGAGTTAGGTCTGTGTGTAGAAAGGTAGGAAAAGCAGAATGTGTTTTTGCTTACATAGCTCAGCAGTGGCCCTTGGTGTGCTTACTCTGGATTATCACCAAGCATTAATTCATGAGGCTTGTTTTACCGCTCAATCAGACCAGTGTTGGGAATGTTCATCCATCAACCCCTTTCCCTTCCTTTCAACACAGCCCCCCCTCCTCTTGCCTGCAAGCTCTCCTGCTTCCCACTCCTTAAATTAATTTTTTGCACCCCTCTCCTCCTCCTTCTCCTCCTCCTCCAATAACACATAAGCAGCTCCAAAATAAAAGTCGATGCCTGCACTCCAATCTCATGGCTGCCCATGATTTGTACCTTGATCAAATATTTACAAAGGGAGCACAAACCTTCTTTTCAGCTCAGTTTTTCTTGTGTTGTGCACAGCTCCGTCAGGGCACTCAACTGTGATCTGTTGAAAGTCAATACGGGAGCGTCAGCACAGTGATATGGAGGTTGATCAGTAGTAAATGTGTTTTTTGGTAGTGGGAAGGTTGGGTGGAAAACGGGCACAAGTGCAATGTTATCTATCTTACATAAAATTAAAATTCTATCGTCTGCCTCCTTTCAAAGACAGTCACGGTGTTGTAACCATTATTTATGGATCTTGCTTTTTAGAGGATAATAACTGCTGCAGATCAAGGAAATTAAAAATAATAATTAAAAAAATAACTCAAAATGAATATGCCAAATAAATATCTAATTAAGAATGACTTTAATGAATGAAAATAAGATGAATATATTTGAGCAGTCCTTGTAGGACTCATTGATCTTGGGTTTTTAAGCATTTAACATGACATAACAAAAATATATAAAATGACCATGTCCTCTTAATACCGCAATACTTGGTGGTTGTGTGATGGTTGATCATTACATACATGATGAAAGTACATTGTAAAGTGACCTAACTACGTAAAGTGACCCAGCTACGTCAAGTGACATAACAATACACGTAAAGTACATTAGAATGTTAATTTAAAAGAATTTAACGCTTGACATTTAGTTTCACACGGGACACAAACAGTGGTCTCCTGGGTGAAAGTCCACTGTTTGTTTGACCCGGCAACCACCCAGACCTCCTTTGTCTGACCTGCTTTCTTGCTCTTTCTACCAGTGCAGGGATCGCAAAAGTAGAACCAGGGAATTCTTGTGTCCGCCACAAAAATGGATTTTCATTCACTTCCCTTTGGCACCGTTTCCATGTAACCAGCAAGTAATTTCACCACATGTAATGTGAGATTGAGAGGTTGTGATCATTTCACTTATTTCTGTCAGACAAGGTTGATTTTTCATTTTTTCAGATGTTGATTTTGAGAGTTAACTTCACATGAAAACATTTAAAAATCAACAGTGTACTTAAGTATATGAGAAATCATAATTTTCATTGTTGCTTTAAATCTACACTGTTAGATAGCAATCACAAAAATATACATTATATTTATAGATTCATCATATATGGTATGTATTGCATCCATATAATTTACTTTGAGTAATGTTTGTTTGCAAACAAAAACAAAAAAACACAATGAACTATGCATTCATGCACATAAAATACACTGTAAAAATACACTTTAAATTGTTGAGTCATTACAAAATTAACTGAACTTGTCTTTTCAAATTCAGCCAACTTAAAATTTGAAGGCAGCCTGAACACTAACATTTTTTAGTTAAAACAAATATTTAATTTTTACAGTGGCCATGTAAAAATACAAAACATATTCATAAAAAAATAAAGAAATAAAAAGTTGCATGGCACAGAAGTTACATGCAATATGTCAAAAGTGCAAGTGTATTTATCAATCTATAAACAGAGCAGACTGATCACGCCTTTGACCTGGGCTGTTCACAAGTCTTAAGCTTCTTATTGGATAACACTGAGAAGTAACTGCACCCACGAAAATAATCTTGTATGCTCTTTCAACCAGTGGTGACTAGATGCTCTTTCCACACCTGATGTAGCACTGTACTACAGTTCAGTGCTGAACAGGAGGGAGACATTTTTCACTTTTTCGTTTTTATGTATGAAATGATTCATCAAGCAAGAACGGCAGATTAATTGTAATCCAGTGAACCTTAGTTTTTTTCCTTAAGCTTTGCTAAATGCATGGTCTGTATCTGAGTTGGACAATTCCGCCCATCATCCATCTTTTTTATCTGTCTATGTTGTAAAAAAAAAAAAAAATGATTTATCTTTATAAAAGCTAGTGTTTGGGCTGCCTTCAAATTTTAAGTTGCCTGAATTTGAAAAGACAAGTTGAGGTAATTTTGTCATGATTTAACTTGTTTTCTCAAATTCAGTTCAATCTCAGCTCAGACAATAACTTTTTTATGGTAAATCAAATTATTTTACAGTGTAAGGCAAACAAAAAATCCCCAAATAGGGGGGGTTTATTAATTTAAATGATATAACAATAGCAACACAAAATATTTATACTTTCCCTTGTGTACAGTGGACTTTTAATGGTGTTTTTTCTGATTGTGATTGTTGCAGAGAGTTGACATGGTGTGTATTATAGTCAGTACTGAGGGTAAGCATGGTATTTTTGCAGCCTTACACTGAGTGGGCCAACACTGATTTTTAAGTCTGGATATCCACTCCTATCCTCCAGTGTAGGCAGCGGGAATAAAGGCAGTGAATAAAAAAAGAGAGAAAAGGAGAAAATCACTACATGCCAAGAAGTGTTGTGTCACACACTGAGCGCAGAACAGTGCAGAGAACTCCTCATTAAATTCTTGCAGTGGCGTTGGTTTTTCCACTTTAATGCTTGGGAGACGCTGGTTTCCTCCTTGGAGAGAGATGGGGACTTGGGGGCCACTGAGACAAGAGCATAGCCCAATTTGTCTTAGTTCCGGGGGGAGGTGGTTTAAACAGCAATGGCCTCTCCTCTTTCTTAATCTCTAGTGACCTCTCCCTATCGCTGTCTTACATCTCTGTTGTGCTTTAAGCTTCTTCGCTCTTTGGTGTTCCGTCCTCTTCAAGCTGTCTTATTTGACTTTGTGAGCTGGGCTGTCTCTCAATTTCCAAGCCAGTTCTTCCACTGATCACATTGTAAGGGTGGTGGAGGATGTAGCCACAATACAACTCAATGTATATTCCTCCTTAGGTCCTTGTTTTGTCATGAAAACATTTGACAACTGGTGAATCAATTGTGGAAGCAGAAAGGACTAAGTGTTATGCAAAATTATCAAGTTATTGCCTTTTATTTAGCTGGAAATATACCAAATTCCATGGCAATCCACTACAAAAGCATTTCTGCCCTTACCAAAAAAACCCTCTGTACTGCTCACAAGTGATAGATTCTGGGTCCTATTCCCATACAGAAGTCTTTGGACACTCTCATCTTTGGTTTGGACTGAGCTGGAACTTAAAGGAATCACTAGAGATGGCAAATTTGAAACTCTGATATGTTTCCATACTTTTAAACCATTGCTTTGAAACGTTTTGAAACGTTTCAAAGCAAAACCTGTTTGCTCTACATTGGCATCTACTGGCAGAAGCTTGCATTGCACCCATTTGCTCCCTTTTCCCCAGACCAAAAGCCTACCTCAATAGGTGTCATGCAAATCAAATCAAACTGCTATTGATTTAGTTCTTGTAGGATATGGTAACTATTTCATATCATTATTAGCTGTGTGACCTAATGACACTTTTTTTTTTGCTATGCTACAGTTAGTTTGTAGAACATTTTAATGGTTTCATTCATTAACGGAGACTCAATCAAAACAATCTATTAGCAGGCAAGATGGAATTTTGAAAGTTTGTTTGTAAAAACTGTGTAAAATGACATGGGATGTCCATGTCTCTGTCATGGACAACCCCATGACAGAGACATTTGATCAGATATTGAATTGGAGAAACAAATCAAATTCTAGTTTGTTTGTTTGTGGTTTGTGATTGCTTAGCTCCTTTTGTGGTCTTTTTGCGTCTATTTTTGTTCATTTTGAGTCTCTTCCTGGCTGTGATGTAATCATTTGAGATTCATTTTAAAGGTGAAGGGCAGGGATGGCCCTGACACTTTGGGCCCCTTGGCCTGTGCTGATAGGACCGTATAGTCATCCTTCCATTAATAGTTGTCAAGACAATTAACTCTGGAAAAAAAAAAAAAAACAACCTCATGGTGCTGCTAAATAGAAAGTCGGGTGACAAAGAAGTCTTTAAGAGAAAACTGATGCCTGTCTTTCTCTGTGGAACATGGATATATATCTGTATTTGTAATTTGAAGGGACAATATACATCCACATACAATCCACATTTTAACAAATGTGAATGTACCCGAGTTATCTGAGGGGCTAGTTTTTATTGGTTGTCTCTTGCCTGATGTTAAAAGGCAATTCATTCAGCAGTTGTTGATTAGATCGGCCAACCAACAAACCAACACACCTATCTTCATTGCCGCCCCTAGAGGCACACAGCTGATTTAATTAGAACTGGCTGTTCAACAATTAACTGAACATGCAACGAGTCCTCTGACACAAAGAAAAAGTCGACTCTTGAAAAGAAAAGTTTGAGAGTTGAGATTGTGACAAAGGAGAAAAGCTCCACTTGCAGAGCGAGCGGGCCGCTGAGGTGAAGTCAGGCATGAATCCTGTCAGTTGCATGGACATGCCATGGTTGCGCTAATGAACAGGTTTGAAGTTCTAATAGCAACTTTGACTTTTTCCTATAACGCAGTCACACTCCACTTATCAAGGACTCACCACTCCCTGTAATCACTTCCACCTGTCCTTCCACCGGATACATATGGGCAGACACAGTCGACCCTGACAGCTAATCCAGCAATTTGTGGATTAAAAATCAATCATTGAGTTTGGGTTATGATGATTGACCCAAAATATTGCATTGAGCAGTTTTAGCATATTATGTGGTTTACTGTAACAAAGCAATTTGACAAATTGTCAGTGACTGCTGCCACTGAACAATCAGCTAAAAGGATTTATTATACTGTTAGATCAAATTAACTGGTTTGTGCAAGACAATTAAACCTTCATTCTGACTGTGATTTGATTCTTGCAGATAAATCATCTAATGCAACAGTCCAGTTATGCCTGAGCCATGATAGGCCAGTCCAACTGGATTGTGGAAACAAGCATATTAATCAGTCAAGAAACAAAGGTTTCAGCAGGGTGGCACACAGCACATACTGTACTCCATCAAGAGTCCCAAATATTAGCATAGGGATATAGTCATCAAACTTGTGACCTTTCAAAGTTGTATACAGGACGTCCGTCACTCAATTTAACTCTGCATAATGTATTTCACAGCTCGTTGGAGGGCGAGTCCAGGTGTATACAAGATCCTCAAATGGCACTTTTTGATTATAAATTCAAAGCCCAAATTGGTTTTCAGTGCGTGCCTTATCAGCCCAACCACCATGTCATTGTCAAGTCTACCTGTTAGACCATGGAACATCAGAACTTTTAGAATCTTTAAGTACAGGTATCATTGGACAAATGTTATGGTGAAACAATCAGTCGATTATCTTATTTTGTGTGCAGCACTTTTTGTGTGACTGTAGCATTGTTCAAGTTGTTTTGAATGGCATATATTTTTGTTTGTGGAAAGCTAAAGCAGTCCCAGTAAAAAAACACTTACACTTGCAGTTCAAGGCAGGAATATTGCATCATTATGACGCCTTGCCATTCTGTATTTCAGTTCCGATTGCGGAATGGGGGTATAGAGATGTTTCGCCTTTAAGCCGAGACGGGAGGTAGTAACTGCGCAGAAACGGTGTTTGTGTAAACAGAACAGCCAGCAGGATGTACCATGGGTAGGACGGATGTGATGTTTTGACGATGTGTTATGTGTGTTACCCACTGCAGGATATATAAAAAAAGCAGCTGTTACTGGCTAACTTGAAGTATAAGAAAGTCAGCCATAAATGTCTGCAAGTTGTGAAAATAATGAGCTTTGGGAGCTCCTTACCCTTGTCATACTTTGCCATTGTTATTGTTTAGAAAACATTGCTGAGGTGTATACTATATGTTACACGAGAGGCCAATTTTGTTGTGTTGAATGCCACACCTCTTTTGATTCTGCGATGCCAGCATGTTATCTAAAATCACATGCTGGAGTGAAATGATGCTGCCTTTGATTGTTTCTGTGTAAACATGCAAAGGCGCCATAAAGAGGGGACGTAAAAATAGAAACAACCAGCTTAGTTAAAGAAAAATGACAATGACATTTGCAATGCACTATATGGTATATGTAAAAAATATTTAAACTTATTATGTTGTCTCTCCCAGTGTCAGTCTGTTCACATCAAATAATTAATAACATTGATTGTAATGTAAAAAAAAATCCAGACTTTTTGTAAGGGCACCATTGGTGCCATTTTGTGTGCACTGCCACTGGATGGCACCAAAATCAGAAATTTGTAAAACTATAAACATAATTTATTAAACGAATCACCATTTTGGCATTACAGTGGTTGATTCGGTCACCTGCAAGTTCCATTTTGCTGAGTTCGAGAACCAATCTGATTTTATTGTAAATCAAAAATGTTAGTTCATTTGACTGTCAGATTACATTTTAACAGACATTTCAGTTCAATTCAAAGAGGCTTTATTATCATGACCATAATGAAACTGTATTGCCAAAGCACATTTTGATTTGTTTTTAAGGTAACAGTTCAAAGTGAGAACAACAATCTATTAACAGCATTATATAATTCAAACTGAACATATGGATGGACAGCAGCAACAAATAAATCAATAAAAAATAAATACTACTACTACTAATTCTGCTACTAGTACTACTACTAATAACAATAATAATAATTACAACAATAGTACATTTTAATTAATAAACAACTTTGAGCTCTGTATCCTGAGACTGAGATGAGTACTTTTGTAACAGTGTAAATGTTATATGAATTATTGAAATAATCAATAGGTAGTTTAGTAACAATTATTGTAAATATAGAGATGTTTTTTTCTCATTTGTCAGGAGAACATGTTGGGTGGATGATGAATGGGGAGTTTACCTGACTGTTGTCACCATCAGTCACAGCAAGACCGAGGCTGTTCTCGCCCTCTGTGCATGGATGCTAAATTTAAGATTTCCTGAGCAGGCCACTCTGTGTTTGGTTCCTCGCGCCAGATGTTCAACAGATGGGGTTCGCTAATATCACCCCTGGGTGCACAGGATTCCACTCGAGCTCTCTCACCCTCTGTCACTTTTTTTTTCTTGTTGTAGCTCTCTGTCGTGCATTGCCTTTTATTTTGTGGTCTGTTTTAGAAAAAAAATCTTTCTTTTTAACTTCTCCTCTCCATCTTCGCTGCTCCTTTGTTTTGAGACGTCTGCTGAAACAGGAGTAAGGACAGAGAGGGAGAGAGGCTTTCCGTGAGGGACTGGGTGAAGCCTTCCCCCATTCCTCACTGCAAGACAAGCACCCGTGTTCCACCTGAAACGCCTTTGGATTTACGCTGCGAACTGCAGCCATCTTTCTTCCGTTAATCACCTCGGGGCTGGGCGCTCCGGCTCGCCACGTCCCCAGGCCGATGGATGACCCGCAGGGGAAATCGAATGGAAACCAGCCAAGCCTGACGCTCCTGAAGTACTTTCTAGGTACCAGAGAGAGAGAGAGAAAGAGACAGAGAGAGAGAATAGGACAGCAAAGTAATTCAGAGTGTGTGTAACAGAGGCCAGAAAACAGCTTCTGTTGCTAATAAATAATTCTAATTTCTTCCAGATATTTCTTTAATCTGAAGTCTGTTGGTCAACATTTTCGAATCATTTGAATTTGGCTCTTGAACACACAGTATGTCGTCACTTCTGTTTTTCTTCAGAGACGCAAATAACATTTGGATTCATTTTAAGATATTCATTGTGTAGTCTGTGAAATAATAATAATAGTAAAAAAACAATGACAAATGCTTAAGTTACTAGAGTCCAAAGTGACGTCTGCAATCAGCTTAGTGAATTTAAACTAAAAAACTGAAAAACAGTTTAAAGATCTAACAGGATTCATCATTGAACAGAAAAACATTTAAGCCTGAAACAAGGTTAACAAATGCAACGTGTCCTAATATAATGGTTCGTATAATATTTTACGACTGTTTGTACGACATCCTACGAATTAGTGCCCCACAAATGACGTTATACTTTATACTAAGTTATGCACTTAAGCCTTTGAAACTTGGGCAAATTTGGTTGATTTTTTTCAAAAAAATCGGGAGAAGGCAATGAGCATCTTAAAGTGACATTGCCCAAAAAGAAAATAACCCCAAAAGTGTTAAATAACATTCTAAAAAATGTATTAAATATTTTTTTCTGTAGCTTAATTTTAAATATAAAATTATAGCAATTATAGTTTTCTGGCATTTTTTTCCCAAGTTTATTTTTTATTATATATTATTCTAACCTTTCTTTTTTCCAACAAATTTTGCATTTTTAGTTATGTAGGACTTGCAATACCAGGGAATATCTAATCTGTCTGCTTAGACTACAGACTTATTTGCAGATATCCAAATTAGATCTGATTTATTCCACATATGAATGAGGACTGAAATCGAACCGTGAATATCTGATTTCATGTGCTATTTAAACAAATTTATGATTCATAGCCGATCTGTGGCACCCGAGAGTAAAAAATTGAGCTGTGTTGTGTAAATCCAGCCTCAGTGCTGGTATTTCACAAGTCCTGAGTGAGGACTGGTTGGTGGAGTTAGAAAGAAGTGAGTTTACCAGACCTCTCATCTCTGCTTGATTCTTGTGGCTACCTTAGCAGCTTATTATCATAGTACACCTGAATCCATGATCAACCTGAATTATTAGAAATGTAGGCACAATACATTTTTTCTCTGCTTATTGGGAGTGTGATTTTTTTTTTAGGATTGCAGTGTTGATTTGAAAACTAGATGTTGAGCCTCCACAGTTGATATTGCATTTTAATGGTGCATATTCAGAAAGTTGGAAAAGAGCCTGACATTGACAGACACTGAATCTAGGGCATTCAGGAGAAAGGGACCCCTGGGGGTCTGGGGCTCTGAGGAAGTTGCCTTGGTGATCCAGCCTTGGTACCACCCATCGGTTTTACAACGATTCAAAAAAAAAAAAAAACCCAATCATGCCACAATGTAGAATTATACACTGATTACACCACTGACATGAACAGCATAACCAGCGTGTAACCTGGATTCGTGTGTCCATCTTGCTGCATGTCCAGGGCCTGTAATGATGTCAGCCGAACCTTTCCAGACCCCCTCTCCACCGCCAAGTGCTAATGAACAGTGTCTTGGATGAAGAGTTCATGAAGAGTTCATTTGTGGGAGCCATTTGGGTTTGCATCCACAACAGGGCATTACCATTAGTGATATGTTTTAGTTTTTTGCTTTCTGGATACTAATTATTTGATGAGAGGCAGAAAGAGAGGGTGCTTCTAACAGCCTGTTAGCGTTTAGTTTTGCCGTGATCTTAAAAGAGAAGTGGATATGAATATGCACTAATGCTTGTACAGGTAAATAGTTAAAAAAATAAAGGTGTTAGGTTAAGGATGTATGATTCTGTGTTATCGGGGATCAGAAAACATTTTACTTTCTACTACATTTGAAAACCAGAGTGATGTTTGTCTGTGCTAGCTGAAGCCCTTCCCAAACTGGCATCTCACTAGGTAAGGCAAGGCAAGGCAGCTTTATTTGTATAACACATTTCATGCACAGGGCAATTCAATACAGATTTACAATAAAGGGGAAAGAAATGAGATACGGTATACAAGTTGAAATCAATTAGTACATAATTTTAAAAACAGTGCAGACAAGGGTTGCAAAGATAAAAAGATATATATCTAGTCAAAGATAAAGATAAAGAAATCTAACCAATCTGCTCAGGTTTCCTCTATTCTCCATTTGTGGTTTTGGCATGGTGCAGTTTGGTAAATCAGCACCGGTGCAAACTGGTATCATTATCATGTGCTGCTTTGAAATTGCAGCTCATTGACTCATCAGTGTCAGAATGTTCATTTAATCAGTGACCTAATCAGAGCCTGTAATCCAATTCACTGTACTGTGATTTACTAACTAAGGGGTGTCTGTGAGGAATAATAGCAAGTGGATGGATGGATGGATGGATGGATGGATGGATGGAAAATTTGCAATGATGGCATTAATCTTTATGAACCATGTGTTTTTGCTGACATCCCGATGTTTGTTGTGGCATCCCAGAACAGCAGACACAGGAGGATTACCTTGAGTGTAATATGCAGACTTGAATGTCCATTGACAAAGCGGCAATATGTTAAGACTTGGGATGATAACTTGTTGAACTGGCCAAACTGTCACCTAGTGCACCATCAACCATGTGATCACGGTTGGACTCTTGGTGAATACCTTTACCCTGATCACTTGAACATACTCTCATTTTCATATCTATACTAAACTTGAAAATACCAATCCTTATCAGTATATTCTGAATATTTTTTCCCTTTCATCTAACACTAACGTCACTTTTTAGTTTTGCCCTTCTCCTCACCCCCTTTGTAGTTGTGTGTCTTGTAGCGCTGTGTAATTCGCTCTGCCCTCATGCCTGCGGCCCTGTTCTGGGCCCCGGCCAGTGAAAAAAAAGCCTCTCAGGCGGTGTCACTCCAAAGACCACTGCTGTGACATGATGTTGACAGGCGCTAGGCGAGCCAACCAAAAGCAAAATCTAATTACCATTAAACCAGGAAGCCACGCTTTAGCCAGCAACGTCATTCCCAGGCCTATTAGTCAAAAATAGCACACGTGCTCACACACATTAAAAACACAGACATTTTTGCCTCGCTCGCAGGCTCCTCACAGTCACACATTTCCCTGTCCTTGCCACGGGCCCCTTTTTCACACTCCTCCTCACTTTGTTTCAACTTTCAGGAGGTGACAATCGAAATCTTTGGTGCAGGGAGTGCATGTTGTCTCATCGAGATGGGGTTTTCTTACATCCTTTTGGGCAACACCGCCTGAGTCACACTTTGAATCCGAAATCGCTGTTGCAAGAAAAACACAGTTTGTCCATTATGATGTGTGTCTGCCTTTGATCCCACCTTGTTGTGAGCTGTATGCTAGGTGGGTGAGGACGATGCATTACATGTTCCACTTGGAGGAGACCGCAGAATAAAGGCAAGGGATGCGCACACACAGGCGTTTTGGGTTGCAGGCTAAGTGTTTTAAGCTGCACTGCAGATGGCTGGTAACGCAATATCATCATGTTTCCTCTTGCCACTCGTGCTGGCAGCTCAGTGATAAAACAAGACTTTGAACTTTGCAGCATGGAGACCAGACCACAGCATTATCATCCGGGGAAGACAACGCATAGCTCTACTCTACAGGGAAATTACCAGTGCAGAAATATGTCTGAGAGTGTTTCACACTTATCATACACTTCTATAACCTGCTTCCTTTTTAAAATTCTGGTGCAATATCTCATTTAACCACATCCATTTCGATAATGACCTATCAGCTGGTTGGAACGTTTGCAGCCTGATGTAACAGTGTTATGATCATCTTTGTAGTTTAGGTTATTATTGGGCACGCATTAGCAATTCTTTTAATATTTAACAAATTAATCATTAAGTCTATAGTCGGAAAATTTTTTTAAAAAAATGCCTATTACAATTTCTGTTAGCCAGAGTTGTCTTGATTTTTTTGTAGAACCAACCATTCAAAACCCCAAAGTAGGGCCTGGTGATATGGCTTTAAAATAATGTCACAATATTTTTAGGCTATATCACGATACACAATATATATGAAATCTCCTCCAAACTACTGTAGACTACTCAAATACAAACGTATCAAATGCCCTACAGTTAAAATGAAGTTAAAGTAGCCACTGCCATTTAATCAAGTCAGGTAAATTACCGTCATGATGAAGTTTTACAAAATACTGTTATAATGAAATAAAAAAACTGTGATAATGAAGTTAAATAAAATACTGTGCGAGAGTCATACATTTATAGAAAAGTTAATTATTTTTATCTTTAAGTAAATCAAAGCCGAACCCATGGTGCTCTTATTTTGAAGGACACGGCTGGTATCTGAGTGGACTTGCCGATGTTTTGCTTTGGAACTGAATCTTCCTCTTGGATGTTAGGGTCAGATAAACTGTTACTGTGGCACCTTTAATCATGGGGTTTTATTCACTGTGAGCAGGCTACAAACAAACAGCTCCCCAGTTCACATATTACAAAGATTTACAAGTAGCTCTGTGGTTCTGCAACATTTAGAAAATAAGCATGTTGTAAAACTTCATAAGATAATAACATATTATGAATTTTGGAAATTATGTTTCTGTTTTTGATTAATTTTGACCTTTGAACTTTGCTCTTGAGTTATTTGAAATGCTTGCTCAAGCGCCTCAGTGCTAACCGCATCACTGTCAAGCTCAAATGACTCTCCATTAATATTGCTTAATTAGAATTTGATGTCTGTCTGCAGATTTTTTTTTTCTTTTCTTTCCCCTTCTCATTCAGCTTAGGCCCTGCGCCCAAATCTTAGGGAAAGCCCTGCTGTTCTGGCATCATGCTGACTAGGATTGGTGACTTCCTTAGAAAGCAAACATGCATGTAAACATTAGGGCAATATCATATACGATATGGACATAACTTCAATAATTTTATTTTATTTTTTTTTACCTTAATAAGTTGATAAAATAATTATTATGACAAGCACACAAAATGTTGGACAGACAGACTGATAGAATTGCCCAGAAACTGCATTGACTATCGAGGCCACTCACAGTAAAAAAAAATGCAAATAAGACTCAGTATAATCTAATTCGACAACATGTTTAACAAATGTAAATGCATCACCCTTTTTTTATCATCACAGCCTCACTAAATGATGTGATGTGGTAATATGGCATACATCGATGGAAAATGTGTCAAGCAAATCCCTGTATGTAACATGACAAACAAAGGCTGTGGGAACAAAGACAACAAAAGGCGATGCAATGGCAGACATGGTTAGGAACATTTAAGGTGCAACAAAAAGGTATTGACACAGTCGGGTGAAAACATTGCATCTCCAATTTTGGTGATTTTCATGCTTTCAAATCAACGAAAGGATTAAATGCTCTTCCATTAGCTTACAACCTGTTTATGCTTCTAAAATCCTTTAAAAAAAGAATCATGTGGATAAAGTCAGATAGGCAATGCATCCAACTGACACAAGACTGTTTTTTCATGTTTCCTAAAAAGGGTGAGCTAAATTATACAAAAGCACATGCAACATAAACATGAAAATTCATGAATATGAACAATAAAAACCAGTTGTATCTCTATAGCTAAAGCCTTCACTATACTAGATTTCAACATAAATGTGAAATTTGCAGCTTTATTCAGAGGCAGCACGACTATGCACCACATGGAGATGAGTTAACAGAGGAATGGGTGGGTGGATGGGGGGGGTCATCATCCGTCATCGTCTTGGTTGTCATGGCAACCAAAAGTTATTATTCTCCGTTAAACCCCCCCTCCATCCACTCCTCCGCCAGCAGAGAAAGTCATTGTTCCTAGGTGCGGTGATAATTGTTGGAATAATAATAGTGAAATAAATGGCTTCTATGTTCTCTCTGAGACCCATTTCTGAACTGCAGAGACACAGTGTCTCAAGATTGATCCTGTTGGCACTTCATCCTGTTCTATTCATCCACCTCGAGACATGAACACAGTCTTTGTAAAGTCAGTGTGATTATTGAAGGGTTGATGATTAATGTTGAAATATGCACTATATTGCAACATATCCCCGTTTGGCTATTTTACATACCAACAACTTCAAATAAAAACGCTGACCATCAGTTTTGTAGTGCATTATTTAACTCAAAATGAAACTTCTCAGAGCCATAGTTGTGCGAATAGTCATAGTCTAATAATAAATCATATATACATTGTTGCATCTCATCCATATGTGCTCATATGTTTTTCAAATTATCCAGGTATTAATACTCCAGAAGGAAAGTTAACCTTTTGTCTAACCCTCCCCTCCCAATCCCAGTTGGCTTAGAATGATCTGTGATGTCTAAATTGTATAATTTCAAATAAATAAATGAATACAGAATAAAATAAAATAAAACAAAAAAAACACAGAAATAAGTAAAACGAAAAGATGATGATTAAAATTATTACAAAAATTAAAGAAAAAAAAATTATCCTGTATTTGTGTCACAGTGACCTGTCACTTGATTGACACAACCCACACCTTTCTCATCACTCAGTTAAATTAAAAACCAAAACATTACACAAACTGCTCGTCCTTTCTGCATCACAGCTCACATTCATCCTGAATAAAATCATCATATTCACTGTAAATGCTCAAAACATTGAGTTGCATAATGATCAGAGTGCCAGACTGTGGCTATATGAGTAGTTACTGGCTGCTCAGAGGAGTTTTTTTTATGTATGTGGACCTTTTGACAACACTGCACCACATTGGAGGCAAGTACATCCCTCTGTCCTGCACATTCTTTCTTTTCTTTTTTTAGCTCCAGTCATGTTTTTCCTGACATTTAGATTTCCTCTTTCTGCATCTTTTTTAGAGGATTACGTTCCTGGATTTTGACCCCATGTTGTGCACACAAACTGCAGGAGAAATTCCAAGGCTGTGATTTTAGGCATTGATAGACACAGTGTCTTTTTCTTTTTTTTGCTGTTACTAGGATGATGTGCTTTTTTCTATATATATATTTTTTTTCCCTAATCCTGAGCTACCCCAGTGTAAGCCATCTGGAGCTGTTGACATGCTTATCAACTGAAACACACAAATGTCATCTTTAAGCTGTTTGTGTGGGCCCTGATTGTGTCTTAATCTTTATTTTTCATGTTAAAACGCTTATCCGTTCTGATGATTGTGAGCTTACAAAGTGCGACACGTAAGGCCAACTTTTTATTACCATGGTACAATTAGAGCAGTGTTTTTTTTTGCTTTTGTGTGATCCTCAGAGTGCCCGTTCAGTACCTCGCGCTCACGTATGTGTCCGTGAAATCATCTTTTTGATCGTAGACGGGCTGGATTTGAGTTCCTATCGTAGACAGGAGTATGGCCATTGCAACAAATCAAAGGTGTGACGTTCTCTGCACTCCAGAGTCCGGAGTCCTCGCTCAGCCAGGGAGTGCGCCTTAACGCCTTATCAGGTTGACCCAACCTCGGCCTGCCGCAGCTGCCTGCCTGGGCAGTCTGGTGCTGCTGAGCCTTTGGAGGCACTTTGAAAGGGCCCTCTCTGATGTGGGACTGCAGCTAGTCTGAGCTGTTGATGATGGAGCCAACTGGCGACTGCTGATACTCGCTTCCCCTTGCATAAAAAGACCTCCGCTTAAGTGAGGTGAGAGTTAGTGTCATATCAAGACTTGACCGTGAAAACCTCAAACTCTTAATGCAAGGCTCTACTTTTGAATTGACTCAGATTTTTCCTCCCACGCAGTATTGCAATACTAATTAGCAAATTAAAAAGCAAACCTTGTCAGATATTGCACATGGAAGTCATTTTTTCAATTCTATTTTACGTGTAGGTCCATGTAAAGATGTAAATTGCTTTAGCTGCAGCTGTATATCACCCACTATCACATAGTAAATGGATCAACATTATTTTTTGCTGATACTTGCACAGAAATATATTTTTGAAACCATTAATGGTTCTATTAAAATCCCTCAGTGTGTTATTTTTTAAAAACATCGAGCAATTTGTTTTCTTTAGCTCATAAAAACAACCAGTTTTCCTCATAATGACATGTTCAGGCAAATTATGGTTTTGTTGTGCTTTTAAAAAAGCCAGTTATCCTGAGAAAATAGTTCCATATCTTGCTCAAAATGTCACACTATTTTGTGATACAATATTGTATTGTCAGCATCATAAATCATAGTCATAAAGGCCATATACTTCATTTCAGTCATATGGTACATTTGGCCTCAGTCACTGAAGTTCTGTTTTCCTCTGTGACATTTCTTTCTCTCAAGATTATGTAATTAAGTCTATTTGGGGAGTTCATGATGTACAGCAGCTCATACTCTTTAGATGGTGACAATGTTCTGATCACCACAAATTTGATGTTATGAAGATGTAATGGAATATTAATGACTTAATGCAAGGCTCTGTGTTTGAATTAACCCAGATTTTTTCCTCCCACACAGTAATGCAATAAAAATAAGCAATTAAAAAGCAAACCTTGTCAGATATTGCACATGCAGAAGTCATTTTCAAAAAGTCAAATTTCTTCAGCTGCGGCTGTTTGTCACCCACTATCACATATTAATTGGATCAACTTTTTTTTTTTCTTTTGCTGAAATGTTCTCTGAAATTTATTTTTAACACCAGTAACGGTTGTCTCAAAATGTCCCGGTATGTTGTTCTTTGAAAATATCCAAAATATACAACCAGTTTTCCTCATAATCCCTTTTTTAGGCAAATTATTGTTTTGTTGTGCTTTTAAAAAGGCTAATTATGTTGAGAAGACAATTCCTTACCTTGCTGACATTACTTCATGATTACAATATCGTATTATCAACATCATTAATCATAGTCATAGTCTGTGACAATTCTTTCTCAAGATTATGTATTTGGGGAATTCATGATGTACAGCAGCCTATAATATTTAGGTAGTGGCAATGCCCTGATCACCACAAAACTAATGTTATAAAGATATAATGGAATATGAAAGACATGGCTCATAGACATGGGTTCACATGTCAAAATAGTGCATTAGGCTGATTGTAATCCTCACACTAGGGTGCAAAATACTCAGATTTACTATACTCTAGCGCTAACAAATCTCATATTGAACTTGTGAACTCTCCTTCTGTTACTTTTATTTGAATCAGCTAAGAGCCAAATAAAAACATGCAGGCAATATTAGTAGGTGTCTTAGTCTTGCCATTGACTGTCAACACTGGGAGCTGATTCTGTCCGCTACACTGGTCTGTCTTTTTTAGTAACAATGAAAAGTCACATTGTAAGTTAAACCTCTTGATAAAATAGTACCTGTTTAAAATAGCTGTAAATCAGGACTTCCAGAATCTGGACGCAGCTTAATGAAAAGAAACGAGGCTACACTGATCATTTTTCTTGGTCAGATACATTTAATCAACCTTTAGAATCTACTGCTCATCTCATTTTCTGTCTCTAGCTAGACTCACACTAAATGCTGAAAAAGGAAATTATTTGTTTTGACTTAAATCAAAGTAAGAGCCCGGACTGCCTTAAAGTTTTGACTGACTTTGACAAGACAGGTTGAATCATTACAAGAACAAAATTACCTAAATTTATCTTCTCAAATTCAGTCATATGAACATTTTAAAGCAGCTTAATTCAACTTGTATTCTTAAATTCAGTCAATTTAACCTTTTAAGGCAGTTTTATTCAACTTCTACTCTCAAATTCAGTCTATCTGAGAATATTAAGGCAGCTTGATTCAACTATTTTTAAATTATGTCAACTTTAAGTTTAAAGGTTGCCTGCACACAATATGAACGGTAAAACAAGTAGTTTCTTTTGAAAGTAAACCTGCTGCCGCCAACAAATAGCATGAATCTTAACTGAATCTTCATGTAGTAAATGGAGTTTATAGATGTTGAAAGTTAAACCCTAATAAAGTTGATGAATTCAGATTTAATAAATAGAATAGAACAAAGTTGAGCAAATTTAAGTTCTTCTACCTCAGTTTTATCGCCAATTTCATTGTAGCACTCACCCAAGTGTGTGTTGAAGTGTCACCAGGTTTATGCAAAATCAGCTGTCAGTTAATTGTCATGACTTAGCTGCAGACATGTATTTAAGGCTGCTTCTATCATTAAATGTTATTGGTTTAGATAGCCCGTGATAAAAGCATGAATTAGATGTTACATGAGCAAGAGTGAAAGGCCAGATTCTTCACCATCCTCCGGTCACATCTGCACTGATTCTCTTCCTTGTCCGAGGATGTGATGAAAAAAAAAACAAAGGATGACATTCAGCAGTAAGTGACGGGACGGAGGGGAAGCGGGCACAAAGAGGCTAAAGATAATGGATGTGAATTGGATTAAATGGGCTGGGTGGAGAACATTAGCAGTTAGGTCAGAGCTGCTATTGTAGTGTGAGTCACTCCCTCCACTTCTAATCTCTCTAATTAGGCCTCATCGGCGTTAGCCAGCGCCTCCCCTCCTCTCCTCCGCCCTCCCATCACATCCATTCCAGATCCAAGGAGGATGGAGCGAAAATGGACAGCTTGAGAGTGGACAAAAATTATGTGGTCGTTCGTTAGGGCTGAGTATGGAACCTCAATACTTTCTGAGTAAAGGCTACACAATAAATCCAATTTATTGAGTTACCAGCATTATGGATTAGGGTTGGGTGATATGTTAAAATTTTGCATCACCAGCCTTATTTTTCTTATTAAACAGAAAAATAAAGCCATACACCTTCAGAATTCAAGGTTTCAACTCTGACGAGCATAATAACTTTATTAACTCATCATAAAGCATCTATTAGTTGAGTATTGGTCAAAACCGTCTTGATCAGTCTTCCACTGTTCCAACAATTCCAAATTCTTGGTTAAAATAAATCTTTAATTCACAGAGTTAGGTGTGAAAAAATGCTGGCTCTACACACTGAGACTATTAAATTGGCAAACAAAATGACAAAAATTGGCAAAAACAAACATGCATGCTTTCCTGTGGCAGTTGATTTTGCTTTTTACTTCATATGTTCCTTTACAGTAATATTACATTAAAGTTTTCTACTATCAGATATAATCCAGTAATTCTTGTCTGTGAGTGAAAGATGATGACCCATGACCCATGAAAATTTGCTTTTTTTGTTTTGCTTTTTGATAGTGGTGATAGGAAGCAGTATGTCCCATCAATATATTTTTTTAAATCTCTGCAATACAGAGACTGTCTTCTAATCATTCATACAGAAATATGTGGTGTGATGAAAACACACAGGCAGAAAAAACAACACAGACACCTAACCACAAGTTTAACCAGCCGATCAGCCCTCTCTCAAGACAAGAATCCCGTAATCTTTAACTGATTAGACTGTAATTAATTGGGACAAACACGGTTATTAGGGGAGAGGAAATGCCTTGCACTTATGTTTTGCAAAACATGTTATCATTCTATCCTTCACTGTATTTATTTTCATCTTGGCAAACATTAAAACCAATTTGATCATGATGTACATCTTCAGCATATCAATTAAGCTGCCAATTTCACCATAAAACTGCTCAATCTGCTACAGATTCTTGCTTTAAATCATTTCTAATTATTTATTTTTTCTTAACAAAATGAACAAAAGTAAGAGAGCAGGTCATCCTCTCACATAAAATGGCTATATAGTAGGTCGTCTGCAAGTAGCTAATTATGACGCATATTACTATTTATTGTAGCAGTAATTATGACAGGAGCAAGGAAATAAGTCGAGTGATGCAGCAGCAAAGTCTGCTCCTGGAGAAGGTAAGGGTGGATGGATGGGTCAAACAAATTCTGGACTTTCACCCAGGAGACTGCTGTATTGAGTTTGAAAACAAAAGTACACGTTGACTTATTTTAACTCATGAACGGAAGTTAACCTACACATGTAACTCAAGCTTTCCTAAACCAAGTAGTGTTAGTAGTATCTTTTAATTGTTTTATTTTTTGGTGCCTCAACCTAACCAAACTGCGAGTGTTTCACACCGTTGAAGTTATTACTGGATGTAACTCCACTTCTATGAGTATGTTCATGTGTTGCTGGTACTCTTGTTGCTGGTCTTATGTCATTTTGGGAGTCACTTGCACATGACCTTTAATGTTTCCCAGGAGTGAATCCTAAAACCCAGTTAGCAGTTTAGCACTCCCACCTCCCTTATCTTAAAGTCAATGGGTGTTATTTTAATGGGTTTTTATTAGATACCTGAAATGAGGTCTGTTTTTAACACAAGCTTAGGAGACTTCTCATGTTGTATGTGTCTTAAAAAATGTGGTTGCTAAACAGTGGCAAAATTAGACCACTGAACGTCATCAAGCCACGCTTCGCTGAACACGACTCGTTGTGGTGGTGGCATGACTGTAGTGTCGTCCATTGATAATCTAACATTCGATTTTTACTCCTGGCGATTGCATTTAGGCTTCATGTAGTTCATTTGTGAAGATTATCTTGCTGAACAAAACATGTAAATATCATAAAAGTTTGTTTCCCACAGATTTGAATTTTGACAATGATCCAAAATTTCAATGGCAAAATCCCATAGGCTCTTTGATGAGGGAAACATAGCAATGCTCACTTCTGCATGGACCTGTAGAAAAATGTCTTCCCCTTCTTTTGTTTAGGTATAAAGCAGTGTTACCATAAATAGCTGCAAGTGCACTCGGCCCCAATGTCTGTACAGTAAACTGTTCATCATTTACAGCGATGATTGAGCAGGAAATTAACACGACTTAACACTGACTTAGAGACTTTTAATAGCCTAAATGTGTTCTGTTAGATTTTGAGTCAACACATTAATATTCATGGGATGAGTTTGGAAATTCAGACTCCAAACTTAGAAAGCAGAGCCATTTGTAATGTGCGTATACATCTTGTATATGGTAGAGCAGTCTGTGGGGAATCTGCAGGTGAGGTGAAGACAGGCAAGTGAAAGCATCAAGGTGTTTGTAGTTGGCCCCGTATAAAGGCAGAGAGTGTGTTCAGGTTGACAAGCCTGGTGATGTCACCGCTGTCAGCCATGCTTGTGTGTGTGTGTGTGTGTGTGTGTGTGTGTGTGTGTGTGTGTGTGTCTGTGTGTGCGTGCATGCGTGCGTGTGTGTGTGTGAGTGTGTGTTTGTGTTTGTGTGCATGCGTGAGGAATGCTAATGCAGAGGCTTGTGATCCCATGTGAACCAAGCAGGCAGTATTTATTATGCAACTGGCAAGCAGCAAGTCTGAGCTGTGCTTACAGAGCAGGAAAGACAGACAGAGAGGCAGAAAGATGGATGGATGGATAAAGAGCGAGGAAGACACTTTGTAGCTCTTGTGTGTGCAGCTTGGTTCACACAGTCTGCAACTATTTGCATTTAGCAAAATATGTTTTTTTGGGGGAGAAATATTATGCTGTCTGAATTTCGTCTTTTTAACATAAACACAGCGTTTATGTTATAGCTGAAAAATGTTCACTGCCAACATTTTCAATCATGTATTCCTATAGTACATATGGAAACTAAACTGTGAGGTTAGGGCAAGATCAGAATTACACTGTGATAAACACACAAATACTAACGTGCAATGCAGCGAGGTACAACAAGGTTTCCTGATAAGCAGACAAGTGACACGATAAAGGAAAACATGAATACATTTGGATAGAAACATAATGAATACAGATGCCTTCGTGCAGGGCATGATGGTTTACTGACTGATATGAATCACAAAGCTATGTCCTTCACAAGGCGGGTTTCCAATACAGATTTGCGCAAGTTAAGCGATATTTTCAAAATGTTGAATTGCGAAATGACTGCATTTCCATTGGGTGATGATATGCGACGTCTCATCTCGCGATAACCCACTAAACAAAAGCAATGAGAATGAAGGTTGTGCCTTCGCTCTTCTTGGAAACACAAATTTCTTGTTACCCGCAAGGACTATGTCACTATGCATGACTTTGTGGTTGTCTTGGTGACAGCATGCTTAGACTTTGTAATTTTATGATGAGTTGGAAGAGGAATTTATGGAAGGAGGCATGTTGAATTCTGCCAATAGCGATATCTAAAGCTATAATTGGGCCCTTTGACATTTTATGCGAAAGTCACATAGGCAGTAAGAAAAAGTGTGAATGCGCATGATTGTCAGGAGCTGGGTTTCCATTACAGATTTGTGCAAAACTTAAGTGATATTTTTATATTTTCGATAATTTTGATAAAACACAATTGCGAGATGACTGCGTTTCCACTGAGCGATATAATGCAACTTTCCTCACAATGTTATGCAACTTTCCTCTTGCGAAAACATCCCAGTAACCATGGTGATGGATGTCCAAAACATTGGCAGGTTTATTTCTGTTGAAGCTACTCAATAAAGCCAATCTATTCTTTGTCTCGTATCAGAGTTAAGAAGATCTCAGTCTCTGTCTCCGTGCAAACATACTGTCATGTTTTGGAGAATGTTATATGACTATGTTGTACTTTTTCTTCTTCTTTGGGTTTAGCAGCAGTTGGCATCCATAAAGTTGCATTACTGCCACCGAGTGTTGCACATCATATGAGCCATAAAAGAGAAAAAAACTTTTTCCATTGCAGTTTTGCAAAATACAGCTTTTTCGAATCACCTGAAATACTACTTAATGCGAGTGTAAAAACTTTTTTGTGTTACTAAGGAGTTTTTTCGAAGCTGCTGTGTTGCCATCAGGCATATTTTGTATTCGCAATTTCAATTTGCACAATTTGAGGGTTAATGGAAACCTGCCTATAGATATGAGAGGCAATGTCTCTCAGCAGTCCACTTGTGTTCTTATCACTGAAAAGCATGCCAGGGGTAAAAAAAAGCTCTTTTACTGTGCTAACACTCTTGACATCCTACTGTGCCTTTTTTCTTCTCCTACCAGCAGCACAAAGCCCCAGCTTATACAATCAATATATAATATAATGATAAATTTTAACACAGCCATAATAAAATACTTATGAAATGAATAAACATACCCATACCAAAGGTCATTTACAACGGCTGCAGTAGAGTTGCACACACTTGAACTGCATTCATGTTAATGTGGGATGGACTGACGAGACGGGAAAGCTTCCAATGTCTAAAGCTTACAAGCATTTTACTGTGCATTGACTATATAGCGCCATATCCATTAATGTGGGCGTAATTACCTTGAATGGAGGGCTTCCGTTTAATGTGTCGTCCGTCTGTGTATGTAAAGAGCGGCTGAGGCAGAGAAGATGAGTGCCAAAAAAGCAAAGTGGTTTCACCTTTGTTTTGGCCAAGTCAGTTACAACATTTTGTAGTCCATTATCACTTTCATCCCATTCTGTTTAGATTGGTATTCATGTGTTAAAATTGGTCCTTGGTTCAAACAGTGGTATGTAACTTTAACCAGTCATTTAACCTGAACTGACGCCGTCAGTGTCTCGCTATGGTTACCGAAAGTTTAAGCACCCAAATTACAGCAAAACACCTATTTAAAACTGTGATTTAGTGATATTTGTGGTGTCCTCATACACCTACAAGCCAATCAGAAAGGAGCATGTAGTATATAAATAGTCATATCGAATTTATTGTTATTTACAGTCACAAAATGCAATTTAACTGATCAAGTCAACAGTTGTTTCTAGGAACAACTTGATATATCAAGTAAAAAAGGCTTGAAGCAGTTATTTTTTGATAACAATTATATATTGTTTTATACATTTGTCTTGTGAAAGGTTATTTTAAAGGTTATTTCATAAATCTGTATAGATTAATGCATGCTTATTTTATATAGTGTAGTGATAGTGTAATGAAGGGCTGAATAGCAGTTAGATATTTTGTTGTTTTATGATGAAGGGGGGATATATAGCAACACAAAAACAAGAAAAAACAATAACAAAATAACATAGGCATTTGGACAAATGTTTTTAAACAACATTGGTATGAGTATTGGCTGTGACTTTCACAATTATTCATCATAAGCTTTTTCTTGTAAAACATTCACTGATTACTTTAACATATTAATCTTGTCCATTTCCCTCACACATATCAATAGATATGAAATACCTGACCACGAGTTGGTGGAATGACACTAGACATTAACATGGATCTTGAGTCACAACAGAAATGTAAACTTCTGAGACACTGTAATTATAATTTAAATCATATGGATTAATATTTTTTTGGAATAACACAAGCAGAAATGTGGATTTAGCAACATTAATGATGGGTGAAATAAGAAATGATGATAGTATGAACCAGAACAGGAACTAAGTGAGCCAATGTAGCAGCATGCAGATCTGCAGCAGCAGGCGTTGACCTGTTGGGGCTGTGTATATATATGCCGAGATGATTTTATTTTTGCCAATAACAGATAATGTTGGGACAGAGTGAGGGACAGAGTAAGAGCTTGTAGAAGGGGTGAAATGGGATTTGGGGCTAGTGCCAGCTGATGATAACCCAGTCCAAATGGATTGGTAATGGCTATTCATGGGGGTGGCAAGCAGCTTGGCTGCTTTGACACTAATATGAATGCAGATTGAATTGTGGCTGAGGGACTTTGGCTTGAGGTAATAGCATGAAGGAGTGCGTGTGTGCGTGCGTGTGTGTGTTCTTGTAAGTATGGGCACATGTTGAGCTTCAGCTAATGTGGGCTTGCAAAGGCTGATACTGCCACAGATGTGTTTGTTTTGCAGTTGGAGATAAAAAACATTTATTCAAGATATTTGATGATGCAACCGGTGTCACTGCCTTTTAAATGAAAATTGAATGGAATTGAAAAGAAAAAAATGAAATGAAGAGAGGAAGAGTAGAAGAGCTTTCTATCAGCTAAACATGAGCAGATGATGTCACACAGAAAATGCAGTAAATGTTGTAAATATGTGCCAATTTGTATAAGTAAATATATTTTCAGTTTTAGTAGTATTTTTTTATAATCATTCTTGCCATGTTTTTTTTAAATAAATTAAACTGCTTTTATTCAACAGTTTTCATTTCTAACCCTTAAAAATGCCACTGCAGTGATTTTATCTCATACTCGCCAACTGACACTTCAGCTGCTTTCGCTGCTTAAGATGCTGCTAAAGAGTGTTTCTGTTGCTTTTTTTGTCATGGACATCTGTGGGCATTTAACTGTTTATATTAACTGTTAATTGCTGACATAGAATAACCTCACTGTACTGCCTGCAGAGCTTTTAATGAGGGATGCACTGATTTATCAGCCAAACATCAGCATCGGCAGATATTCATGTTGTTTGTTGCCATTGGCCTACTGTAAAATATGACAGATGCTCGGCAGTTGTTTTTCTGTTTTGTCACATCAATTTTGTTCTTGCTAGAAACCAGGCTTGAGACTAATGGTGACCCGACGTCCTGGGGACAATAGAAAGTGTGTTTGGGATGAACAGTTTGAGATCTCCCTGGGATGCCTTAATACAACATTATGTACAACAAATCTGTGTTGAAATCAGGCAGAGGAGAGAGAATTTAAGTTAGCTGTTTGCAGCCAGTGACTTGAACTACCCACTAACAAAAGTTGCATCGAGTTACATTAAAGTGCATTCAAGCTCTATACAGTAAAATTGGGTAGTAGATGAAGATGTAATATGTCATCATGATGTGTTCAAATTTAATCCTGTAAAATTGAGTTCTGGTGAGAAACTCAAGTCAACTTTAGCTATTTGCTCTTTGCAACTGGTGGCAAGAACAAACAGCTAATTGAGGTTCCATTAAGTTTCATTTGAAACAAGCTTAAAGGCACAAAAGTGAGAAAATAATAGCACCATAAAGAAAATAAATAACACCAAATACTATTGGTTTCGGTCCAGAATTTCATTCGGTGCATTCCTTCTTGAAATGCTTTCAGCCACTTCAGCTGCTTTCAGTTTGTACACTGTAACCCACACAGCTCTTCTATATCTTCACTTTTCATGGTGAATTCTAACATTTCAGTGCTTTAACTTCAACTTAATCCCCAACTTGTCTTCAACATTCCAGATACAAAGAATTAACAATTACATACAACTTAAATAAGTTTTAGTCATTTATTTGTAACTACAATTTTCAGCACCAAATTGTTTACTTTAATAATATGCACATATTACTTAAAACACGTAGATATTTTGATAAATACCTAAATAAATAGTTTAAAATATAATTGATACCTTTGATTAATAAAATAATATAACTCCTAATAAATACACCTAAAGGAAAATACCGGCAGGGTGCATAATTGGTAGATATAATCTATATTTGTATGTTTACGTGTTGAATTGTTATGTGTGAATATTCATATTTGTATATACAGATGGCATGCAGTTTCATGCTGAGTGCCTGCAACCAAACTCAATTTCCAGTTTACACACCCTCAGTGTGCAGAAACACACCACATTAGTATTCATTTGCTTGTTAACACTGTGAATGTATTTTCCATACCTGGAATACACTGTGGGATAGGATGAGAAAGGGCATCAGACACCTTGGAGTGGCCCCAGGAAAACCGAGATGCTTCCTCATACGTCGGCGCTTGACAAAACCTGGTTTATGTTCCCCTCCCTCCCTCCCCTCAGTAGCAAAGGAGTGGCTCACTCGCTTCCAGAACATATTGATCCCAAAATAACATCAAAGAGGCCGGCTGACTGACTTCAGATTTGCTGGGAGGGGAAGACGAGGGCTGAAGGAGCAGGAAGAGGAGGAGGGAACAAGATCCCAGCTAGAGGGAGGATTGTACCTGGACAGCAGCAATGAGCAAGCGCTTCCACTTTTGTTGGTCATTGTATTGGATTTGACTGTATTTATTGATTTTAGATCTTTTAGTGCTGACTTTGAAATGCTACTTTGAAATCTCTTTTTTTTATCATGCTTGCTTTTTTTTTTTTTTTTTAGCTCAAAGGTGGCCTCAAGCTTTCAGCATCTGGTGGGTTTGCAACAGAAAAGTCAAATAATTTGATCCCTGAAAACAGCAGAAATGATTTAGGCACGGACATAAAAGAAAAGTTTTTTGTCTGCCTTCAGTTTTAACAGTTGAGGTACCCTCAAATAAGGCACTGTGGCCATTTAGTGACCTGATAAATCAGACTGTGGTTGTGCCGCACAGTTTAAGATTTAAGCATGGAGAGGGGCCGAGCAGTTCAGTCGAGTTCATGCTCAACAAAGCTCCCTTAAAGAAGTCACCGAAGACCAGGGTGATGATTGACATTTACATGAAGTTAGATATCCACCAATTAGGGGTTGACAGATTATCGGCCTGGCCCATTATTGTTACAGATATTTAGCATTTTGATGATTAACGGTATTGGCATTTTATTTTATTGATTGCCGATAAAATTAATTTATTACAAAATGAAAAGAAAGCATCAGCATGGCAGGAACTTTTACTTTGTAAAAACTCAAGCTATTTTTATTTACACATTTTTTAATTTAAATTTTCACTTGACTTTATTGAAAAAAGAAAAAAAAGTTGCAGGGAACTTGCTGTATATAAGGTCAAACATTTCAGTTTTGATTAAATATTTGCAAAAAGGCATTTAAAAAAAAATGGTTTATGTTGGAGTTTGTTATGTTCCAAACTCTAAATATTGACAGAAATATCTTTATTTTATTTGTTTTTTTGTAAATGCATATTGGTTCCAAATATCAGTTATCTCATGAACTACTAATAATCAGTATCGGCCCTGAAAAACAAATATAGGTCGACCCCTAATCAAGTCATGTTAACAACAATAACCACGACAATAATTTAAAGAATAAAGCTTTATGCAGCAATGCACAGGTTTCCACTGCGTGATGGTAAAAAGTGCACAACACCCTTAAGCTGCACATTTCAGAATCAATGTGTCAAGTTCTATTTTTCGTCACAGACAGTTCAAATGGCAACCAAATTGAAATTGGCTAAAATTTCCCCATCAATACCAAATGGGTATAGGTAAGAAAATAAAAGTATGTGCTATGTACCATGGGATGATTTGTTAAGACTTAATGTCATGTGATGCTAAACATCTACATGGAAAATGAAGATTATGGATAATAAATCTTTTCAATTTTATGTATATGACACAGAATTGGTCTGCAACACACACACGCACACACACACACACACACACACACACACACACTCAGACACATTAGTCCACATTAGAGGAACTGTAAGAAATGGCACCGAGCATCATCAGGGAGTGGTGTAATGTGCAGATTGAGTTACAGCCTCTGCTGTGTGAAGTGAACTTAAATGTGGAATATGCCTTTAGTCAGACAGCACTTAGGGGGTGTATTGATCCTTCAGTGAAAAGCAAGTGGTAGAGGATGGGTGCCAGAGCCTGGAGAGAAGGGGAGGGAGGAACAAGAGAAAAAGGGAGATAGGTTCACCCATAGGAGAGAAAACAGAAAGCCGCTCTGTGAAATGGCTCAGCAGCAATATTTACTGAATGTGTCTTATTACTCAGTTTTTTTTCTCTTCAGCTTGTTCTTCTGCTTCTACCGAGCACAGTGTGATAGGGTCATGAAATTATGAACACTGACATCATAGGAGTAAAAACATTGCCTCACTAGAAATAAGGCAGATGACGGAGACGTTTGGTCTGACTGTTTAAAGGTTCAGATTCCAGTGAAGTAAAGAATGGATCCTGTCCCCGGAGGATCATTGCTATTGATTGTGTGGACTCCCTGACCCTCGTGTTCGAGTCAAATTGAAAGGTTAAAGGTTTTAGCTGAAAAATGTCAAAATCAAGCGGTAGATTGTCAAATTATTTATCCCCTGCCTTTTCTACATTAGGTGTCTTGTGTCTATGTCTGACAATATATCTGTCAAATTCTGCAGGACTATTGCAGAATTGGGCAGATAACAAATCGACCCTCTTCCTTATCACGTTGCAGAACACATAATTTGAGTTTAAAGGTCCAGTGTGTAAGAATTAGGGGGATTTATGATGCATTCATGTAACATCAGGAGGTTGAAGTTTCCGAGTTGGGAAGTCCTTCTTCCGAATCTTTGTGTTCATGAACTTTGAGGTATTAAAAGTGGGGACAACATGGAAGCTACAAAAGGTGTAAAAACAAGAGTTTGATAGCTGTTTTAAGTATATTTATATATTATTTCATTTTTCATATATGTTATATATTGTGTTCTAATATATTTGTATAGTTAACCTAGGTCACTGGTGTAATATGATATTTATTTTAACAGCAGTTAAATATTACACTTTACATGTGATATTATCAATATTTAATATGTGAATTAATAAAAAATGTTGTGCAAAACATTGACTTTTGCCTGCCATGTTTATGAATTTATGATGTCAAGTTGACAACGGGTGTTATAAAATAATGTTGTTTAGCATGTTGTTAGCATACTCACCTGGCATGCTTTATAGTTCAAAGTTACTTGCTTGTTACAGCTTATAGATGCATATATGAAAATGTGCAACTACTAAAAATTTATGATAGCTTTGAGGAACAAAATAACGAAATCTATTAGTTTTACCATCAATTGTTGACACTATTTCCATGCTTTCTGTCATTTCTGCTGTCCTGAAACATCACAACTCAGCAACTTTCTGCCAGTAGATCCTCCTTAATCCTACACACTGGTCCTCTAAATCTTGCAAATACCATGGAGATTTTTTAATTAAAAAAATATTGCAATATTTTTTGGGTTTTTTTTGTGCATTTGTTCAACTCTGAAACTGCTTATTCATATTATTGTCAGGCAGAATTAAAATTACATGTTATGTTTAAAAAGTACAGATCCCCTTAAGTCCAAGCTTTTTTTTCTAAACTTTTGAACACAAGGTGAAAAAAACAGAAAAATAAAATCTCACCTTTGGGTACTGTAGGAACTCTGTAAAAATGTCTCTTATTAAAGCACATCTGCCTGCTCCTGCAGGTGAAGCAACTGATGCTGCTCACTCGTCTTTATGCAGCTTACCTCCATTTTATTTTATTTACCTCCCCCTCTCTGCACTCCTGTCCTTATCTCGTCAGGCTGCTTATATTCATCACAGCCGTCACCTCGCCACCACCTCCACCCCTCATCCATGAAATACACTCTGCCAAAAAACCATCCAGAATCAATAACCGAGACTGAATGAGAGTTGTGTTCATGCCATAACTCCTTTTAATGGCTTGTGGTGGGCTGTCGATGTGAGCGACACCCCGTTTTCTTCCGCCCCTTCTTCCCGGTCCCCAAAAAAATATAAATCATTGACACAGCCACTTAATGCGTACTCTTTGGAATCTCCCCGCTGTCTCACTCGCTGGCACTGGACATGGAGCTGTAAATAAAGGCCTCTTTGAAAAATGGCCTCAAATGCTATGCAGGCATTCTGCATGTGACAGGCCGCTCTAACGGAGAGGCAAGTGCTAATCTTAGACGCAGATGCAGTCTGCCGGCCTTTCCTCGAACATTTATGAGTAATTGGTGCAAGAGGCGAGGTATGTGTCATTAGGGGGAGAGTGTACGGACAATTGTTGAAGTTGGCTAATGGTGCGGCGGCTCCAACATTAGTCGTCCTCTCACCTCATATCCCCCCACGCCCCGGTCAGCCAGCCGGCCTACTAGTCAATCAGCACTGCGGTCAGAGGCTGCTGCTGCAGTAATGGCTGCAGGACCCTCCCCCATGGCTAATGCCAAAACTAATAGGCCAATTAGTGAGCGGGGATTGTTGTGATGGCTGCATGAGATAGATGATGAGAGACTCCAGCAAAATGATGAGCTCTGTGTGTGTGTGTGTGTGTGTGTGTGTTACATTTTGACTGATTAAAATTTTAAGGGCTATACTGCTGTTATAGCGTTGTAGCAGCAAACACCAGGTATCTTCAGAATAAATTTTTTTTTTAAAAAATCATACAGCGTGCCCAATTAAAAAAAAAAAAAAAAACAGCCAGAGGTCGCTCTGGCTTATTTGTAGATAATAGCAGATTTATGTCAACATCCTGAGTTTTGGTCATTTTTGGTTTTGTTTGATTCACAAAATCTTGGCTCTCAGAATATGAAATAAATACAAAGTTGAAGCATTAATGGGCATGATGACCAGCTTGCTCAATGTATTCCTGAAATTATTAATGAAAGGCTTAATGTCATAACAAGGCAGAGTCAGGAACAGTGGGATTTCTTTTTTTTTTCCTTTTGTTTTTATTTATTTTCAACGCATCTTGCTTGCAACTTATTTTCGACAACCAATTACTGCTGTCAGTATCACATAAATAACACATAAATATCAGGGCAATTAAAGACAGGTTAAATTGAAAATAAATACATTTTAAAAGATTTAAAAAAAAAAAAAACAGGTCGTAATAACAAATTAAATACATATTTGACATCCTCTTAACAAAATAATAAATAATAAATGTATTCATCATGTGATACAGCCCTGCAAGAGGAAGAGTGGTATTTCTTTTGTTTTCAAATAAATAAAGTCTTGGCTTTCACAATTTAAAAACATTTTAATCTCCAGTGGGTCCCCGTTGATGACCCGAACATGTTCTTATCTAAAGCCGTCACATGTTGTCACTTTGCAGGGGACTTCCACGTCTACATATTACTCTCTAGGTATCCCTCTGCGTGTCAATGGCATGTATATGTTCCAGCATCACTGAAAAGTTCATTACAGAAAATTTGTGTTATTATTTAATGTTAATTTTTGTAAGAAAGTGTTTTGTTTTTTACTAGAACAGAGGCAATGAAATCTTTTTTCCAAGGAAATTAGTTGAATAAATTGTATTTACTTATTATTTGATCCTGATTTTTTGTCCCCTAACTGGATTTTTTTTTTTTTTGTACTGAATTTTATACATTTTGTTTAGGTCTTGCATTTCTAATGAAGCATTACACAGGATGCTTTGAAAACATTTGGATAGCTTGGTGGGGATAACTAGTTTACTCCAAAGATAGGAGCAGCACCATTACATTCCATAGTGTTTGCAGTTTGAAAACATGTCATGTCTAGTCATGGAGGGTTAAGGACTGTATCAAGTTGTGTTTCAGTGAAAAGGAAAGGTCAAGAAATCGCAGTCTCTGTATTGATGTTTATGATTCTTTTTTACATTTGTCTCTTGCAAGCCCACCGCCTTTATGGTGCTGGGGTTAGTGGAGGTCCCCTTCAAGTACCATTTCAGCAGTAGTGTCAAAATATAGACAATGTCCACAGTAAATGTAACTAGCTGTTATTCTTTTTTTATGCCTTTGCACCAGTAATAGCCGAGGCCTGAGGCATTACGTTTTGGGGCTGTCCGTATGTGCGTCCTATTCTTGTGAAAGCAGATATATCATGAACACCTTAAGGGAATGTTTTCAAATTTGGCACAAACATTCACTTGGACTTAGAAATGAACTGCTTAGAATTTGGTGGTCAAAGGTCAAGGTCTACATGACCTCAAAAGACATGTTTTTGGCCTTAACTGAAGAAGTCATGCATTAATTCTTACAAAATTTCAAACAAATGTTTACTTAAATGATGAACTGATGACATATAATACCTAAAAGGCCAATGTTACAGTGAAATCATATTTGGCAAAAATCCTTTACTGGGTTAGTTTACTGAAACTGTGCTGATTGTGCAGGTCTTCTGTGCTGCTGGGGGGAGATGTGTGTGAAGAATTCATGTTTTTACTGTTAGTGTAACTTGACTGCGGCACGAAGGCATACAACCGTGCAACACCAATTTTATTTTTCCATTGTCATGTTATCAAAACATTGCAGTTATGTTGGCTTTGACTGATTCTCATAAACAACAAGTGCATAGTGATCAATTGTATTTAATGTTCTATATTTCATTGAAGGCACTGACTGACAGTGATCCTGTAGATCAGTATACAATATAACCGTCTGAGCACAGTGTAGAGTGAGTCAGTCAGGGGCAGTGTGAGGACGGTAGGGACGGACAAGTAAATACAAGGGCTTTTACTGCTCCCACATATCCTCTGCTCCCCCAATAAAACAGAGGAAAGAAACAATATTGCACAATGTGTTGTGGAAGTGTGTGCATCTTTGAAGTGATTCCTGTGAGTGCCCCTTTCTCTTCTTGATGAAATCTTTTTTCAAAAGCCTCATATTGACTGAAGCGACTCAGGTTGACCTGAATATAAAAAAGATAATAGAACAAGACAGTCAGATTTGTGTATCTGTAAATACAGGGTTTCCATTCAACCTTGAAAAGCCAGAATTCCCTAAATGTAGCTCTTTAGTCAAAGACTTGTCCTGGAAAGACGAGCTAAGATTGCCTGAAATGTCCTGGACAACTTGTCCTAGTTTTTACCGTGCAACAAAATTCCGCTCAGGTTTCTAGTATCTCGGTATATGGATTTCATGAGATGAGAGCCAACGGCAGAGCAGGGATGAGGTAGATTTAAACTCAGCAGGTAGGTTTTGTAAAGCTGAGTGTTATCCTGACAGTGAGGGCAGCCAAAGAGCTCATAGAAAACTGTGTTTTACCTCTAAAAATTTGACTCTCTGCCTCTTGTGTCTGCATGTGTAGAAATGCTCTTGAAAAGAAAAGAGTCTTTATAATTAAAATGATGCCGTTTGTCATTGTTCAAATGCCTAAAATGATTTACCTAAGACTGTCGTGTGTCTGGAGAAAGGCAGAAGTAGCATGATTTGTTCTCTGAACTGAAAACTTGAAAAGGAAGAGTTCAGAGTTGATGGCCAAGTCAACAATGCGTCAGACACTGCAGACCATTTGTTGACGGCTGCTTTGTCTGTTTCTCATTTCCCACAGACAATCAGCATTGATTTCTTTTAACCCTGACAACGACAATAGTAGTCGAACATGCTCAAGCAAATATTTGTATTTGGAAAAAAATGTCTCAGTTACCTTGCAGACTAAGTGGTCTAAAGTGGCTCTTACAATTAGTTCTGCTCCATTGCTGACTTCAGACAGTGGAATTACATCTGTCAGATGGTGCCCTGTGGCCCAAAAATACTTTTTACCCAGGGCTTACCTGGCAAAATGGATGTCTGTAAACCATTGGCTAATCAACTCTTTTTGCTATCAGAATTTGATCTATTTGTTCGATAACATTTGGAAAGTCAAGAAGAGCCGCACGATTGAATAATTTTATCCTCATCAAGTTACTGGAGCACTATACCGGACGTAGCCAGCTTGGCTAATCTTTAGCGTGACTGCTGTATGGACCAAACAGACCAAGCAGTGCTGATGATCTGGGTAATTTTATATGCAACGGTTGAACTTGGCTTTATGCACCATTGAGCAACATTCATTGGAATGATCAGGGCTCCACTTCCAGGTATCTTTGTCCTCCTTTTAGGACATAATTACTCCACAATGTCTTTACACTACTAATAGTGGTTTGCTGCTACAATAATTCTCTGAATGTGGCACACAGGAACTTTGAGGTATATGAATTAATTTGGTCATCCCCCAGTTTATGTTCATCTGTATTTTATTGTCAGTCTTCTTTTCACTTGATTACACTATTAATTTGGTATGGTCTCTCATTTTACAAAAACATTAAAATGAGAAAGAACTTACTCATTCTTACCCGTACTCCCCAAGCCTAATATACTGTATGTTCTCTGCACTAAACCACTGTAGCAGACATAGTGTTTCCATTCTATCCGTTATTAACCCCATTATCTTGTCATAACAGAGAAAATCAATAGGTTGTTTGGAGTTCCATTTACTAGTTGCACATCTAAAGCTGCAGACTATGTTTGGATTCTCCCTTTTTTTCTGTATTAGGAGGAGGACTGACCCGGCAGTGAGCTCTTAGCCTTCATAGCCATGTTTTTGTGGCAGTGGAGGCTTGGGGTTTTTGGGCGTATTGAAGCAGTGTTCGTGATTTACTAATAGAGGATTTTTTTTTTTCTTTCAGGATTCAAAGAATGCACCTCCATATGACTTCACTCCATTCAAAATTGATTTCCATATATTTACAAAACTCATCACTGGATTCAATTTATGGCAAGAAAGATAGCATTATTGTTAGTAATTATGACAAAGCCTTCAGCAGATTGGCAACAACCTTGTATAGTCCAAACATATTCGATTTAAGTTAATACTTTACAATGTTAAAGAGAAAGTAAATGCTGCTTCGACTGTTTTATGGATGGGAGTCTAATTGAAGTAATAACATTTTCAGTGTATTGATGTCACTCTGCATCACTTCCAGTACTTGTCTACAGCAGGTCCAGTGGTTCCTTCTGCCTCAGGCAACCCAGGCAGATCAGTTTCCTCAGGGCTGGAGTTAAATACAGCTATTTATCTTCTGCTACAACATTTCCATTTTCGGATATACTGTAATTGTAGTCTACCACATTAGATTCACCTTTACTTGCTCACATGCAAAGTGTACCCATTTTTAGTTTTCTGTAAGTATGCATGGTTGGAAGCCAAGTCAGAAGTTGGATTTTCCATGGCATGCTTTTGTCTAACTGCTTAAAATTACTGCTATGCAATTTTTAATAGCCAAAATACTCTTGTCCACATTCATTCTTTTTCACGTTGTTATCATAATAATAGTGGTATAATTCCTAATGTGGTAAAAATTATGTCACATAACAATCATATTATTTATGTGTATTGAGAAACCCATGGCTGTTAGAGAAACATTGCTCTTGGCTCTGTTATGGAAGACTCACTTTAGAAAAAGACCCAGCTTTGGAAGTGTTTAAGTAGTTTTTATGACAACCTTCAGAGAATAAAAGCAGTGAGACTGCATCATACACCGAAGGCCGCACACACCATCAAAGTAAGAATGAAGGATCTGATTCAGCTTAGGTAACAAAAATTGTTTAATTACTGGAGAGAAAGTATGTGATCATTCAGAATGACACATAGTGAGTGGGAATAAAAGAAAACCTTCTGGGTTGGGTAAAGAAGAGATCACGGTCATTTTAGTAGAGTCCTTTTTAATGACATTTTGCTGGCGACAATTGGGCCAAATTTTTTAAAATTTGGGACAATCACCACCTGGACTAATTAGATTTTTGTGGTCTGAAGTAAAAGTCACTGTGATGTCACATCTGTTTCAATTCTCTCAGCAATGTCAGATGGGATTTTTCCAAATTTGGCACAAAACATTCACTTTGACCTAAAGATGATCTAATTAGCTTTTTGCAATCTACTGTAAAGGCTGAATCTTTTTTAAATTTGGCAAATGTCCGCTTGGACTCGAGGATAAATTGATTACATTTTAGTGGTTAAAAAATCAAGGTCACTTCGACCTCCATCGTATTCTTGTGAATGCAATATCTGAAGAAGGTCTTGGGGGCACATATAGATAGGAAATGGGAGTGAGTGGGGGGGCGTGCAGTAAAGGGCCGCAGACTGGAATCAAACCCGGGCCTCAACCTATGTGGGGCGCACACTCTACCTGGTGAGATGGAGGTCGCCCCCCAAACACTTTTCTTGCCATTATTTAACACAATAACTGAGGAACAGAGGTGAGACATTTTGTCACATACTGAATTGGTGACACTAATCTCGGGTGTCCACCTTTAAACTGTACTGATGGTTGATGAGTGTGAAGCATCCGTGTTTTGGAATATGTAGCTTCTGTGAAGGTACATCATGTAATATTATAATCAATATTACAAGTATTTTTTTTCCCCACATTGTGGTTTTGCCTCTTCCTTTTTTAACTACCATTTTATGTAAATCTGGTTTCTGATTCCAAACCAGCTGCATATCAGGTGGGCTTCTTGAGAAGTCTAAAGCAGGACATGTACTTGCATTATGTAATTTTGTGCCTTAACCTGGTTTCTCACAGAAAGCTCATTATTGGTGTGTATGTAAAACTCAGCTACTTCACCTAAATGTGCATGGAGTATACATACACATTCCTTATAGTGCTATAGGTGTTTTTATAATATACTGTAGTTTAATGTATGCTCAGCAAGCAGCAGGGATTTCTGGCACCATTTTAATTAGAGTCCCATGGGCTCCCACTGTCGACTCCCTCCTACCTCCTGCTGCCTGGTGCCACAGCGGAGCAGAAAAGGGAAACATCCCCAAGGAAATGCTGTTCTCGTCTCATCTGAGCAGAGCTGCGACAGCCATCGACTCAAACCTCCTCCCTCGTGGGAATGCACCGGCGTGCCCTCAGCCAAGGGTACTTAACCCTCAACGGCTTAAACACATGGATATAGATAACGGCGGAATTATCGTCGGATTCTATGGAGAATAGGTGTGTGGCGTGTGTCGACGAGATATGACAAAGTTCCTGGAGAGGGTGGAAAAATTGGCTTTAAACACTCCGCCTCTCTGGCTTTGTCTTCATTCTCTGTATATGTAGCCCTCTTTGACCTCGGCGTGAACTTTGTGAGTTCTGCTCTGACACCCTGGCACCCTCTCTGTTCATGTCCTGTCTTGACGGAAGCTGCATGCCTCTGTGTGTGTGTGTGTGTGTGTGTGTGTGTGTGTGTGTGTGTGTGTGTGTGTGTGCTGGATTAGCAGCACATCTGTTTTCAGTATTAGCAGCTTAATTTGTAGGCTGATGAGGACCGGGTTCAGATCCCAGGGACTTTCCCCTGCTGGCAGCAGACCGGCCATCCGTCATGATTCAGCAAGATTCACTTCACATCCTCAGCTAAACTCACTGGACCTCATTTGTCAAGAGCTGCAAACATTGGATATGCAAAGGTCTGACAGGTCCTGGACTAGAATTTAAAGTGTTGTTTATATAGTCCCCCGTCTCCGATGCTAAGTGCTAATTGCTGTGGTGTTTTTGCTACGCACCTCCCTGAGATCGTTTGTCAATCAAAAAGTCGAACTGTGGAAACTCGTGATGAAGTTTAGTTTTTGTATTGGAGTTGTTCTTTGTTCAGTCACGTAAGCTGCTGCTTGTGTTAAGAATTTAGCCCTTTTGATAGTTACTACATTTAGAGTTGGGTTGATATCCAGTTTTGCCAGTCCAGTCCGGTGTATAAGCTAAAACCGGTTTGATTTATGCAAACTGGCTGAACTGACGTCTGTCATTGTCATGTTCTGGCAGTTTTAAAAGTAGCCTAAACACAGCAAAGACAGCATAGAAGTTTTATAAACAGCATAAATTACAATTTAAAAGATACACAGAGAGAAAAGTGCAGATATTATTGGTAACAGATGTATAGTAGTTTCTTTTGTTTTTATGCCTCCATGCTGGCAACAGCTTTGGCCTGAGGCATTTTGTTTTTGGGTTGTCTGTCCATCCCATTCTCGTGTACACAATATCTCAGGAACACCCTGAGGAGATTTCCTCAAATTTGGAACAAACGTCCAGTTGGTCTCAAGGATGAAATGATTAGAGTTTGGTGGTCAAAGGTCAATGTTGCTGTGACCCTGTTTTGTGTGAATCCCATGAACTCAATATCTCAAGAATGCTTTGAGGGAATTTCTTCCAATTTGGCACAAACATCCACTTGGACTAAGTGAATGTGGTCACAAAATATGTTTTTTGCCATAACTCAAGAAAGAACAAAGTTTCACAGAAATGTCAGTTATATTATAAAATGGTAAAATAATGACATTTAACATCAAAAGATCAAAGGTCAACTTCACTGAAACATCATAATGTTTTCTGGCCATTAATTGATGTCATTACCCAGGAACAAAAGAGGAGACATGTTGTTGGATACTGAATTAGTGAAACAGATCTTGGGTTTCCATGTTAAAATGGGAAGGTGTGTGAAGCATGCACATTATAGAAGTTGTAAGCTCTGTGCAGTAACATCCATATTTAAAGCATTGTCCACTGTCATGGCTTTAGATGAGTATGGGCAGAACTGTGTCTGTAACTTGACTAGCTGGTGGAGGCACTCTGAGGTGGTCTTAAAATGCTTAAATGAATAGAGAACACCATTTGACCTTCACAGACTAGACTAAAAAGACACCAGCAATGAGAGACTGTGTTACAGAAAGTGGTAGAACAGAGGCTAAACGTTAAGTGTTATCAGGGCGTCAGCTGTTGCAAGTATCCCAGACCTGACTGGATGACTGAGGTGACTTGATTCAAACTGGGTCAGAATTATATTTACTTTTATTGAGTTTGAGAGGGGCACATTGTAACAATCTATGTGTCAATAGGTTAGCCATCTGTTTTTTGCAGGCAAAAAGAAATTTTTGGACATGTGAAGAAGAATGTGGCCTTAATTGACATTAATTGAATCTCTTTTATCGATTATTGGAAACTTTTAACTGGTTGGTTCTCTTACTTTGGGCTTTCTGGGTTGAGGAAAAAGGTAACTCCTGCACACCTACTCCATGCCACACAAGTTTATTCAAGACAACATTTCGATCCTACTTGGATCTTCGTCAAGTCAAAATGTTTGAAAAGATTAAACCACCCCTATATTTATACATAATGCACACCAATAGGCTGACAAGCTCTATGGTGGCAGGTGCGGTTAACCATTTAAACCACTAAGTGTGCTAAAAGAATTTTTGACTGCATTTTGGATCAAGTCTATTTTTCCGCTGGTCTATTCTGACTTGATTTGACTGTCCTCGGGTCTCTATAATCAATGTCGGCTTTACACAGGTTTTTCATGGGTTTGCTTTCAAATTGAGTCCACAATTTGAGACCTTGCAAAGACCTTGAGTCTGCCACACCACAGCCTCATAGCACAACTGATATTTTTACACTTGAGAACTGCATAGTGTATCTTTTCTTAATGATGCACTGAGAAAAAACATTTTACTGTCCCTTTCCAGGAAGGAGTTTCATTGAGGAATGGTAATTTGAGGCATTCACAAAACACATTTTTTCTTCACAATGACGTCTATGTGGACAGTGGTCCAGCAGGACAACTGATGACCTTATTAACCATCTCCATGGCAACTATTACTTTAGTCAAACATCCCACTATACCAACTAGCAACTCAGATCAAACACTGTCTGTGCCTTTAAACCTTTTAACATTTTTTCAGTTTTTACAGTTACACATCTGAATATGTAGAGATACGAGCCCGATGCTTTTTTTTTCCTTTGCCAACTAATTATCTGCTCTTCAGGTTCCTTCTGATTTTAAAAAAGGACTCAAGTGATTTCCAATTTATTCCTTTTGGTGAGGTTAGCATATTTGCAGTCCAGACTCTCACTTAAGTAACAGGACCTCTCATTTCCTTTCTGCCTCACTGTCAGCAAATACAGTACATGGGGGGAAAAATAGCTAAATAGCATTTAGGAAAAAAAAATCAGAGATCTTTATGAAAAAGCCACACACACACTGATCTTAGTCGATGTCGATGCTTTTAGTGCTAATGCATTTACACATGTGCACTGTTGGTTTTGTAAATGATCGTTAGCACATGCATACACACATAAACAGGAACACAAAAGACGAATTACATTTGCTCACAAGGGAAATGATTTTGATTGCTTTGAGAGCATGGGTTCATGAGGTAGGTGGTGGTGTTGGATTTGGGGCCAAGACGTTTTTGGGGCAGCTACAGATCTGATCCTTCCACTGACAGAGGCCAAGGACGACATGGTGAAATAGCACCAATGTGTCGACAATGCAGTTTCTACTCAAAGATGCCACCAAAGCTCTTGGGGTAAATGTGTGAAGTGACTAATTGCAGTTCTCTGCATATATAAGGGGCCTAAATATATCAGAATATTTATGTCAGTTCAGCGGCAGCCAGTCTGTACAGATGGCAAAGTGCTCGGATCTGCTGCCTTTTTAAAATGTGAAAAAAAAGTCAATGTGGAAAGCAGAGCAAATGGCAGGGGGTGGTTAATGTAGAGAAAGGCATGACTAGTAGATTACGATTTTTAATTTACTGTTTTGCTTCATTTATCTGGAAAATAATATCAAACATTTGTTAATACAACCTACATTTAGATGTGGTGTGGCCTAAACATTAGACTGAATTTCCATCTCATTTCACTTTTTCATTCAGCTCGACATCATGCTTGTGTAAGCTGTTTTATTGTAGCCGCAGAAAGTTTTTCTTTTTTTTTTGTCCCAATCAATTAGTACTGAGTGTCATATCTGTCCCACTGATGGCATTCCCACTTGGTAATTGTTGCTAGGAGCAGTTACATAAAGGTGGAAGATATATTTTAGAGGAATTAATATCTAACTATGTAGGAAGATGAACTCACCATTCTCGATTCCCTGTATAGAGCTCTGATTGTGTCTCCAACAAGGGAAACAGCCAGCAGTGGGTTCAGATGTTACCTGGGCCTTTTGGATTCACTCAACAATTAGAGATTTGGGGATGATTAAGCAGGTCTGGAACCAGAACAGGCTGGAAACACAGTTGCCGTGGCTATTTTTTCCCCTTTTGGCCACTAGGGGCAGTAATAAGACATCTTTACTCGCACGGCCCGCAACCCAATCGCCAGATGAAATGTTGGCATCGTAGGTTCCATGGATGTAATAAGAAAGTTTGCATACATCCATGGAGGCGGGGCCTTGTTCATTCCTTTGAGACACTGGCACGTGAAGAAAAAAAAGCTGTTTTTCTGTAGGCCCATAAGGCTTGCACTCTAGAGACTTGCGACAGCTAAGCATGCCTGAGCGGGTAAGTTCCGCTGATGATGCGACTGAGTCCTGCTTCCACGTTCGCTTGCCTGAATGGCTGTCTGAAAAAAATAATCTTGCAAAATCCTCCAAATTATCACAATCCCAGCAGTAAATTTAGCAATGTGTCAGTCAAAAACAACCACTTTTCATGGTTAAAAATACCAATGTGAAAGTTAAAATTGTCTCTATTTATTATACAGCTGTGATTTTTTAATTCTTGTTCTGTCAAACACGTTGTCTTTGGAATCAAATTAGCAGAACTGACTCTCTTTCCATCAGGTTCCATACAAGTATGTGAATATGATTAAATTAGCATTTTTGTGCTAGCTTGACATTGCATTTATATCCCATGGTTCGAATCATAAGCAAGAAAGAATGAATGTGACGCCCCTCCCGTCTTCCGCTGGGGCCCGATGATGGATTGAAGTGCGAAATTCAAACCAACGCTGCCAACCACTCTTGTTCCATGAGATTTCATTGCAGTAAACATCGTTGTCACCACTTTTTTTCCCCTCCCTCCCCTCGTCAGGCGTGTTGAATCAGTGATGGGCGCTCATGCTCCACGGCATTTCATTTCAGGCAAATGCCACAGAGGCTTATTTCACTGATTGCTTTTACCTCGTCTCTGGTTGGAAGGTTATCAGTGAAATCAGCCGCTGTGACACATGGCTGTGTCTCACACATTGTCGCCCATCTCTGATCTACATTTCAGCCTTTTGCAACACCCAGTCCTTTCCGTCAGGGTGAAAAAGGATAAAAAAGGTTATTGATTATTGTCTCCTTTAAATTCAAATGATTTTCAAGCACGCATACCAGTCCAACAAGGGATGCACAAATCACGCACCCCCAGTGATTCTGCTCCAACACTTAGGTGCATCATTAAATCAAAATTATGATGCTCATGTGCAAAGAGATCTTCCAAATCTAGTTGGCGCCTTGAAGTGTAAAATCTACAGCTTAATCCTTTTTTATCCTCCGCTCTTTCCTCTCCATTTTCCTGCCATCTGTCCCCCTGCATTGACTTTTGTCACCCCTCCATCCTTCCCTCTGTCCTCCTTACACTTCTTCTGTCTTTTTTGTTTCATTTTCTGTCAGAGACGATCTTTCACCCCACTGAGCTCATTTTTTTACAACACCTTGAAGACTCAAAGGGATATGTACTGAAGGCCTTTGTGTGTTGTAAGACTTCAGATTTATCCAAAGTCTCTATAAAACCCACAAACAACCATGGCACTACAAATCTACAGTACAAATCCATTCATTGCTTTGCTCACAGCTGATGAACTGAACATTTGGCCATCTGCCTGTCTGACCAAAAATACATGGACACCCCTGTTATGTACTTTTGTACATCTTGAGGTTATTTTTCAAGACCCCAAGTGCATCCAACAGCTTTTGGATAAATTGTAACACCAACTGTGAGCCAGGCCTTATCGTGCGACATCAGAGTTGGACCTCACTAATGCTTCCGTGGGTGAATGGGAGCAAATCCCTGCAACCAGGCTCCGAAATCTTGTGGAAAGCCTTAAGTCAGAGGAGTGGAGGCTGTTATTGCAGAAGATAGTGCTGTGATACCGTTGACTCTGTTCTCCTCTTTTAATACAAGTTTTGTCTTTATTTCTTTTGTGTTCAGGGTCCATGAATGTTTTTTTTCAGTGATTTGTGGGTTTTGGTTTGACTCAATATGGAGATAAGGAGATCCCATTGGACAGTTCGTCACATAGACCAGGCTTTGGCACACCCCTGTGCGTCTCATTCTGAAGCACAGGGCTACCTTTAGCATCTGTTAGCATCTGTAACACATTGCAACATGTGTATGTTCAACATGCTGTCATCCCAAGTCTTCACATATCAGCACTTTGTCTGTGGACTTGTGCATCTAAATGTTGCGCTTTAGGTATCCTTCTGCATCTGCTAACACATGGTTAGGTTTAGAAAATCAATCATTATTTGGCTCTACATTCATACGGGAAGCGAGCACCGGGCTTCCAGTGGAAGTTCATGGTTTGTTTCAGGCTCTATATATATCATTGTTACTGTGTTAACCTGACATAATATAATTTTAAATATATAATTATGATGATTCTGGACATTTTTTCCTAGTTTTTGATAATTATCTAATTGTTCTCCCCATTTTTTAAAACTAATTTTCAGGTTGTTGTCCTTGTCACCTTTTACTCTCTTTTTTTTTGTAATTTGTTGGGCATTATTTGACACATTATGTCTGAAATGGTAGAAATTAAGTTTTGAGAGGTGTTTGAATGCAGTGCAAGAAAACTGATGTCAAACCAGGTTGAAAGGGGTTAAAGAAACAATATGAAATTTTGTGAGAGATAAAGGTCCATTGAAACCTAAATACTCAAACATTATTTACTTTGAAAACCTCATATCTTGACACTTGCCTGCAGCCAGTTTTTATATATTTTCATGTTCTGCAGTATTCTCACTCACACTAGCAATATATTGGAATTGAATAACTGGAAATGTACCAACTGAACATTCCATTTTCCTGATTATTAGCACCAAATTACACACGTCTGACTATGTAATGTCTTGGAGTTATTAGGAAATTAAAGTACAGCCCTGTAAGATGAAATGAATATGCCAACAAGTTAGTTATAAATCACACCACAAACTCACTGACACACAGTGAATATGTGCCTGAGACGCTCAGAGGCTGCAGGACAGCTGCCTGCTTTTCCCAGTTAACCATGCCTCGCAGGAGACTGCCCTGAGCCCATCACTGTTTTACATTATTGCCTGCTACTGCTCAAATTTAAAAAAAAAAAAAAAATCAGAGCTCTACTTACTTACAGTATGGGTGTCATGGCAGCACAACTGCACAGTGAAATCAATAGGGACAGACTGGCCTTGCTCACACATACTACACACTCCCCACTCCACTCCAATCAGAGTCGACTTGTTCTCCTTCATTACTCTCAGCCAGGCAGCTGCTTCTCTTCCTCTCTCTTCCATCGTCTCATTTGTCTTGCACTGTCTGTCTTCCTCACTCCCAGCTCTTTCTTATGTTTCATATGCATAATCACTGCGAGTTGGCTCAATCTAGGGAAATTGAGTTTTGGTGCTGCTGGTGCTGCTGGTGGTGGAAGGGTTTGCTGGAAGCTGTAATCAATACTGGGGAGCCATGGGGCCATTATGGAAATCAAGTGGCATTAAAAGGTGCAGTGCTGGGTAAATGTGACTGATTGCTCAGCAAAAGCCCTGAAGTCATGTGACTTTTTTTTTTTTTTAACCTTGTTAAGCCATATTCCAATGTCAGGATGTTCAGGTGTTCAAAATGGGTCAACTTTTTATTAGATAGTTGTATTTTCTCAATTATTTGACAATACTAACAAGTAGTCACAATTAGTCAATAGAAAAATAATTAAGAACCATTTTAATACTTTGGTCAGTCACTAAGGTCATTAATTTAAATTATGAGAAACACTGCTTTCGATCTATATCATTGTAAAGTCAATAGCTTTGGGTTGTTGTGACCTGCTTTGCTCATGTAATGCATATTCTCAAATTAATTTGTGTGAACAGGGTGGGGTCACAAGGGGCCCAAAATGCTTATTTCTGCCCTGATGCCTCCTAATAAGTTATTGTGGCCATGACACCAACTTGGATTATAGGATCTTGTGATAGACATTTTTCACACTGTAGACTATAAGCACATATTTAGGTAATTCCCTTTTTCCTCACTTTTGTCTTTTTTCTTACATTTTAGGTAATTTTCTTGTACTCTTTACATTTTTTCTTCTAATTTTTGGGTCAGTTAAGTTGCTCATTGCTGTTCTCCTGTGATTTTTAAAGAAATTAAGACAATTTGCTCCGGTTTCAAAGGGTTAACACACTTTTTTAGGGGCATTTCCTTGTTTGGTTTTTTTTTTTGTTTGTTTGTTTTTTTTTGTTGCCAATTTTCAGGTAATTTTCTTGTCCTATTTACATTCTTTTGATAATAATTTTCGGCTCATTTATTTTTAATTTGATTACTGCATTTACCCCATGTTTTTGAAAGAAATCAAGTGCATATTCTCCGGATTCACAGGGTTAAGTAGCATAAACCGATGGTAGATTTTGTACAGTTTCACCACATTTCTCCTCCGCTGACCAGCAGAACTCAAAGCTCGCAGGCCCTCCAGGACTTGAGTGCTTGCTTGGATTTACACTGCTGACAATGAACAAACACTGCTCCATTCATGTACACACGCAGAGCTCTAATCCCTACACGCGCAGAACAAACTCTGACCGTAATGCACAGCGCAAGGTAAATAACAAAAGGAAAAGAGATGATAGAAAATAGCCCGGAGCTGCTGGAAAATCTGCATTCTGCTGTCACGAGCAAACACTGAAGCAAGTATCTCTGGCTCATATTTGAAGTTTATGATGGTAGTATCGTGGTATCAGATACTAGTATCAATCCATAGACTAGTGTGCATTGTAGCTGCAACCTTGTAGCACTTAAAGGAGGTGATGATCACGAGGACATGGAGTATATACTGATGCTGTGCAAGAGTTATGTCAGCCATAAAAGTGTGACAAGTAGTTCATCCGGCCCCCTGGGGTTTCATGGAGCTGTATATATAAATATAGCTGCACAAACATCAGAAAAAATATGATAACACACACAGAAAGCCGACTCTCCTGCTTTTGAGAAAACAAATCGCAGGTCGGTCATAGCTCGCCCTGCGTTCTTGGTGAGGCCGTACAGCACGCATCAGCACTCAGCTGCTGGAGCTAAACTGCAGTAAAATGTGGACAATTGTCCCTTACACTGCTTTAAATGATGGACCGGCTGTGGCAAATACAGCTCGGTTTGAGTGTGTGTGTGTGTGTGAACAAGTGTGTGCTCTGCTCTACCGCTTTTCTTGTCAGATTGACTCTGAGTTTTTTGAACATTGAGGCCACTCTGATCAGAAGTTTTCTTTGCAGACCTTGGTATCTCTTAAACTACTGCACACTTGTCACTTGTTAAATACTTTCACTTTGTCAGCTGTTCAGGGAAACTTCTCGATAAAGACTTCATGCAGAATTTGATGCATGTTCAAGTTGTTGCTGGTCCTGGTTTAGATTTATATCCTCTGCATTAACATCCTATTGCTGGATGTTTAGAATCAATTTTTAAATCTTGCTTTTGTTTTTGAGTACGTTTAAAGTTTTTTGTTTTGTTTTGAACTCACCAGGGCGTTGTTTTTCATTACAATATAAAAGTCCTGCACTTCCATGGAAATGGCACAATAATGGCTATAAGTACAGTTAATCTCAAAATTTTCATTTACTTTGTGCAGTATAACACAGTTATAATGCCACGAAACAAACAAACAAACAACAACACAAAAAAAACACAAATTAAATTTCTTTTATAATTCACTTTTCAAACAATGGGGATTAAATCGATTTATACAACAGTTCTCCAGGGCTCACATGGTTTACATATTAAACTATTTACAGTTTTATAATCTCTACTCACACCAACAGTTTATTTTGGGCGAAATTCTAAATAAGAATCTATTACGAATATAGTCATTTGAATGAAATATCACTATTTTGATTTAAATATTTTTCCTTACAGAACCATTGGTCTCTAATGAAGTGTTTAAAGGCTGCTAGTAATTAAAAAAAATATATATATAATGTTTGTTTTTACAGTTTCTGGCTTTGATAAATTGTGTAATTTTGGCTTTTTTATTTGTAGTTTTTGGAGTGTATGCCTTTCCATCCACTGGTTAGTTTCGGGGTACATAGAGGTGATAAGCATCATTAATGTATTCAAAATCAAAGCGAAGCAAACTTATTTTTATAACTACATTCATGATGCACTGCTGAGGTGCAAGATGCACCATCATAAAATGCAGCACCCAGAAACCCTATAGCACATCAGAAATCGCCATCTGTACCATGTTTAAATCAAAGTCCATATTTAAATCTACAGGATACAGAGAGCCCTACATGTTGAGTCAATACAGTCTTGCTTGCATTTTATTTTTTTAAATAACGTTATTAAGTGGAATGCAATAAATGGTGCTGTGTCAATACAGTTACTTGCTTAAAATCTTAAATTTAAAATGAAGACTGCCTTACAGATATACAGTACATCTTCCCTGCCTCCCTCATTGTGTTTGCTTTTACCTTAAGGCTCGGTTTAGAGCTATAACATGCAGAACGCCCGTGGCGAGGTGTTGCTCCCCCCGTGCTTCTCCTTCTAGCTGTTTGTAATGTCACATAATCTGCCTGCTATACAGAAGCTGCCACCATAGTGCTCTGCAATCACCAGCGGCACCCCAAAAATTCTTCATAGGGATCGTCAGATGGAGGCCATTGATAATTTTGAGGTGGCACACCGCCGGCATGACTGAATTAAAGGAATTTTGATTCTGCTGTTGAACTATATTAGCTGGAAACTTTGTCAGTATGGATAAAGAATCATGTACTAGTATATTTTTTTTTGTATTTATTAGTTAATGTTACTAATTATCTGATGTGCATAGACTAATACTGGTGCAGGTAACATTTAGAGTTTTTTATTTGATATACATGTTACACATTTTTCTTTAAATTGATTAGTTGTCCTTTTCTATAAAGAGACATGTCATGCCTCTTTTGGTTCTGCGATGCCGGCACGCTGTCTGAAATCACTCACTGGAGCAGAATGATGCTGCTGTTTGGATTTGTGTAAAAATGCAAAGGGGGCATAAAGAGAGCGTAATCTCTGTGTAGAACGGGCTGATATAGACTGTAGAAAACTGTGACTGTGTTTGTGATGTAACATGCAGATGTCTGACCGGACAGTTTCATTCCTGGAGTTTTGGCTGACTCCTCACTGTTATTACGAAATTTAGCCAAACAGAAGAAGTCTGGAAGGTAGTGAGGAACATACTTCTCTTTGTATGGCATCACTGGAAGTTTTGTGTAGAATTTGGAGGCCAAGCACTCACCGCCCACCACCGTAGACACTTGAGCCAGTTTTCATGAGTCAGTTGCCCTTCTGTCTAAAAAGTCCAACTAACTAAGTTGTCCGGGCTGTCAGTGGAAGGGAAGCAGCTGGTGACTCCATGTGTTTTTGAGGACACACATGGCGGTCTTCACCTATTCTCCTCAGGCCAGCAGAGGGAGTTGGCAGAGATGAGGACTGCCGGAGTCATTTGGAATTAACAAATACAGCAAATTTGGAAGAAATTAGTAAATCATGTAGTTTAATTTCTTTTTCTCCCAATTTAAACTAAAATCCCAATCCGGCGCTGCTGTGACTGCTGTCCAGATTGACTTTCCCAGTGGTTCTGAAACGTTTTTGTTATGCTTCCCTTGGTGATAAAATAGATACATTTTTAAAAAATCATTGAAAAATTAATCTCCCTATCCCACCATTTGACACCTGAATTGACATCACTTTTCTTGTGCTGCTATCAGATGCCTTTAAGAAGTATTAAAACGTTTGAAACATTGAGCAAATTGGTTTGATTTCTTTGAAGAATGTGAGGAAAAAAAGGCAACTGGCAAAATTTGTCAAAGGTGGCAAGAATCTCACCAAAGAAATTAGCTAGAGAAAGAAAGAGAGAGAGAATCATTAAAAAATGTTCAAATGACAAACAAAAAATATCAAGAAACCTATTATTATTATTATTGTTGTTGTTGTTGTTGTTGTTGTTGTTGTTGTTGTTGTGGTTTTATTATTATTGATTTTATTTATATTTATTTGATTTTAGCAGTTTGTTTCCGGTCTTTTCCCTTTTTTGTTCTTTTGATTTTCTTTTTTTGGTTTGGTTTGGCTAATTTCAGGTACTTCTTTGTTTTTACAAGTTTCTTGCTCAATTTTGGGGTATTTTTTTAAGTTGCTCACTGCCTGCTTTACATGTTTTTTAAAGAAATCAAGCCAGTTTGCTCTGGTTTCATAGGTCAATGTGCACCTTTACCCTGACACATTCAGTCTTTTAGTTGTAGTTGACAGCCTAAACAATAGAGAACTCATTAAATACATTCAATCTGCTGTGTGAAGTAGTGCGTGATGTCGGTGAAGGTGATCTTTGTTCCAGGCGTGGATTACGTTTAGGAGAGAAGCTGAGTTAACTTTGCAAACTTTGTGTTAAGACAAAAACAGAAAAGGCTCCCTCTACACTGACTGCTAACTCAAGAGCAATATATTGTTTTTGATACTTTGAGTTTGTCCAACATAATTGTGTGATGGACACCACTTGCTTTTTTACTTCTCACTCTGCCAGGGGGTCGGTGAAAAGTTTTTAGATTCATTCTACCCTGCGGAGCACAGAGATGCATACCCGCTCATATACCGCCACCCTTGCAAGCAGGTTATGCCAGTCTGTGATTGATGGTGAGTGAGCTGACTTTCCTTGTTGGATGAACAGTCTCCTACGCAACACTGTAATGTCAAAAAAATAAATAAAGGTGTATCTTAAGATGACAATATGTATATCGGTTTTGACCTTGCATCAATGATACTGGATCATTGATTATTGAATCAATGTATCTTTAAACCCTTAGTTGAGTTAGTAGAAACAGTTGTAGTACATCTTTATACCTTCTTGAATTTCACTGGGGTATATGGCACATGACGGTATAAATGTGTTAAAACGTGCTATTATTCCCAATGGTTTCTTTGTTGCAAGCTGCCAGCTGTTTACAGTCCTGTAACTTCTCCCTCCACCACTAGGGGTTGCGGTGTCTTTCAGCTCAGCTGTCTGTTCCACCAGTAGAGACTGGAGACTGAGCTCTGGTGGTGCATGCTGTGCAATACATACAATGAGTTTAATAGAAAGAGGAGTGCCTGTATTTATGATGGTATTGAGAAACGTATCTCCAGGATTTCTAAATTCCCTGGTATACCGTAATACTGTGATACCACTTAAGCCTAAAGGGATCCATAGTTGATAAAGAATTGAGAACCTCTGGGCTAACCCAAGTATTTTTATTGCCATGGATCATGGTATCTTGTAGGTTTATTTTTACCACATTGTAGTTCCATTGCACAATTTATTCCTGGTCATGGTTCGCCCCCACTGCCATGGTTTATTCTTGTGCTTGTGTTAAGAAATTTGACAGCTTTGAGTTTTTTATTTATTCCTCAAAGTAAGGAAAAAAAATGGATTTTATGGATTCGGGTTTATGACAGAACTAGTCTTGAAACATTTACACTGACACCAAGCCCTTCTTGGGATCTTTCTCTCATTTCAAGACCAAACTGAATTGGTAGAAAGATGCCTGTAGGAGTTATGTTTTTTTAATTCAATAACTATTTATTTACTGAAAAGTAGATGTCACTGTGTCTACATGGCATTTCACTCAGTGCGAAGGCTCTGAAGTCCAGAAACAATACAGTGCTTGTTCTCTGACCTCTGTGTGTACCTTATTTGTGTGTATAGCTGAGCTAACGCTCCTCTGTGTCACACACTCCAACTAACAGCCTGCACAATGTATCTCCTTCTTTGATGCCAGCTCCCAGTTGTTTTTATTACGAAGGAAAAAGAGTCCCATAATTGGGATAGATATAAGATTATATTGTGTTTCAGAAGAGGCCTTTGATATCACTGATAGCAACTTGGCTTTTTCGTTCTTTGATTAGACATGAAAGCGCCATCGGCACAATGTGGCAGCGCAGCGAGCACGGGGCTCGCTCTGCTGTTTTTAATGACCATTTGCATTTTCCATTTGCATAATATGTGGCAGTAAATAGAAGCTTTTGCTTTAGATCAAAAAAATATATTCATGCATTTATGTATATCTATCACTGAGTAGACAGAAATGGGCTACGATTATTACTTTCGGAGCTGACATGAAAGCCAAATTAAAGTTTGATTACAAAGCCTCACAAAGCTTGTGGAATCTTTGCGAGGGGTTTGTACCTTATTGAGGTTCAGCTTTGATTGAGGCGGCAGTCACGTAGAAAGTAAATTGTGTTTGGCGTTGACTCATATGGCCTTTTTGGATGTTTTGGAGCTAGTAAACCTAGACAGGCTTTTGAAAATAAGCGAATGTGAATCTATGGAACAATTCCTGAAGGTGAACTAATGACTTTCAGACAGTTACAGGAAGATGATTGTTTTGCTGTTTCTGCTTTTTATCTTTCTCACTTTTCCTAATCAGACAGATTAATACCCCTTTTCCACTAAATTAGCCCTGGCTCTTGAATTGGTTCTGTTCAGGATTCTTGGAACCTTGGTGCCATTTAGTGAACCAATATATCCACCAGTTTTGCATGGAACCATTGTTATCACAAATTTGTCATCAATGGAGGGTGCAAAATGCACAATAGAAGTCCAAGTCACAAATTACATCGAATACCTGTGAACTTTTCTTCTATTATGTGTAGTGTTTGCCCCCAAAAAAGAACATGAACCAATTAACGAGACCACAACACGCTGTTTTTTCCCTGGCAATTTCTCCCTTGATTTCTGCAATGTTGTATCCTCTTCTTTTAATGTGTAGAATATGAAGTGCCCGCTGATGTTGTCACGGTTCACACTTCAGGTCAAGAAAATCCTGCAACTTTGTGACTCCTGCTGAGAACCAGCTTTTTGGGTTCTGAGCCAATTTATTTTTGGTCAAAATGCTCTGAACAGTTCAAAATGAGGTGCAAAAATGAGAAAGGAACTGCTTCTGTGGTTTTGGTAAAGGGATATAAGTTCATCAGTGGGCTTAAAGGGAACATATAAATAATACTTCATATCACACCCTCCTACCTGCAGCTATAAATGGCTAAAGGTGAGGCTGCTGAACCTGAAAAGATGTCAAGCTACAGCGAGGATTACTGGGAATTGTTTATGACTTTGAGGGAAAAGGTGTGTGTGTGTGTGTGTGTGTGTGTGTGTATTGGAAGGAAAAGGTGAGCATCTTTTTATTTCGTACAATTGATTAACACCAGCACACCCGCGTAATAGCACAGTCTATGATGGATAGAGTTGTATTCTTAACTGGGGGCTGAAGAGACAAGTTTGCAAACTCTGCTGTGTTGGAGTGTTTGTTGTCTGGTTTATCTCATGTTGTTCAGGCTGTACCTTTTCCTATGCAAAGTAATGCACCCAAATTCATAAATATCACATGTATTTTGAAAGGCTCTGATCACCTGATCATTGCACCAACAAGAGTAAATAAGGAAGCAGTCCTTAGTGGTTTTTGGAGGCAGGTTGTGGCGGTGGATGGGTCACAAAAATCCAGACGTTTCCCCCCGGAGATGTGTTTGTGAGTCATTTTAAGTTACGCCCTCACCTTTTTTTTATTTTATTTTTTTTTCGAAACCTAACCACAGTAACTTTACGGGTCACAAAACGTTATAGGTCACAAAAATCCGGACATTCCCCTGGAGAAGCATGTTCAGAGCCGTGTGAAGTCCCTCTGAGTGAACTTTGAGTCATTTTGAGACACATTTTTCACCAGGTTTCTTTTCTTAAACCTAACCACATGAATTTACTTGCCTAAATCTAACCTCTTATACGTTACTTAGTTACCTTATTGTACATCAAGGACATCACGTCATTTGTTAGGCACTGATTCAAATGATATCATACAAACTGTTGTGTGTGCATTTTCGTGGGATTTTATATGAACTTTTTTATGAGGATACGTTGGTTTGTTCAAATATCAGCTCCTGCCATCTTCTTAAAAGGTGAACCCACAGGAAGTTAGAATTTCTTTATGATTTCTAGAAATCTATCCTTTAGGGACATAAGATTTTTATATGGCATCCAAGTTCACAACTCTTCATGTATATTTGATGAATGTTCCACCACATACCTTCCACCACTCGACTCATACTCACTACGACTATGCCTGAATCCAAATCCGTTATTTGAGAAAGCACAAGCAATGCAAACAGGAAACAGATAATCAAATTGCCCAAAGTTGCTTGTTATTGTACAGGGAGGGAAAAGGCCATCATTGACATGTTACTTGAAACTGATTCATGTTATTGTGAATGACCACAAGGTAAAAATGCCCATACAGTAACACGTAGGACTTTTGATTTTCCAAACTAGTCATATCATTTACTACACATCATAGAAAAACGATGGCTATATTCTGCTGTTGTCCCTGCCAGCTCAACAGCTCAGGTTGAGAGCTGAATGTTCCCAACTACCCTGCCCTACATTAAGCATGAAGCATCATGTGCAGGAGTAGCCAGACAAAAGCAAGTGTGGCAGCCAGATTTCTTTTAAACCTCTCAAATTATACACATCAAAATGAAGCTTAGAATTTCTAGTTTTTAGCTGTATGTATTAATTTCTCCTTTTTGAAAAAGCAGTTGAAATATTGAAAAGAAACACCTCATATTTTAGTCAATATTAATCCGTTTGAGATGTAACTGTGGAATTTTGACCGTTCACTTACACCTTACAAACCATTTCATGGTTATTTAACCCTTTGAAACCTAGATTGACATCAGTTTTCTTGTGTTGCATTCAGATGCTTTTAACAGGCATTCAAACCTTTGAAACCCAAGCCAGTTGGTTTGATGTATTTTTAAGTGTGAAACAAAGGCAATGAGCAACTAAGCAAGCAATTGCACAAAATTTGTAAAATGTGACAATAAAAATGACCTGAAAAAGAAAAGACAGAGAAAATAAAAGTATTAGAAAACAAATATTGTTTTCCCCCACAGAAAACAACAATCATACTTATTATATGTATTTGGAATTGTGTTATAGGGAAAAAAAGTTATCTTAATTATTTTGTTAGAATTTTCTTTTGTTTTTTTCTCTTTTTTTCACAAACTTTTGGGTAATAATGGCTATTTTTTTATATTTCTATTTCCACATTTATATATGTATGTATTTTTTCAGAATTTATGTCAAAAGCACATTTATTAATTTATTTTATTTATTTAATATTGCCTTGAATGACATTTCATTGTGTTTGGGTTCAGACAGTGCATAAACTAACTGAATGAAAAACAAAAGAGAGAAAAGAAGACAGAGAGAGATTTCATAATTAATTACATGCCTTTATTGAAATCAATTTGATCATCTGAAGGCACAACAGCTGCATGCAAATCAATTAGAAAATACAACAATTGCCTGATTTAACATGATGTTGATTGGCTTTTGTGGAATTCTTTTTTTTCTTTTTTTTTTTCATCCAGGGCTTTTTTTTTCTTTTTATCTGCTTGATAGTCTCCCAAAGGCGTCTCTCTTGAGCGTCGACAGGGGGAACTTTTAAAAGCTGTTATTGTTTTTTAACTTGGTCTAACCATAGCCTGTGCGGCCTTTGTTTTTGTCGACATAATTACTCCTCCTTGGCTCCACCTGAACTGCAGCTCACCTTAACACTAAATGGAGTAATTAGCCTGTGGAGACCACCTCCACCTCCACCAGGCTACAAATAGATCCTAACCCACAGAGAACGTCTGGCATCACACACTGCTGTGAACCACAGGTAGACAGGCCTAATGAATGGCGCCTGTGTGTGTGTGTGTGTAAGACAGAGGGAGAGAAATGAGATATAGAGCTTGGGATGGAGCCTCACTACTCTGAATTGTGTCCATATCAGCGAATATAGACAACTATTAAATACCAGCAGAGTTTTCTAAAATTCCATTTGCACCCAGGTGAGAATATTCACACTGCAGCTATTACATATATCGCTACAGCTATGTTCACAGTGGTATACCGGTTCCAAGGTCTACACGGGAGTAAAAATTGCTTGTTGCACCATGTACATTGCTTATCTACAGTATTTAAAAAGAAATACTGAAACCGAACTGAGCATCTCACCTTCCTGTGCTTATTTTCTTACCTCCTTGACTACCTATCAGACATTTTTCCAAATACTTTCATTGAAAATCTGGTTTTAAATCTGAGTTATGATTTAGCATTTCCCATCCAAAGAAAAACCCTTACATATTTAGTTCTTTACAGATTATTGCAATTGATAATACTAACTATGTAATACCATACAACGTGATACCATGAAACCATGATATTCTCAATTATTGTTATTGCACTGACAAAGATCTCATACAGTTACCACCTGAGCTACAACATGTTATTATGGATGCCACTGCATGCTGTGATTGGCTAGTACTCGACATGTCCGATGGCAGTTGTAGGCAAGGTCAGAGGCAGTTGGGGTCAGGGCAAAAAGGTAAATTTTAGGGCTAGTATTAGGCAATCTCAGAAGATTAAAAGGGTAAATTTAAAAAAACTCACAAATGTACAGCCAGAGAGTCAGGTGATGTAATATGGCAATATGATGTGGTGGATGAATGGATGTAGCACAGGACCTTTACATAGAAGACTGAGGTTTGTGTCCTGAATGAATTAAAACTAAAACTTGAATGCACACTGTGTACATTTCAGCATATTTCAACGCTGCAAGGACACCCAGGAATATACAGCTGAGTGTAAAAAGCCACGTTGACTACTTACACAAAGGGCAAAAAAAGCAGAGGTGGGACCAAGTCATTGTTTTGCAAGTCAAAGCAAGTCTCAAATTTATGCACTCAAGTCCCAAGTTCGAAACTTTTAGTTTCCTAAACAAGTCATAATGCACTCTTCACCAAATGCAATACCATTGTAACAACAGAGGAACAATTCATGAAATTTACAAAAATCATAATTTCTAATTATTTGTTAAAAACGTTTTTTAACAACAAGTGTAAACTTTCATAGAGGTCTTTGGCAATATTGCCATATTATACCAGGGTATATAGAAATCTTGAAGGTATGTTTTTCATTTCTGTCAAAAAAAAAGTGCTCCTCCTTGAATCATATTTATTGTATGTAGTGCACAGCACGCACCACCAGAGCTCAGTCTCTGTCAACAGGCAGCTGAGCTGAAAGACACCACAACAGCGTCGTGGAGGGAGAAGTTACAGGACTGTAAACAGCTGGCAGCCAGCAGGCAGGGAGAGACCGTAGGGAATTATGGCATGTTTTTGACATCTAACTTGGTGAATAAAGAATTAATCTCGACCAAACTGGTGATTGCTGGAACAATGGACTTACTAAGTAGATTACTAGCAAGAATAACCAAGACAGTTTGGGTGAATTTTATTTTCTTTCTGTCGAGTTTCAATAAGGTGCGTTTTATGATGAGTTAACAAGGCAATTAAGCCTCGTCAAGAAAATAGGCGTGAGAATATGAATTTTCTTAACATTTTGGGGGTTTCTATTGAGTATTTACTAGTCAGAAAAGCTGAAAGTAAATAGCGCACTTGCTGATTGGGTTGGGTGGAACCCCCCGAGCCCTAAGCTGTTTTACCGAGTTTTGGTTCGCCTGGACTTTTTGTGTAATAATGCACTTAAAACCTCAGTCTCTCAAGGCACAATGAAGTTATATACATTTTTTTTTTCAGGACAACCTTGGCTTACCAAATATTCAGGCTGCAGTGATGTCACTTGAATGTACAAATAGTTATGAGACCATAAAGACAAAAGAAAAAACAAGACAGAAATTGAATTGTACAGATCTTGAGTGATAAATCACACAAAAGTATTATGCACAAGCTTTTTCGCTGTAGAAAACCTTTCTCCTAAGTGTTGGGAATCAGAAAGTGAGAAAGTGAAAAAATAAACATTAAAACTATTATAGTTCAAAAAATGGACATACTTTTCCAAAAAAAGTCTCATCATTTTTTGTTTTGCAGTTGTTTGTATATCCCATTATCTGTGCCATTCTGCAAAGCAGCTCCTATCTGTGATGCTGCAAAGGGCCACATCACACTCCTGACACTTCAGAGAGGGCCTTGATTCTCCTGCCTGCTCTGCCTGCAGTGAACACAGAGTTTACATCCATATGAGGCCCTGTTGCTTGTTACATTGTCTGCTGATTTACCCTTGTCTCATTATTGTTATTGATATTATTATTATTATTGTTATTATTATAGGGGCTACCAGCGTTTATTCTAATGCAGGAGGTGCTGCCAATAACACAGAGCGATAGATACAGCAGGATTAGACCAATCATAGTGCAGTTTGCTTCAGATGACGTGTGGCAATGAAAATGGATACAAAGAGTCGGTCGGTCTTCCGATTGGACAACAAGACCAAAAAAAAACCTCTGACCTCTCTCCAAAAGAACTATAGGAAATCCTCTCCAAAAGAACTATAGGAAATCAATATGGCATTTAGCATTGGTGCTAATATACTTTTTTCACCAAAATATGATTAAAATATGGATGGGAGACACCCAATATCGGATCTATCATCACAGATTTATTGAACAACGTCTCATAAAAACACCCGATTTCCAGGGCTGAATAGAGAGGCTTCTAAAAAAGCTACGATGCATCGGAGTCATCCCCGTGAAAGGCACAGCCAGGAGCTTCACACTGCTGAAGAAAGACGATCCGACCTAGGGTTGCAGAGTTAGGACACTTTACATAAAGTGGAACACAATTTAGTCGTCGGGGACTATGCCGGGCTCAGATGGCTGCACACTAAACAGTTATATACTGTGTACCCAGGTGAAATTTTAGGAAGGTATAAAATATTACACACCACCCAAGCCTAAAATGTTACTATTTTAGTTAACATTATTGCACAGGAGATATTTAATATGTAAATGCTTTTGTGTTATCTGTGTGGTGTGGTTTTACTCAGCAAAGTGTCAAAATTGAACCTCAACTATTATATCAACACTGCTGTTGAAAGAAGTATAAGCCTGAAATATTCTGCGTTAATGGGAAGCACTCACTGCATGGTGGAGGGTGATGTCTTGTGTTCTATTACAGCTGTTCAAGTCATATAATATATATATGTATACACACACACACACACACACACACACACACACACACACACAAATGCCTTCACCTGTGCCTCTGACCTTAAGAGCTCAGCTCTAATTGCACAGTTTTGTGGCCCTGCTGACCTATGTCTCTATTGGCTGTCCTACTTCTATCATAAATCCCTTTAGGGGCCCTCTTATCTTCTTGACATTCAACCTCGTACCACATCTCTATAGAACAATTATAATCATAGCCAAGCCAATGATAATGATAAAATAATAACAATGATGCAATGCAAAGGCAACCACTGTTGTGAGCCTTATCTTCTGTCTAACAGCAGCTAAAATAACTTTGCAGATGAGTTTTGACCCTTACTGTTTTCCATACCGATGCAGTGACCTGCTTTGGTCTGTTTGCAGCAGCTAAAATCCATTCGGAGACGTGAAAGAGCCTACCGACTCTATATCCAGCCAATCAAACTCCTTCCTCTTTCCTAGTTTGTTTGTTTGGTCTCTTCCGTGTCGCGTGAGCCAACCGGCAGACTGCCTTGAGAGATTTGCTTTCCTTTGTAGCTGACCCCAGACCAGCTCTGTGCAAGCTTAAGGTTGGGGGTCAGGGGTCGGGAGGAGAGGGATTTGCTTTGACTTCCCCTTTGGCTGCGTGTTTGTTGGCTTGTTGTTTGCCTCCTCCACTTGCTCTAAAGCTCAAGGCTTTCTGCGCCCTTGAAGTTGAACTCTTTTTTTTCCCCTCTCTGACTCATTGCTGTTTTGCATAGCAAGATTAAAGAGTGTATGTGTGTGTGTATGTGTTTGTTTGTTTATATTCATATTTTTACGTGGCATTGCTGGGTTGCAGTAATAGAAGCCCCAGCATTGCGGATTTGCTATGAGTGTGTGTTTTCATCTTGTTAACCAGTCGTGCGGTTTACACCTCTGTCAACATAGAAGTGCTCACACACACACACACACACACACACACACACTCCTGCATAAACACCACATTACAGGGAACAAAATCTGGTCACATCAGCTGATTCACAGACACAAAAGGCTGCTCAATTAGCGTGAGCTGTGTGTTAGTCCGTGTGTGTGTGTGTGTGTGTGTGAGAGCGTTTAAGCACAGGCGCAAGAGTGTGAGACAGCAGCCTGATGCGTTCATCAATCATGCTGTAACCAGTCTTTGTTTATTTGCATTTAGCAGACTCAAATGGAAGATGGGTTTTATGTACTTGGCAGTTTCACCACAACCCCTCCCTCTTTCTCTCTCTCTCTCTCTCTTTCTTTTTTTCTCTCTCTCTCTCTCTTTCTCCCCCCCTCCATGTCCCTCCTCCTCTTCCGTCCATCTCTCTTCACTATTGTGTCTTTCCCACTAGGAAACATTTACCCCTCTCATGCGCTCGTCTGTCCCATTCTGGTGAACATGATATTTCAAGAACACCTTGAAGGAATTTCTTAAAATTTCATTCTTAAAGTTCATCAAGGATGAACTGATTAGAATTTGGTGGTCAAAGGTCAAGGTCACAGTGACCTCACTCAACATGTTTTTGACAATACTCAAGAATTCATAAGCTAATTATGACTGAATTTACACACTTTTCTTTTATCTTAGAGCATTTTAACATGGGGATCTATGGGGATTTACTCTGTTTTGGAGCCAGCCTCAACTGGCCGTTAGAGGAACTGCAGTTGGTTTCCATGGTTTCATTTTTCAGCCTCAGTGGTTGCTGTTGATAATATTATCCTGTCTGCTTGGTTTAATGTAAATTCATATCCATGTTTTGATTCATTTCCACTTGTAATATGTATCTGGATGTTTTATTTTCGATCACAAATGCAGGTGTAAATGCTGCAGACCACATTTCAAACACACTATAATGGGATCACTCAGGCTACATCTGGAGGCGCTCTAGCTCACATTGTGATCCAATCTCAAACACGTGTAAATGACATCTGAACAATTTGGCCACCCTCTGAAGCAGAATAATCTACCCACCGTGTTGAAAGGTCACCTGACCCCGCCTCTTTCTGCTATCTGAAGCTGCCAGTAGACGTGCCGCAGACAAGCCCTCCCTCTGCAAAGAAGAAAGAAGAGGAGCCCGTACAGCAGAATCACTGGGAGACAATGAGGCTGCATCACAAATGCAAGGAAATCTGTGATAGCAACAACGCTTATCATTATTCCCCAGCTCCTCCTGTTCACATGTCAAAGTGTCCTTGGGCAACTCACTGCTCCTGATGGTTGCTGGGTGAGTGCGTGCGTGTGTTTGTTTGTGTGTGTGTGTGTATGAATGGAAGAATGAAAAGTGCTTTGGATAAAACCCCTTTATAAAAAAATCAGCCATTTATTAATTCAGAGTGCAAATGCAAAGGCTCTTTATCACATGTCAGAACCCAGACGGCGTATCCAGACACTCATCACATGTTGATGCTAAGTGGGGTCCCAACCACAAAGAAAAAAGGTTGATATAGCATGTTGGTCTACCCCAAGTCCACAACCAGTTTTCATATCTTACTCTTTATTTCAATTTATTATTATTATTATTTTTTACAGTGTATACTTTCATTTACTAAATTGGGCTTTAAATTATATCCATGTTATTTTTTTTAATTCTTGGTTTTAATTATTCTTAAAGTGCGTTATGGGACAAATTAAAGGGATTTTATTGGGCTTTCCTCTGTGAATCCAGAATTTGCCTTGGTAGTTAAAATAAACCAATAAAAATCACCACAAATGTATTTGGAATCCAGATTTTTTTGTTAAGTGAATAAATAAATAAATAAATACCAATTTAATTAATAGTAATAGAGCAAAGACAGCAAAACATATTTATTATTATTATTATTATTATTATTATTATTATTATTATTATTATTATTACTGCTCCAAATAAATTTGGAACCCGTATTTTTAAATAACAAAATATATGTTATGGAAACAGTCAAAGAGCAAATAAAATTATTCTATAAGCTATGTGTTATGATTATGATTATTTTTATTTTATTATTATTAGTAGTAGTAATAATAGTAGTAGTAGTAGTATATTATACTATGTATGTATAGTATATATAATAGTATTATGGTATTACAATATATCATTATATACACTACTACTAATAATAATGGTAATATACAGGGCCTTTTATTCAGCTGAAGTGTGCAATTTGCAATTTTAATGTATTCAGTCATCAAACTGACCAAATAACATGTTGCCAGCTGTAGAGGTGGTCTCAGGATGATTTAATGGAAGTAAATGTGTGTATTTTAGAGGGCATCTCTCAGTGTTATTGAACATACCGGAGCTGTTTTGAATATATTTGTCTCTGCGCTGCTGACTTTGTACAGGCCACTATTGACCTCCCTCTCCTGAATGATGCTAATGGATATTTACATTTGCTTCGGCAGCACTCTGACAAAACTGCGTTTGAGCACACGCTCGTATGGAAGAAGAATTACCCTCAGTTTACGCTGTCATAACGCAGAGATAAGCCCTAATAATCCCAGGTTCCATTGGGGAAAATAAAACCAGCTCACTGCTAATGCCTCTCACTGGAATCATATTTATATCTCAGATCCATTCTTTTGTTCCCCGTCTTTTCTCTGCGTGTCAACGGGATGAGTGGGTGAGGTTAAGTATATAATTTACTCTCCTGGTCATTCATCCTGCGCTTATTGATTCCATCTCAAATTTAACTTTCAGATTGGCACCGACTCCATTAGAAAGTAATAACTGGCCAGGTCAATAAGTGGGAGCTGTACCAGTAATGTGTAGATTGAATGTAGGTTTATTGGAATGCACCATTAAGCGCTGGCAGGATTGTGGGATCGGGGGTGGAGGGTTGAGGAGGGGTTGGACATCTATCATCCTGTCCCGTGTTCAGCCAACGGTGATGGGAACAGAATAGGGGACAAAGCACTCCTCCAGTAAATTCATCATCTCCTCATTTTTATCTCTCCTTTAACAGCGAGTCTCAAGGGGGAGAGGGGTCGGGGTGTGTACACTCGTATGTGTGCGTGAGAATGTATGTGTGTGTGGAGGGTGTCTATAGTGAAATATGGCCCTCCTGTCAGTCTGACCCAATCAGGAATGAGACGTCGTTCCCCCTTCTCCACACTCTGTGCACCGCAGACAGAAAGATTGAGATATGGCAGCTGATAGGTGTTTGGGCGTGAGCCATTTATATATGTATATAGCGAGGGGGTGGGGGTGCAAGGAGCCAAATGAAGATGGAAAATAGAGGTGAGCTGAATGGTATTCAAATGAAGCCAAGGTGAGACCTTCACAGTCCATGGCCATATTGAACTTTATGCAAATGGTGGGAATCTTTTGTTGGTAATTGTTGTTTTTGTCATGGTAAATTGTAGACCTGAGACAAGCAGCCCGCGATGCAATTTCTCCCTTGCATAAAAAAAAGAGCGTAAATTCATACTTTAATAAGCAAAGTCCTTTGGGGCTGGTTTTTGAAATTCTGAGAAATGGGCCTTGTTTATTTAGACAAAAAGCCAAAGAGTCACTTAATTTTAAAAATCTTTAGAGGTTTAATGTGCAACAAATTAGATTGCAACCAACTTTTACATTCCGATTTATTGCTTCTTCACCTATGCCCTGATGAAGACTGTATGTTGAAAAGCGTAGGGGTCAAGCCCATTTATTCAAGTTTTTGAGTTCAGTTTAGTTCAGTTTTTTTTGTAAAACACTGTGCCTTGGAATTTTTTGGTTTTGACTTATTGAAAAAAGAAATGATAAATCTAGCATTTCCCTCCTTTTTTGGTCATTTTACTGAGTTGGACAAAGTCTTGTGTCACTGTCCATTGTTTCACTCTATGGAAAAAGTTGTGTTTTTTCAATTCCGCTTACAGCTTATGATAACGTGACCAGCAAGCAGCTAGCGGGCATGCTAGTGAGCAGCTAGTGAGAGTGTGGACATAATAACGGCTGCAGGGGGCGTGGACCTTTTAACGTAAGTGACATAGCAATAAGGAGACATAAACAAATGTGGTCAGCTTGGTAGGTGTAAGCAGGCTCTGGATCAAGGTTAAGAAAGTTGAAGTCCTGGTTAAAAGACATCAACATTTACTTAAGAAAGTGGTTGGAAACCACAGTCAGACATTTTCAAGTTCAAATATTTGTCTTAGTCTCCTCCCTTAAGATATTACCTGTCTGTTGAACAAAACTGTCCCACACTCAGCCCTTAAAAAGGATGCAATGTCACTGTCCTATTGTTGGTAGTAAGTACTGAGCAGAGCGATCTTGAACCCTTAACCGTTTTTAGGAAGGATGTTAATGTTCATAGTCTGGTACTTTATATTGTACTTAACTGGGTAATGGCGAACGCTAGAGTCATGATTTATTCATTTACAAACACAGAGCATCAGCATGTCTGTTTACCCACAGTACTGAACAAAGTCAGACCTGCGAGATCACTAGAAGCATGTTTGAATTTTTAAGCTGTTGGGGCTTTAATTGAAGTGAATGAGGGAATAAGATGTGTAATGTGACAGTACCTAAAAGGGTGTTTGTGGTTCAAAAAATGACTCAGCTTCTACCTTTGCTTCTGCGAGAGGCTGCTTGTTAGGAAGACACTAGGCGGGATTCCATTAACCCTCAAACTGCGCAATCTGAAATTGCCAATGTGAAATACACCTCATGGAAACACGTCAGTTTCAAAAAACTCCCATTTATCGCAAAATCATTTTTATACTCACATGAGGTGGTATTGCAGGTGATTGAAAAAAGCCATATTTCACAAAACTGTAATGAAAACACTTTTTGGCTTTTCTAGGTTGCACGATGCCTTGGTCTTGTGCTTGTCAGTAGGAAGTGGCTCCCTCGGACATGATGCAGCAGGAGCTACAAGAGGTGTTAATGCATTGCATAACTCTTTAAAAGTCATCCAAAAGTTTTGAATCCACAATTCCTCTGTGAAATGGTGGACTATCACCTCCCAGAAATCCCTCATACATGGCCGCTCCCACGTATAAGGGGCTCGCCTTTCCATTATCCCTCCATAACTTGCCTACATCACCTTTGAATGGAACTAATGACGGCTAATGCGGTGGCTGCACCAGAAATGAAGCTGCAGTTTTTTTCAACATCCATCACCATGCTTCTTTGAATGTTTTCGCCAGAGGAGAAGCTGCAGAACATCACTCAGTGGAAACGCAGTCATCCATAATTGTGTTTTATCAACACTTATCAACACTTAAATATTGCTAATATAAGTTTTGGACAAATCTGTAATGGAAATCAACTACTGACATACAATCAGCCAAATTCTGTTCCTTCTGTTCCTTCAAAACAGCACTTGACAGTCTTCAAGATCCATTGACTGAGTCTCAAACTTTTCACTGTATCACACGGTCTTCATGCCCAATTGTCAAACTTCTGTTATTGAGCACTTTCTCATCCATGTTGCCCTAAAGAGTTGTTGGAACAACCTGAAAAGGTTGACAGAAGATGTTTTTCCTGTAAGGACAGGTGGTTTCACTGAAATATACTATAACAGTGAGAATTCTTACTCTGTCCCAAAGTATACAACCAACGGAGAAGTTTATCTTTGGCGCATCAGTTTAAAGCAAGGCCATATATCCATATATTGCCATTAGAGTAAAATTCTCTTATATGGTCGCCAACAAACGTTCTCTGGGGCAGATGGGATGACATTAAAGAGCCCAGTTTGAGTCCCTGAGACTGGAACATGCAGAGAGATTTGAGCCAGTCTGCCACTGTAGAGTTAGCTTGACCTTTTCAGGGACCAAGTGCTGGAGGGCAAACTCATTTCAACTCTTCTTCAATGTAATAAGCTGACTTTAATGTGGTAGAACTCACCCGATACTGAACCACACAGAAATGTACATTTCAAAACTTTTTTTTTCCACAAACAAATAAAAAAGGTTTGTTTTATGAATTAGACATGCTTTTTGAGACTGCGGGTCTTCTTGTAGCTGACAGGCTGCAGCCCTTGTTTTTTTCTTTTGATGGCTTTGAATGTGATTAGGGGATTTTGCCTCCTTTTTCCCCTCAGGCATGTTAACATGTTATTAGGAATATTATTTCATCACAGGGCTGTCTGCGTGTCTGTGTTGTCACAGGCTTGTGAACACAATACAAGATCAGCCTTTGATAGAAACGGTGTATTTACACCCCTGGTCCCTCCTGCGTATGAGACAATCTAATTTGATTTTTTTTTTTAGCATACTGCTGCATACATTTGCATATAGACTAACACAATACACTGAAAAAGTCCTATATGTTCAAGCAGAAATCATTTCTTGATACTTGCATTGAATAACTGTCAATGACCGTAATAATAACTACTTGCTCTTTATATGCATCAGGCTCATGATATAAGGATGTTGTTGTTTTTTTCAGCCCTTTTAGTGCTTTTATGCTCTTTTTCTTAAGTGGTGCAAAGTGATGTACAGTGCGAGAGTCAGCTCTGCAAAGACGCGTCACTTTGATAGCAATAGTTTTTACCAGCCGCAACGTCGTGACAGCTGGTGTTTTCACCTTGGAAGTCTGTGCATCATGGTGACATGTGGTCCAGGTGACACCAACTGTTGCCTGAAATACCAGACAGCCTTGTTTTGAGTATTTTGTCAGGTTTTTATACATTTGTCTACCTGTCTATACATTCTGTCATTGTGATAACGTTGCAACTGTGCAAGATAGAATCATGGAATATTACAGGTGTGTAGCTGAGATCAAAATAAAGGCAGATTTCAAAGATGGGTGTGGTCCAGACAGGGGGGCTGAAGGAAGGGGATAGGAAGTATGTACAGGACCATTTGCTGTCCCATTTTGCATCTCATTATGCTTATTATGTTTTCCAGTTTTCCAGCAGTCCATGCATCCCATTCTTATGAATATGATATCTTGAGAATGCACTTAGGAAATTTTCTTAAATTTGGCACAAACGTTCACTTGGACTCACCAATGAACTGATTAGATTTTGTGGTTCAGAGGCGAAGGTCATTGCGATCTGCCATCCATCTGATTTTTAACTTGATTCTTCATGAACCCCTCAAAGGACTTTCCTCAAATTTGGTACAAGCGTCTGCTTTAACTCAAGAATGATAGGATTAGATTTAGGTGGTCAAAGGTCACTAGCAAGAGCAAGATAAAATGATGAAATGATTAAATTTTTTTTTTCAAATGGTCAACTTTATTGTGGCATCATAATGTTCTGCTAAAACACTTTTCTGGCCATTATTTAGCGCATAAGTCAGGAACAGAAGGGGAGACATTTGATCAGATACTGGTGACACTAATCTTTGGTGTTCACTGTGTCACTGTGCTGATTGCAGAGATCTGCTGTGCCGCCCCCTCAAAGCCAGAAACCAGAGGAGTAAATCTCAAACTTGTGATGTCAGAGAGCGTAACATCTGGAGCTGCTCCAAAGGCAATAATTGCGAGACTGATTTTGTAAATCCACTGAATGTTTGCTTTTATTTGTTTTACCCCAATGAGCTTTAATCTTTTGTAAAGTTCTCAGTTGTGACACAGAAAATGTATCCAGAACATTCCCCTAGGTGCTCAAAGTCTCATTCTAACATCTTTAACCATTAATTGTCCATGGAGCAGCTCCAGACTATATACCCTATGATATTACAACTATAAGTTTTATGGCTCTAGTTTTTAGATTTGGGAGAGAGTTGTTTATGTCTACTAATGTTTTTTTGGACAGTCTTAGACCATCGGCACAAAATGTAAAATGTACATTTTGAAAAAAAAGTTATGGTGTGAATGGAAAAGAGAAAAAGCTTTGAGGCTTAATATCTGTAAGGAGATGTAAACGTTACAATTTGCATCAATCTTACTGTGGTACAATTTCCAAGAAACCTGTTTTTACTGAATTGCCCAAAGTGGATGTTTGATGGTTTATTGTACATTTAACTGTCTGTGCATTTCTTCCTCAGGGAGTCTATGGCTCAAAATAGCAAAGCCACTTTCTAGGATTCAGAATAAACTGTTCTGACTTACAGTAAACAGAATGATTGAAACCTGAAGGACCAAACAAATGCTGAATTATGCTAATTTGTCTGAGATTATATTTTTTTAAAAAGTGGTTGCAATAGCCGGATTTGTTTTGTGAAATATCAAAGTAAGCTCAATTGTCAACTTATTCCCAGTCTTGGCTTTAGTGTTTTTTAAGAGTGCTATTGTTGTGGGGACAGTAGAATTTAAGCCTCTGTCAGTTCTTCTTCCTTCACACACAGATGTGGAGTGTGTGTGTGTGTGTGTGTGTGTGTGTGTGTGTGTGTGATATTTGCCTCTAATCAGTCTCTTCACTGCTCTGGCATTGAGTGTGAGATGTGAGGTGTTTAATTCCATCAGACAGGATTACATGTGTGCGCGCGCACACACACATAAACAGCAGAGGAGCGGCTCGCCTGGTGGGCTGACTGATAGGTGGGATTTCATCATGGACAAAACATCAAACTGGAAACACCAAACTCCAGTTGCTCACATCGTGACAGGCGAGGCAGCTTTGATCTTGGCTCCTTTTTTTTTTAAACGACAGTTTTTATCCATTACCTGAATTCAGTGTAGCCACTCTTTGTCATTCTGCGGCGCTACCTGTCTAGACTTTACCCAATGATGCCTTTGAGGCAGAATTGTTTCAGCAGTGCTTCAGTCACTATTGAGTGAATTCAGACCGCAGTCCTACATTTGCTCACTTGTACCCATGATAACTGCTCTACGTGCCACTTTCACTGTGTTGGACTTCTGACCTGTGTTTTGTTTGATTTGGTGGGTGTAATTAAATAGTTTATTTACTGTAGAACCACTTTGTGGATCTGAAAATGTTTCTCAGGCATCTGAGGCAAGTGAGTGTTGTGGGACAATTTGTGAAGTTCATTACATTTCAATTATATTTCTCCAAGTGACTGTTGGACAAATATACCCTTCAGTAATCTACTCTTACCAGATATCCATGCTCCCCAGAGGATAAAACCTGGACATGGTTTTGGACATGCATAAGCAGAAAGAATTTGTGTGTAAAGTGTTCAGAGTAGGAATTTACGTGTATTATGGCATTCATCAAATTGTTAGTGGCTCTAGTTTTTCCCTTGGTACTAACAAAACCTACACTTGACTCTGACTGCTCCAAGTGACTATATACATAACAAATGTACATAAATATTGCTTTTCATTATTAGAGATCACACCCCAAATAACTTCAAACTCAGTGTCGGAAAAGGTTTTCTTTCTCTTCCTCTGTCTTTGCTTGCGCCATGTTCTCAGGTTGACAGGATGCGCTCATCCATAGTAATTATCACCTCATACGGAGGTCACTGGCTATTCATAGGTGGGGATGTATGCTAATGCTGCCTTCACATGCTCCTCGGAAATACCATATTTACAGCATTGTTAGTGTCATAGTCAATGTTTGGTCAATGGCAGAAACTCTTTCATTAATTCACATATCAAGTATACATTTTTGATCACCTGTAAAGTGTATAATGGCTTTCCATGTAGACTTACTTAGATTAAATATAAAAATATGTAAAAATATAAATGAACTGGAAACAGCTATCAACCTCTTGTTTAAATACCCTTAGCATTAAAATGCAACCCATCGTCTTTGTAGTTTCCATGTTGTTCCCACTTAACAACTGCAAAGCTCATGAACACAACGAAGTTGGAAGAACAACTTCCCAACTCAGAAACTATGACTTTCCGACATCACATGAATGCAGCATAATTGCTTCCTAGCAGGAGCATGCCATCAATTAATGATTTTTCGGCATTCGTGAACATACGTGTGCCTACGATCAAATCTGAAAAAATTACATGCTTAAAAATTACAAGAATTCTATAACATAAATTTAAATATGACATTATTATAATGATATAGTAATTCCCTAGCTTTTTATTTCCTCCCTATACATTATTCCCTAGCTTTTTAAAAAAAAGATAATTTTCTTCAAATTTCTTGCAAATTATGGAACATTTCTTATCAAGTTTGATAAGAATTTACCATGTTTTTAAGAGAAAGGGTTTCAGAGGGCTAGGTGCATTAGCATCTCTCTTTGTAGGTGGTTTAATGAATAAAGACATTTATTGAACATTTGTCATATTTCCATCGAGAAAAATTATATACTGATTATTATAGTTATCGTTTTATGGCTTAGTCTTACATATCTCCATGGTCACCATTTTTTTTTCTCTGAATTACTACAAACTCCAGCTTTAAGTAGCTATGATACACTCTTGTTTGTCCAGGATTGGCAGTACAACCAAGAAGCAACTACATGCACCGATTTGTTTGGATTTAAGCACATTTTTGGGATGTGGGAATTGTTATAAATATTTGGCAAATAAATATGTATGAAAAATAGATGCTACTGGACTTGCGGTAAAATCAGCACTATCTGCTAAGCTAAGCTAAGCAGGCCAAAAGGCAGCTTCCTTTACAAACTGTTTTGGAGTTTAGGGAATTATTTTATGTATTTAACCTCTGTAGGTTGTATTTAATGAGAAATAAATATATGTGACTTGTGATAATGTTAGCTCTATCTGCTAAGCTAAGCTAAGCAGGCTAAAAGGCAGCTTCCTTTACATTTTTTTTTTTTGGAATGTGGGAAATTATTATATGCATTTAACCTCTGTGAGTTGTATTTAATAGGAAATTAATATGTGTGAAAATCAGACGCTACAGGACTTGTGGTAATGTTAGCTCCACCTGCTAAACTAAGCTAAGCTTAGCAGGCTAAATGGCAGCTTGCTGAAATGTTTTGTATCGGAACCAGTCTCTGGTAGTATTTATCAGAATAACTGACATTACTAATACCTGCACCTTGGCAATGTGTGCTTTAACCCTTCTTATTTTCACAATTGCTAGCATAAGCAACTTAATGCATGTGAATTGGAAAATAGAGGGTTTATCCATTTGTCGTTATCCTGGGCTGTCGCTAAGTGTTAGTCCGGGACTAAGCTTTAACTTACACCTTCAAGCAACTTCTGAGGAGGAGACACATAATTAGAAATTGAGCCCACGATTCAAAAACTGTGCCACAGGATTGCTGGTGCTGCCTTCCACACGCACGGTTCCACCTTCCAGGCCCCTTCTTTGCCACCTCCACCCCTCATCTCCCTCCATAATTAGATTGGGCTGCTCCCAAGAGAAATACATTTGCCAGGTAGCTTTTTTTTTTTTTTTTATCTGTCGTTCCAAGGAGTGGCTCCAGCGGCTCTAGTGATTTATTAGCTGGATTCACCTCACCACTCCCACACCTTATCACAAATTGCTGGGAGCAGGTTAACACTAAATGTCTAATTGACAGAATATTTATGCATTTCCACCAGTCAGTCTGGCTGTGAGGAGCCGCTGACTTGTCCAAGAGCCGTGTCGTGGCGAGACGCATCGCCGCAGGAAAAAAAGACAATTTTGTTTTTTTATGCTACGATGCTTTGCTTCAGGTGCAATGAGGTTTGGGAATTTTTTTCCTACAACATCTTTAATTTTTTTTCAAAATGTCTCATAAATATATGACAGATTTTTTCAGGGATTTTGAATATGTGGGCTCAAATTACTTTATCAAATGAAGGCTGGATGGTCCAGAAAATCACTGGGGTTATTACTGGTGTATTAATGAAAATTAGCGTGGGCCAGAAAAGCACCCCAAATCATTACAGAGCCTGTTTGAATCTGGTATTAATATTTTTTTTCCTCCAAGATTTTGACTGAGTAAGTGGTTCCTATGTGTGGTGTGGCAATTTACAGCCTGTAATTGATGATTAATGATCTTGTTGTAATTACTGTGGATAAGTGCCTGCACTTGTGTGTATTAGGGCATCTGTGCATAACCAAAACGAAGGCCCACTTAATGTTGTTTTTAGGACATGCCATAGCATCTGTTTTCATGCAGGGATGGATTTTGCTGAGACTGCGCATATTTATTGTGTTATTTTATCTTTTTATTTTTTCTTTTGAAAGACACAAGAACCTTTAGATTTCTGTTTGCACAATTAAGTTCAAATATTCACCTGGTGTAAGTAAGGCCTGCCTCTTTTAAATCCCTGAAATGAATATAAACCTCCAACATACAAAATCTGACCATGTTTAACCCTTTGAAACCTGGCTTGATTTCTTCAAAAACATGGGAAGAAGGCAATAAGTAAAAAAAAGTAAATGATACAAAATTAGCAAGGAATTCATAAAAATGTGTTGTTAAGTTGCTCATTGCCCTCAACCCATGGGTTAAAATAACTCACTATTAGTCAGCATTGACTTCAGCTTCACATAGGGCATGCACTGCTGTCTCCTGGGTGAAAGTCTGTTGTTTGTTTGACCCATCCACCACCTGGACCTGGTGTTTCTCTTAGACCAGTTTGGTCCCAGCAGTAACGAGAGGAAAGTTGAGGAGGTAAAGCAGTAAGGTGTGAAGTTAGTGTGTGAGCTGTCTGCCTCTTTGCACAGGTCCTGGCTGGATTCATGCGTAAAAGTTAATTTGTGTTTGTGTATCTCAGAGATATGCACTGGAGACATGTTGCATTCACACTCTGGTGGTAAAGCTTGTCTCGGCTCACCTCCAAAAAGCGGTTTGCCTGATTTGCTCTTTCATGCATCTTGCTTGCATTTACACATCGAATTAATGCTTTTTTATTTCCCACTGCCTGACTGATCTGAACCTGATTACCCAGGATGCATGTTACTGTCGGGCGTAAAGAGGGTTAAAAGCAGATGAACGCTAACATATATACCCACAGCAACCGGCCAGCCTGCCTGTCAGCCATCTTTGCCAGCATGGTGTTTGCTTTAAAAGCCTTGTCGCCAGCAGATGGTTTTCCAGCCAGGGAACAGTGGCTTTGTCATTAGCCGGTAGCGGGTGACGGGGTCCATATCCAGAGCTGGATCCACCCTCTACAGTGGGGGCTGGTGATGGGGCTTTGGGAGGGGGGGGGCATACCGGAGGGGGCGTTAATCGAATTTCTCGCTGTCCAGCACTCAAGCGCATCCCAACTGTGAGAGATTATGCCCCGCAAACTCTCATTGCCTGCCAAAAACTCTGTTTATCAGCTCACCGAGGCAATTTCAAATGCACCTTTAAAAGCCCCGGCAGTGGCGGCAGCAGTGGAGGCAGCATATCGCGCTGTGTCTTATCCATTGAGGTGTCTTAATCTGGTCAGGAGGTGTGCGCCCCAGGTCGGGCAGATTTGTCTGCCTCCTCCCCCAACAGTCTAATATGTTGAGTGAGGTGGGGTCAGAGGAGTGAGCGACGGGAGGGAAGGAGGTGAGCAAACAAAGACAGGGGAAATAAGGATACTTGAAACCAGGTGGAGTCAGTGAGACAGAACTTCAGCGTCTATGAGGCATCGCATGTGCTGATCCGCTGAATCCAATAAGGAGAAACAAATAGAGTGCTTGGGTTTCACTGATATATGGGTTTGCCAATATTTCAGGTTGATAGTGGTAGTCTTTTTTTCCAGAGCTGGATATTGGCTAGTCTTCCTGGTTAGTCAGTGTCACTCACCTCTGACAGGATGGATGGTCTCATATACCTCCACCACGGCAGAGAACTCACTGTTAAACCTGAAACCTGGCTTCAGTGCATAATTCTGGTAGATTTCTGTGGTTTCCATTTTTATGTTAATTTTCGTGGTTTCCATTGTTTATTTGGATTACAATAACATGGTAGTTATTGTAGTTATTTCTGATTCTGATGGAGCACAGTGTCAGCACGACAACAAAATCTAATGGGGCAGAAACAGCAGTCGGACAAACAAGCTACCGCTTAGATGCATTATGTCAGCCATTTTTTTAATTGTTTACCTTAGTTTTTTCTTCCAAAATTGGCTAACATCTACAGATAAACTTAAACTTAATCAATCCCACTTTTATTGCATGCTATATCACTTTATTTGCAACGTTTCGATACTAGACCTTCATCAGGCAAAATAAATAAATAAATAAATAGATGAAGTTAGATAGTGTGCAGGAGTCCTTTTGCAGATTTTTGAGGTTCATCGGTCCCTCTCCTACACAACTGTCTCATCTGATAGATATACAAAGTGTTCTTTTGTTCGAGACTAACATGCACCGGAATTGGGATTTATCACAATTTCCCCGTTTTTCACAAGGACAAGTTTTAGAAAGGGTGAAAGGACAATGGAAAAATCAATTCTATTGAATTTAATTTCAAAAATCAATCTCAGTGTATCCAGGGATATCACCAAGAGTGGAACTGGACAAGGAAATATCAGGGCTTATGTCATTACACATGTGGTCCTATGAGCATTGTAAACCAGAGATTATTCATCATAATGAGGATGGTTTCATGGTTTCACCATTAATTTAACTACTATAACTTCTATTAATTTAACTTTGAATTATTAGCTCATAATGTCAGTTTCAGCCAGCGCAGTCACCAGAGGAAAATTTTGGTATTGTACATTGCTGCAAACCCCGAATACATCATATTTGCACATTTCATATGTATCGACATTTGTAAATACTTAAGCCACTTAAACTTAAATGTTACTTATTTGAAGAGGGGTAGGAAGTAAGAAGTACAGTCTTATTTATTCCTACCCCTATATGCAATAAAACTGGTTGTGTCTTTGCTGTGTTTCCAGCAGTTTTTAAGCTGCCAAACATGGGTGTTTTGTAGCAACCTATTACTGTTTTTTCCAGGAGGGATAGTACCAAAAAAGTGGATGTTTTTTTTTACCACAGCATTGCTACTTTTCCAGTGGAGATTGTACCCTTTAAACTGGGTATTTTGAACCAAACGTGGTCTTTTCATAACCGTAAATGAGTTGTTTTTGTGCGTAATCCTAACCACAAGCCTCAGCATTGTTGAAATCTAAAACAAATTTAACACATCAATGCTTTTCAAAAATGTACTGTGCCAACATTTTTACGGGCGATTGGATTGATATTTCAACCTTAGGTTTCTAGAACCCATGTTGGTCACTTTTGGTAACTTGGTTAATTATTATTCTATTTCAAATAATTTATATTTTAAAAATGTTTGAGGTATTCTCTTTCTTTGTACATGCCACATTGAGGTATCAGTAATTAAAGGATCATGAGAATTCAGGGTCTTACAAGGGGGTCACAGGTCATTAAAGAAAAAGGTTAAGAAACACTAAACTTCAACAGCTTAAATGGAAAATAAAAATGCCTTCAGCCTTTGAGTATCCACTATTGAACCGTGCTGGTTTGTTTTGTATTCTAAGACAAATAATCTTATTCTCACAGCTGAGCAGTGGGAAAGCATCAAGAGAATGGCAGGAGATGGGGATATCCAGGTGTATGTATGCGTGGGGTTAAAGGAAAACACTTCGCAGAGCCTAATGTGGATACTAGAAGCAATGATTCACTAATGCCGGGCTGTTAATGAAGGGTTTTGTGTGCCTCCGGGCTCAAAGGCATATTGGTAGCGGAGGCGTATTGAATCAGTGCTGACCCGCAAGGTTAACTCTTTGGCAAGGGAGAGGAGAGCAGTGTGCCCAGAGGCTATCGATTCACAATCACTCATCTGCTTGGCCTTCCTTATCTTCCACTCCGACACCAGCTCAAGTATGCATTTGATTTTTGCTTTCCCTCTCTCCTTTTCCATCACTCTCTCTTTTTTCTTCTCCCGTTTTCAGCTCTCGGCACAGTTCTGTGCAGCATTGCCTTTTTTTTTTTAAAGGCATTGAATAACCCGGTCAATTTGGACGTTCAGATGAAGGCAGTTCCGTTCATTACATTTTTATTATAATGCCTTTCTATAATTCTAACATGGCGCCTGACTTTCTCTTTGTCCATCCTGACAATTCCTTTTGTTCAACTGGGAAAAAGTAAGCCGCTTAATTTCATATTCACTCCTACCCTTCAATTGAATGAGCGATAATTGCTGGGCGGAAGGTGTCTCAGATTGATGCAATAGGTGTTAATCCGTTCACTATCCCAGATGACGCAAGGACAAAGTAACGTGTGTGGGGTTTGATCTACAGCTCTTTGTTGAATACTTCAATGCCCACAACACACACAAGAGTAAGGCGCTGGCATCTTCACCCTTTTCCTTTCTTTTAATGCTTAGTTGCCAGCTCTTTCTTGGTAAACCTCATATTGTTTGACTTGATCTAGTTCCACTTTAGTGCACTGGTCAGGTTATATCATAAGCTGGCGCATCTTTTCAAATGTTTTTCTTTGACTTGTTTACTATTAGCCATCCTTATGCAATTCACGTAATTATATTTTCACATTTGCCCTGGAGCTATGACAGGCCTGCCTGTTAACTAGCCTGAAAGACAATGGCTTACCAAGAACAGACATATAATGCTGAGTAGGGATGAGCGAGTGCAAAATTATCCTATTTTGTATCTGTTCTACAAAGTTATCCGTATCTGTAACTGTACTCAGAATGGCTGGAGTTTATATTGGGAGTTGTGGGGGCCTAAGCCTGAAATTAATATGAGCTAGGCAGAAGTTGAGATGAATTGAGCCTTAGATCGTTTTTGATTACAAGAGATTGAACACCCAAAACGTTCTCATCCCAAGCTGTCACATATCGCCACTTTGTCTGTAGCCTTTTGCATCTACATATTATGGTCTAGGTATCCTCCTGCCTCTGCTGTTGACGTTCCGAGATGCTGCAAAAAACAAGCACAAGCATATGGTCAGCATTACGTAACAAAAGGTCATGACAACCAAAGCCAGAATTTCAACAGAGTATCATACAGCCACGGCAGGTTCCATCTGTCCATGTTACAAACTGACGCTGGCCAGTGCTGTACCATACTGCAATTGGTGAAGGTATCTTATGCTGAAATCACTGACTTTGGAAAGAGAACTGATAGGAACACAGCTACCCAAAAGGAGATATTCCTTTATTATGAGTACAGATACTGACACATCTTATATTGATACTCACTCTTGTAAGAAGTACCATGCCATTAACCATATCGGATGCTTGTTTAATCAGAGTATTCAGCTCATCCCTAGTCCTGAAACAAGTCGTTGATTGAGTCAATGATTGACAGAAAATTAACTGAACCAAACCATTTACATTTTAAAAACATTTTTAATTTAATCAGTCTGGAGCATTTCAGTCCTTCTCAGTTGTTTTCACGTGATCTAAGTATGGATCCTGTTACGAGCAAAGTTCCTGTTGGATGAAGGAAAGAGTGTTTTGGATTTGTTTTGGATTGGATGGAAAGCCTCCATTCACCTAGCTATGTATTAAGTTATTTAGTTAATGGTGAATGTTAAGCACATGTTGGTTGGTAGGAGGAAGAACAGCAATCAAGCAACATCAGTGGACTTGTGTATTTTTTTAAAAACCATGTTTTGAAAATACACGGGAGTTCCTAAAATGAAACAACTTTTCTAACTAATCTAGGTCACTCTACATGGAAGGCAACTTTTGTCCACCATGTTTTGCATAGGATGTCAACTTAGCAACTTATGTTCCAACTTTCCAAGTTGTTGTTCTGACTTGAGGGCATGTTCAAGTGAATTTTATTCAGTCACCACATAAATGCAGGGTTTGTCTCTGTAGTACTGCCGGGCATACAAATATAAAGAATCTGTAGTCTGAGCAACACTCCAAGAGCCAGCGAGCAGGGAACTCTGGGAGATTTCCAACTTGCAAGATGGAAGAAAATTTACCACAATTCCATTATTATTATCCATTATTCCATTATTATTATAAGTATTCTCATAGAACGGTTCATATGGTACCCTACAAAAATAAATGCACAGCTTTTTGTATAATATCATATGAAGTAGTACCCCATAATTATGTAATTAACATACAGTACAGAGGTTTGGTTTGGCAAGTAAAGCGACTGGTAGATTTAGGAAAAGAAACATGGTGAGGATGTACTCACGTTCACCCAGTTATGAACTATCCAGTTGAAAGTCATGGGGGAAAGTCCAGATTTTTTGGGACTGCTTTCTTGCCTACTCCCATCAGGGCACTGGTAGCTTGATCGCCGCCTTTCAGAATATATAGGATGTGTATGAATTTGGGAGCATTACTTTTCATATAAAAATGTATGAACAGTTTGTGAGAACAGCCTGATGTACATATACTACTCACATTGATAAGATACAAAACTGTTTTAAAATCGGCAAAATATCCATTCAAGGTGCATCATTGACAGAAAAGCCCTTTGCAATACTGGTAGCTCAGGAAAGAAACTTTGAAACTGCAGTTAGATATGAAGGTTTTTTTTTTTTTTTCTGAAGTTATTTGGTCATTTTCGATAATTTGTGAATTCTTCAAGATTTTTATCAAGAAAAATATTCAGGGAGTATTTATTGGCTCCGGCTTTTTTAAATGTTTCAAGCAAGGATTCACTGCATTTCTGAGTTTCATATCATAACTGCAAAATTGCACTCCATTCATTCATGAAGTGAATAATTTCAGATGCATTCACTTTTTTTGAGCATTTTCAGTGCCAAGGCTGCTGCTCTTTTCCTTCACAAGTGCATCTTAGCTTCATCACATTGAATAGCAATTTTTTAAATGATAATCCGCATATAAGTTTTTCTTTTTGGTCTCATTATTATTTATTCTATCATGTCTCAGTGCTGAGCACCTGTATTATTAACCAAATGGGGAGTTTATTAAGGGCCTACTAAGGGCCTATTAAGGGCCTGTTGTGCTCTTTTATAAATAGATTTTATCAGGTCAATTTCATTTAATGTTACCATCATTCACTCCACTTTCAGCATTTCTTAGTGGGGGGGGGGGGTCAAGACAGAGAGAGCCCTAAATGCAATACTTCTTTGCAACACAATCAGCTATAGCGTTACGAATGAGCCAAAACAAACCAAAACAGCCTCGTAGATCAAGCGGGTATCAAGCAGAGACATTACAAACACAAGTATTGGCTGCTCCGAGCAGATTGCCCTTTCAAAGGCATACTGATTAGATTTGAAAACCCGACAGCTAGACTTTTAACTCCCAATTAAGCCACATTTGTACTGAGTGCAAAGCTTAACTGAGTTGTTTGACTTAACAGTGTCTACTGAATGACTGCACAATAATGTTTGCCTAATTAAAGCAGCCACTTAACCACAGGAGCTCTGACAAAACACAACCGCGACTCCTAATAGGGCACATTCATTGGTCTGAAAAGCCAGAGCTTTGTGTCACATCCGCCATATTGCCACTTTCTTGAATGCGGCCCAGTGTGCATTAGATCATGCAGCTTTTATGTGCCCTAAATGGCTACATTAAGAGATTGAGAGACACCTATCCAATGCAGCAGAGTACAGTAGACACCAGACAATGGACACATGGTGCTGAGGCTGTCTCTGACCATTTCGATGTTCAGGGCCAGACACCCACTACTCCCAACCCCCAAAATATAATGCACATTTGGCATTATGCTTCAGTTTAAATGCCAACTTCTCAGGGCCATAGCTCCCATTGAGGACACAGAGGTCATGTCTGCTGTAGTTCTTGTGGAAATTGGGGTTTTTAACCAACCTTATGGGAGTTATATTCTACATTAGTTCACTGGTTTTAGTTTCAGTATACTTTTTGGCAAACAAAAAGTAATAAATACATCAAATCAAAGCAGACAGCATTCCCAACAGTGTAATTAAGCTTTTAAAAAATGACAACATAATTTAGTCCTTCATGCTTGGAAACAAAACTTACAGAAAGTAGTAAATATACAAAAATATGAAGCATCCAAATCAAATCAAGAGCCTTTTAAATTGCATCGAGGGAACTTGACATCCTAACATCATTGCTACAGCTGCACGAACCATCAATAGATCCAACACTGCTGTATGGAACATCTTGAATTAATGTTTTTAATGATAAATTCACATAAATGTCAAATGTTTAACTACAGTTCTGTGGATTTAGGATGACAAACAGTTAATTAAGGCATAAGCATGGATGCAAAACATCCACTGTAGCAACAACAATAAAGGTAAAACGGAAGCCGGAGCCAAAAAAATAGCTGATGAGGAGTGGGAGTGTCAGATGATACCTTCAGGGGCAGGAGGGTGGTGGTGCATATCTGGGTTTCAAAGGCATTTTTCAATATGTAAAGGGCAGCACATTCTCCTCCCATGGGTGTCATATAGAGCAGCTTGGTTACTGGCCCTTTGTGTGTGATTTTGACACCTTTAGTGTCAACTAAGTCCAGTGTAAATCAATCCACAGCAATGAGATAGTATTAAGTTCTAGAAATTCCACGAAGAGTAGGAGGGAGGGTTGGTGGATGGATCAAGCAGTCACAGGACTTTCATATGGTTTATAGTTTGGTCATAAACAACTGTGTCTCTTACAGATTAATTGTCAGACGATTTCAGCTTCAGCTCTTTCTGACTGAAGTTCTTCAATCTTGTCATCTTTCCAGTTTGACATTGTGGTCTTTGTGTAAATGACTCCTCTTCTTCACCCTTGATCCTAGTGATTTGTGTTCTCACATAGAGCTCCTGCAGGCAATGTATAGATAATTTCAGATTTGCAGTGCATGTGTGAAAAAGACTTATGACTGAAGGGGCTATTGTAGGCAAGTGGACTTACTGGAATTCCTTGAAGACGTTTCGCCTCTCATTCGAGCAGTGTCTTCAGTTTCTGGACTGAACTGAAGACGCCGCTCGGATCAGAAGGGAAATGTCAATAACAAATTCACATACTTGCCTACAATACTGCACCTAAAATTACCATGACCTGGATGATTGAGAAACATACTGCCTATGTCTGTTGTAACTGTTGCTTTTTAAAATTAGACAAATTTACACAAAATAGCGCTTGTTTAAAATGTGCATCTTGACAGTCTTTTGGCATCCCTGTGGCTGCTGATGTTCTGTGTGATCATCTCCATTGTCTACTCCCTAAAAACCATCCTGAGCGCAAATAACATCCAAAAGGTGCATCCAAAAAGAGGGCAAACCAGTGCTACGGGCCACGAGTGCGAGGGTGCAGCCCTCACAACATGTCAGTGCACCAAATGCATTGACATTTTGCACGGGCTGTAGCCGGACAATAAAGAGCCCGCAGGACGAGCATGTATCTGTGAATATTGAAATGTCACATGAGAAGACGGTGAGTTATTAAGAGAAAAGGGCCATTTCAGAGAGAGCATGACGGCAGCAGCAGATGCCTTTTGTCTCCTCTCCGATTCTGCAAAGCGACATCTGTTATGGATTGTTTCATACGCAGTGACCTTCAAGCCTACTTAGAAAAGAGAAGGAAAGAGATAAAGAGGAGTACGTATCATTTCTCTTTCCTCGCCTCTCATCCCTGGTAAATGCGCGAGATGGGCTCAGAGACTTTTTTTTCCCTTCCTTTTTTCATGGGAAGGTGATGCCAACAAATCACCCCTGCCATCCTACACCAATCAGCTGGAACATTACTAAAGATCACCCACAGTTCCCTGCTCTGAATACTTATATTGGAGGACTGGTGCCTTGTGGGTAAAGTTCAGCAGGCCTGCGCTCTACTCCATCAGGCTGTCATTTAAGCTGCGACTGAAGCTGGGAGCATTTTCAGTGGCACTCAGTGGAGCATCGTGTATAGAGAGCAGAGATGGGTGAAAAACATTTCACTGAGTGCACATTACATCATTTACTGCCTGTATCAGTGGTTCAAGAGGGCAGTGTGGGCAAGTCCAACCCTGTGCTTTTGCTTTCAGATTTACTGAGACTTCAATCTGACATAGACATCTCTATGACTATTGACTGAATTATGTCATTGATTGATTTGTTAGAGACTTGAACATTAGGTTCTCAAGCACCATGCAGACTCTCTCAAAAAAGGTTTAAGATCTTTGAGATCAATTTAAACACACTCCCTGCTGGTTGTGTTTTGGCCCCCAAAGACTGATTTAGAACACAAAGCAACCTTACAATCTGAGCATACAGTAGGAATTCCGAATAGGTAATAGCGAAATGCTGAGAACCATAAAAGTAAAGAGATCAAATCAAGTGGAGGAGTGAGATTTTGAAAGAGCTCAGTACAGCTTTGTGCGTTGTCTTGTTGGTTTTTCCTCAGGCTGTGGCACGCTCTGGCAGATTTTGCTGCTTCCATAGCAATGTCTGTTTTTTTTTTCACTGAGTAAATATTGAATTTTCTTTTGGTCTGAGAGTGTCAAATTCTTGGTGTTTGAGTTTTATTTTGGCAGAGAACTTGGTTCTATGTGTTTGGTGGAAGAAGTGATGCTCATCCTCTGTGAACCTAAACCAGATGGTTTCCATTGTTCGTTATTAATCATACTTTAAAGTTAAGACTATTTGATTTCTGTTAACACAGTCCTCTTCTGAAAGAAGCAAAAAAACTGACATTTTAAGAAGATGCAAGACATCAGCAGGGGGGTGTGGGAAAACTGAGAGGTCCTGACTGTTGACATCCAGCAAGCATTTTGCTTATTTTGGCAAACAAGGTTGAATTTTATTAAGCTACTGCCTGGTTTTCAGATTTTTTAAGCTTAAATTATGATCTTACCTGGTGGTTTGATCAATATAAGTAATATAATATAGTTTGTCAATTTAAGTTTTCCTCTCTGGTAGGCATAAGATGTTAAAATAATCCCAAAACATGCAGCTATCCATTTTTTTTTTTTTTTTTTTTTGCTTCTTCATTCAGGTGCATATTGTTGTGCTGCAGTGACAGCACCAAGAGTGTGGTGTGGGTTTCAGAGTGTGACGTATTGTGCTTTTGCTGCATTTGTGTGATGTCGGAAGGCCATAGTTTCTGAATTAGGAAGTCATTCTTCCCAACTTTGTTGTGTTCATGTGCTTTGAGGTCCTGAATTTGGATCAACATGGAAGCTACAAAGAAGATTAGTTGCATTTTAATGTTAAGAGCATTTAAAGAGGTTGATAGCTTTTTCCAGTTCATTTATATTTTTGAATATAATTTTATCTTTTATATATTTTTTTACTTTTATATTTTTTAATCTAGGTCACTAGATCAGTTATAATTAATGCCTTTTAATTTTTTTATATATTATTTGATTTTTTATATATATTTTATAAATTATGTTTTTGTATATTTTTATATTTAATTTAGGTCACTTTACATGGAGAGCAGTTAACATTAATATCATAGTACACTTTACATGTGATCAAAAATTGATACTTAATATGTGAATTAATAAAAAAAAGTTTCTTACTATTGACCAAACATTAACTTTTGCCTTTTGGCATGTTTATGCATTTATGACGACAAGTCGGCAACTCGTGTTATAAAATAACGTTAACAGTGTGTTAGTATACTCGCCTGGCAAGCTTTATAGTTAAATTTGCTTGCTACTAAAAGTAAATAATTGCTAATAGGAAGACAATTATGAATATACAGTATTTATTTATTTATTTTTTAACCAACAATTCTTGACACTATTTCCAGGCTGTCCGCCATATCTGCTGCCCTGAAACGTCAGGGTACATGGAGGCAGCATCTGTCTCTGTTAAGATGCACGTTAAGTTGTTCTCTTAAGTTGAGTATTGTTGTAGGTTGAAGGAAAAACAGCATGACCAGCTTAAGATGGTGAAGCTTGTTGACCAGTTTGTTTGACCAGCTTAAGGTATGTTTTAACATAATGTTTTATGGTTTAGCTGGGCGTACCAGCTTGTGATGGTCACTCTAGCTGGTTTATCCATTGGAGTTCCTGTAAAATTAAAACCAAATCAATGTACTTGAGTATGTAGAAATAACAGTATCATGAGGGGGAAGTATGAAAAGCAAAGGGCATAAATCAGTTGAGTCTAGTGTCATGTGATATGCTTAAAGATAAATTTGCTCAGCTTGACAGGCTGGTCACACCAGCATGGTAAACCATCTTTTACCAACAAGAACTGGGTCAGGACCATCTTAGACCATCTTCGACCTGCTAAAACCAGCTAAAAGCAACTAAAACCAGCTACCAGCATAAGCAGTTTTTTACCTGTTTTTGTCAGCAGGGTTGTCTTAGGTTAGGTTGTCTGTCTCTATGTATCAGCTGTGATAGTCTGGCGACCTGTCCAGGGTGTCCCCCATCTTCACTCATTGTCAGCTGGGATAGGTGCCAGCCCTTCTGTGACCTTTTAAAAGGATAAGCAGCTTCATAAACCAAACTATGCTACCTGTATGATAGCCTGGGCTTTTATTTCCTTTAAACAAGAAGAGACATATATCTATACTTGTGACTCTCGTTTAACTGTACCTTGCAGGGTTACTGCATCTCTTTATCCTCTTTAAACAACCCATTTGGCCACCAACTTCATTAGACATTGACATTTTGTTGATTTTATGTTGTGATCTCTGGCGACCAAATTAATTGCAGTTAAAACTGCTGCTGTTGAGTGTGTACTTTGCAGCGGGGAAAGTTGTGACAGTCTGCCCGGCCGCACGCAGTGACATGGCTAACTGTTAGCATTACACGGGTTTTCATAAATGGGTTTAACAACAATCGAGCCATTTTGCTGTCAGTGTGAGTTTCTCGAGACCGTTCAACGGCATGGGGTTACCGGCCAGACGCTGAACTGACTATTCCACAGAGGATGGCAGCTCTGGAGACGGCTGTAACAGAAATTCTGCTGATCTGGCAGGTGGATGGGACAGTTCGGGATCAGGACCCCGGTGCAAAAAGGATCAAATGTGGGTATCATTTGACTTTCGATAACACTTGGTGCAGAGTTGTTACGGTCAATACCTAACCCTTTCATTAATTTGTCTTTTTGCATGTGCCTTATTGTTTCTAAATCAGCCTTGAAAAAGCATCACCAAATGTATCACTCAACCTGCACACACATTGCTGTAGGAATATACTGGAAGATATAATAACTATACCATGCAGGCAGCAGATGGTTACACCTACTTAGCCCTGGTGTGGGACTGATATGACCTTCGCTGCATATAAAAAACAATCACTTACAGCTATCACAGCGGCATATGTTAGAAAAAATCCGGGGTGGGCTGGTGTAGGTGTAGTTGGGTGGGGACAGGGGACAGCCTCCACTGGGACAGGACAATAGAGGACTGCATTAACAGCTTCTGTCTTGTGTCCCAGCAGAGGTGTCAGCTTCGTGGCATTGTGTTTAGCCCCCTGGCAGCATGACCTTGTCTCACTGAACAGTGGCTATTAATTAGCCAAGCATATGTGTGTTTGTGTGTGTGTGTTGCTAGGGGGTGGAGGTGGTTGGTGGTGGGTAATAGGTGGGTGGCTGGAGGGGAGGAGGGTGTGAGTGGCATCCGTTCGCAGCCAGCCTGCTTGCCTTGCTGTCTATAAACGATCAATGAGCTGGGGGAAGGTACATCGGAGGCGCGGCGTCTGCAAGGGCATTTTCCATGACATTAAAGAGCTCTTTGAGCTATATGTTGTGGCCATGCTTCCTCTGTCTCCCCTATCCTCCTCGCATGGCGTTGCCTCCCAGTGTTTCTGCTTCATAGATGATGATGTGCCTTGTTGGGCTTTGAAGCTCCTGTGTGTGTGTGCGTGCGCTACTGTCTTTCTCTGCCCTTGGCCGAGGCTCCCAGAAAACATGAAGTCATGCTGGGCGGACTCCATGAGTGAGTGATTTCTCTCTGCTTTGCTCTGATCGAGGTCCAGCCAGCCACAAAAGCCTGCCATCCCTTTCCGCACCCCCACCCCCAACCCCCCCTCCTCCTTGTTCTCCTCACCACAGCCACTGCTTTCACTCCCTCCCCAAACGCCCTCGCTCCAAACTCTACTTTCTTTCTTCTTTTTTTTTTGTACCTTCCTTTCTCCCGGTTCATAGTCCTAACCCTCTCTGTGTCACCTCAACCTTTTCTGTGTCTTGCTTTTCTTTCTTCTCCTTTTGGCTTGCAAGCAGCAGGGCCTAATGATGGTCATTATAATCTCGCAGCCCCTGTGTCTATCCAAAACATTAGTCCAGAAACCGATTTTGATCAAAAACTCATCATCAAAATCATTTAATTTCAATTTAATTATAATTAGATATCCATCATCAACAGAGAAAGGAATCTTAATGTGTTTGGCGACCCTCTGACCTTTCCTCTAATGCTATAATTATTTAAAAGTTTTTACCATATTTTTACCGGAACATCCAATTAATACAATCAGATTGCAACATATTACAACACATTCATTCTCCTGACTGGATGACCCTTTTTTGATTTTAATGACCCTGTGAACTTTCCGCTTGATCATAGTAGAAACTACATTTCAATAGACAAGAAAAATCTGTCATGTTGTTTTGTGTTCTTTTATTTCTTCACACTTTCTGTAAAACAAGGCACACAGGCATTAGGAGGAATTTATGTATGTATTTATTTTTTTTAATGTGTGCGCCTTGAAATTAATGTCAAAATACATGAAGCAGAAGGGATTTAAAGAAGACCTATGCATTTTCTCATTTTGTTTGTCATATATAGTGTTACAAGGTACAAGGTAGATTTAGTTAAAATACAAGATTGGATATTTCTTTTTTTCGTAGCATTGCAAGTATTTTTATTTGATTATTTTTTTGATTTTTGATTATACTGCATGTATTACAGCAAAAACAAAAATAGAAAGGTACAATACAGAAGATTCATGGCAAGGTATCGTCTTGATCATAGACAGCACATCACATTAAGCATTTTTTAAGGTCTAAAATAAATAATCTGGGAATGAAAATGCTACATATTCAATAATTGATGATCCTAAAGAAAGAAAAAGAAAAGCAACAAATGGAAATACACATAAAAATGTTGTCATCAAAGCATTAATAAATCTTATGCATATGTTGCAGCTAACACACTTCCTTGTTTTGCATAACGTAAAGTGCTCCCAAACCTTTGAAGTTTTCATACAAAACGTTCTCTCTGCCTCCGCCATTCCTCTCCAAAACACCAGCTTCTCCCGTCTGCATGTGATGTAAACATCCCACGACTCAGTGACTGACATAATAATTGCGGGAGACAACAAATCGATAATTTTAGTTGTTGCCAACACAGGTAATAATCGATTTTATTGATTTGTTGTTGCAGCCCTATATTCTAATCATTTATTGTTACGCACAGCTATATTCATACTTCACATGAGAATTTTTATTTTATGCTACGTTACACTCATCACTCCACTACATTGTTCCGACAGCTATAGTTTTCAGATACTCTGTCTTTTACAATAATAAACAAGACGTATGATATGGAGTATATTTAGTTGTATTGTTAAAATCAGCTCTAACTCGGCTTATGGCACATTGCCAAGGTTGGCACAGCTAATTTTGCACATTGCATAATTGCGCATCCTTAATAGTATTTTTATTATTTATTTATTAAACTTATTTATAATTTTCTCCTTATGTCATTTTTTTCAGCAGTTGTATGGAAACTTTTTAGCATTTTCCTGTTGTTGTGGTGGACTATTGTGCCTCAGTGATGATGCCTGGTGCTTTATATATTGCTGTATGTTGTGCTGTACTTGTCTTAGGTCTTATCGTTGTATGTTGATAGGGTTGCACATTAGTTTTCTCGTTGGGGATTAATAGTTAATCCTATCCTGTTTTAGTTGCAATAATAAAATGATGCTTATATTCTGATGCATCAGTAATAATCATAATCCAACAATATAATGCGGACAAGGGCCTTTTTTTTCTTGTTGAGTACTTTTACTGTTGCTAGTGCTTTTTTCTTGTAAAATGTGATACTTTGATTTAAGTAAGATTTTGAGTGAAAGGACTTTTACTTATATAGAATCTTTTCACATTTTGTATTGTGACTTCTACTTAATTAAGTAAAAGATCTGAATATTTGGTCCACTGAGGTGCATTTAGTGTCAGCAGCAGGCAAGCAGCTGTTTTTTAATTCTGAGATTTTTTTTTTTACATGTTTTTAATGAATTCTTTCAAATTAAAATTTATGAAAAAAAAACTAATGCCGTGCAAAATGCACAAAGATAGCACTACTATCAAATCTAAATGTGCTATTTGCATGTAATCCAGCTTTGTTGTGCTTTTGGACAGAGATACCTGAATGCAGCTTTATTAACCAGGAAAAGTTAAATAATCCTGACATTACCCACCAAACAATATTGTGTTGCTTTGTGCTGTGTTGAAATCTATTAAATATGTGTTAAAATGTTAGCATTATTGTTTACAGTTGTGTTAATTTCACAGCATGAATTAAGTCATTTAAACATCCAAATTACTGAAATACGAATACTTTGTTTTCACAAGTAGGTGTTTTTTGTTTTTTTTAATATGAGAATTTGGTATAATTATCTCCTTACATTCAGTGGAAATGCATTTTGATTGTACAATATGATCATATTATGTTATTGTTTCACAAAAATTCTGTTTTCCACCTGATCACAAAAAAGAAAATTATAATCAACAACATTGCAGTGTCAAGACAGCTGCTAGTCAAGCTTAAAATGTTGTTTCAATCCAGACGCTATCTTTTATGGCAACTCTCGCCCCATCATCCCCACAGCCTCACACATGGAAACACTACCCCTCCTCTCACTTTTCACTGCCAGGGTATCTGGTTAGCCACCAGCAGGCTGCAGGACGACCATTACCCCCCGCCCGCCTCCCTGCCAGCCTGCTGTAGCACGACAGCTGGTACGATAAAGCAGCTCACCTCGTCCAGAGAGCAGCTCCACACCGGAGGTGGAGTTAAGGCTAGCATCAGTGTGTGTGTGTGTGTGTGTGCGTGTGTGTGTGTGTGTGTGTGTGTGTGTGTGTGTGTTTGGTGGATGTCCTTCAGCACTAAGAGCATTGGAGAGAGATGTAAAGAATGCTAATGAAGTGAATCACCAGAGTAAGGACTGACTTGGCCAGCCCTGGCATACATACACTGTATTTGTGTGTATGCATGTGTGTGTGTGTGTGCACGCGCGCGCATGTGCGTGCGCGTGCTTTCCCATGCATTTGAACACCCTGATGTTCTCTCTCTCAAGTCAAGTGAGGAGAGAGCAAGTGAGAAGTGGGCGAGCCAAGGTTAAGCACAGGAACACAATGATGGGCTGTGCATTTTAATTAAGGCTTGAGCAAACACTCTGCAATTTCCCTAAATGGCCCCCTGTGATGGATGACAGGAACCGGTGTTGTCTATTTTTCTTCTCAAGAGGAACTTTTGTGCAAGCGGCAGTGTGTTTGGACACAAAAGGCCAGGCCGGCCAAAGTCCCTCGCTCCTTTAAGCTTTATTGACTCCTGGCACTACATGGTGAGGGAGAGTGTTAGAGAGAAAATGAGTTACCTTGGTACACATCTCCAGTGCATCTGCTATGCACTTTCAGTGTGTGTGTGTGTGTGTGTGTGTGTGTGTGTGTGTGTGTTTGTGTGAGTGTGTGTGTTTGCGCATGCATATTTGTTTGTTTGTACTGTGTCAGCAACAGGAATCTGTCCACCGAAACTCACCACTGTACACCTGCACAGGCAAGAATTTCAACATTTCTGTTGTAAACTCTGCTTTCTGACCCGCAGCCGCTCCGTATTTACAGACTTTTTGAGAGAGAGAACTTTTTCAGAACTCTTTTGGAGATCCCAAACTTCCCAAATATTCTAAATCTGTCTGGCTGAATTTGAGAAAAATGTTTTTAAAAACCCATGCAAAATACATCAGGCACATTTTAAATTGATGGTGCAACCCCAAAAATATGATGTCTTAGTATCAGCCCTGTCAGCAGAAGAAAATGTTGGCATTGTACATTTCTGCAAACCAAAAATGTGTTACATTTGCACATTTCATATGTACATATTACATCAGATGGCTGCCAAGCTACAGACAATTGTTCATTGTTTTTTAAGCAACTCATTGCTGTGTTTCCTGCAGCTTTTTTTGGTGCCATATGTTTTTAAAAAATTTTTAGCAAAAAAAAGAAAAACAGTTATTTCCCAGCTAGCAATTTTTGGTTTTATCGCAGTGTTTTATTAATAATTTCAGTGTTTTCTTTTAGTTCCAAGAACGTTCTTCGTAAAGTTAGGGTAATATTCTCTATAAAGATAAGAAAATGTTAAAAATGATGTTTTGTTGGGTTTTTTTTGTAAACATATCACATGACATTACATTTCCATTGAAAATGGTCCGTAATCTCAGGCCTCGACATGATCATAATGTTGAGAATGTTCTTTCTTTGTTCTCATGTAACATTGTGGGAATGTTTTATAAATGAACATTCTATGATCAGTCACCTCACAACAAAACATCCTCAGATTGCTGAAGTTAAAACATTACGCCTTAGTCAGGATTTAACCTCATAGGGACATTATTTGAAATTATAAACATCCCTAAAATTCTCTTTGAACATTAGATTAAAATGTTTTCTTTAGAACAGTTTTATAACTTTTCATTCTGGAATTGTGCCCCCAAAACTGGGTACAATGAGCCAAAACATGATTGTTATCAAACCATAACCAAGTGGTTTTTGTTCCTGAACCTAGCCACAAGTTAATTGCTGGGTTGTTAAAATGTAAAATTTCAACTTATTTACGACATATTGAGGTAATGCAGTGTAGATGCAGTTATTTATCCATGGACAGTTGGGTTTGACAGCCTTCCCAGTTTGTACAATAGATAAAAATAAGTAATCATAATGAGATGAAGAACAAACATACTCAGAATAGCAGCAGCACTCGAACGTCAACATGTCAGAGCAGCGAGCACATTCTGGCACCCACAGGTCACGAGCTTTCATCAGGAAACAGGTGATGAACAACAACAAAAATAACAAGTCAAAGCTAATCATTTTCATTGTTGCTTAGCAGCCTGATAGCAGAAGGAATTAAATAATTTGAGTGGCATTTTTTTCCCCTTTTTTTTTCCTCAGAGGTGCATAACAGCGCTGGCCTGAGGGCATTAGAGCAAATTCATTGGACAGAATCTGGTCAGATTGCTTAATAATTCTTTTTGCTTTCTGGACGATGCATTTCTTCCAGATTGAACATAAGTCTTTTGACTGGTGTCCAATGATCTTGGAGCAGACTTTGACCCTTTGAAACCTGAGCAAATTGGCCTGATTTGTTTCAAAAACATAGGAAGAAGGCAATTAGCAGTTTGAGGTAAAAAATGATGCACTAGTACAAGAAAATAATCTGAAAACTAGCAAATAAATAAATAAAATGAAATGAAAATAAAAAATAACAAGTAAAAAAAGGAAATTACTTCACAAAACTACTTAACAATTATAAAATATTTAATTAAAGAAATACATACTTATGATAATTTTAAATATAGTTTTATGGGATTTTTTCCCTAGGTTTCTTTTTTAATATATATAGTTATCCAAATCTACTAATTTCTTGCAATTGAAGGGGCATTTCTTGCCAAGTTGCTCATTGCTTTCTTTTTTGCTTTGCTTTCATATTTTCAGAAGAAATTTAACCAACGTGTTCAGGGTTCAAAGGGTTAACAATGCCATTATAAAATAATTCTTGTCACATAGACTATTTCAGAGACATTATATGCCAGTATTTTCTCCTGGTGATTTGATTGTTTCAGATTGAAAATTTCATGACTGTCCACTAATCATTATTCACTTATCGTAAGATCAGCGGTTTGACCCCCGGGCTCCTAGTCTACATGCTGGAGTATCTTTGGGCAAGATTCTAAAGCCTGAGTGTGAACGCCTAATAACTGAGCAAGTGGCACCTTGCATGGTAGCCTCAGACACCAATGTTCGGTTAGTTAGTTTGTGTTATTCTGTGACTTTGTTGAATCTGAAAAACCCATCAACCCTTTGAAACCTGAGCACTTTGGCTTGATTTCTTTAAAAAGAACATGGAAAGAAGGTGAGCAGAAGGACCACAAAAATTAGCACAGAATTAGTAAAAAGTACAAGAAAATTATCTGAAATTATATAAAAAGGAATGACCTGGATAAAGTGCTTCAAATTATTATTTTTTAAATAACATAATTTTAAATATGTAATTATGATAATTATAAATATTGTTTTTCCCTGGCTTTTTGCTTTTTTCCTAAGACATCTTTCCCTGACTTTTTGAACATAATTTTCTAAATTAGTTTATTGTAATTTTGTGGAACATTTCTTACCAAGTTGCTTACTGCCTTTGTCCCCCATATTTTCGAGGGTTTAAAGGGTTAAATACTTTTGAATGCACCTGAAAGCAGCACAAGAAAAATGATGTCCCTCCGGGGTCTAAAATCACACAAATTAACAAATTGGGTAGACCAGCCTCTCCAGTATTTACAAGGGTAAAATGACTGTTTCTTCAGAGGAGATCAGTTGCTTTGCAGAGAGTGATATAATGGCTTCATTTCCTTTTCATCAGAAAGGGCTTTATCGTGACAAGGTAAAGCTCTGAAGATATCCTAAATATAACTTAAATTTAAACTGACATTAATGTTTTAGTGGCTAAAACTTACTCCACAGCAGTACATTACTCATCTTCCATGTATGTACTCCTGCTTCCTTTTCCAAACTGGGGGCACGCTGGCCGCCTTCTACTGTAGCTAATATACTGACTATGGATAAGTACCTCATACAACCCCAAATCCAAAGTACCCCTTTGATGACTTTATATTATAATGGCTAGTTTCATTTATAACAATGCATAGCCTTTTATAAACAGGTTAAATGTTAAGTTGTAATCTGCAAGTAGCTATGAGGTGTCGTGGACTAAAAAGTAAAATATATTTCTCAGAAATGCACTGGACTTGTATCAAGAAGCATTTTTGTTGTAAAAAAAAATCATTGATTTATTCATTTTTTTTGTATGAGCAAATAGCTCGAGGGGAGAAAAGTCACCTCTTTCTCTGTGCCTTTATAAGGGCATTTTCCTTTAATGTGGGTACAACGAGAACACTCCATGGTGCTATAAACCGGAGGGCGACAGCTGAGTCTGACCAGCGGCTCCTCCACTTCACAGGGGACTTGTAGTGGGAGCAATAACCCCACAACCTGGGCACTGCGCAGGGACGCTGCACAGCTCAACGAGCCTCTGTGGTGGTGTTAGAGGAAGAGCATTTTAATATGTCTGATGAAGGAAAATAAAATGTGCGCACTGTGTGTTGCTGTCTGTGTGGATGCTCAGGGCCGGGAGTGGAACTTCAATATATTTTTACTACGGACTGAATAGTGTCCATAACAGGAGGTATTAAAAAGTGTCAGGTACTAAAAGTTGACACTCAGTGTTTGGTAACAAATCTTGTTAACTTGTCCATTAAAGGGATAGTTCAGATTTTGAGGTTGTATAAGGTCTTGTTTTTTTTTTGTTTTTGTTGTTGTTATTTTTTTGACTTTAACAAAAAAAAACAACTTTCTTTTTTACATTTTCAGAAGAAATTGGGCCAATTTGCTCAGGTATCCCAGGAATAAACAGTTTTGAAGTGTTTTTTAAATTTTTTTTAGGTGGCCCAAATGCGTTTTGTTGCTGACTCCGTTTCACAGCAGTACATTGCTTAGCTTCCGTGTGGAACTCCAGCCAGCTTCTCCAAACTGGTGGTGTGCCGACCACCATCTACTGTATGTAATAAATGGACTATGGACACAACCCCGCTTAAAAAAAACAACTGATTTCTGCTTGTGTTCATAGTGTCCTGAAAATGTCATGTCAGCTCAGAGCCCATGACTCGTTTGTACTGAGTTTAAAAACATCAAGAGCTAACAGAAAAGCAAGACTCAAAAAAGTCTACTTCTGATATTGATGCTGAACATTGTACTTTGCATTTGGTTGCGGTACTGAAAACATTTCAGAGCTACCCAGCACTGTGTGTACAGGAGCGCGGTAGTGTTTAAAACACGCAAATCGCTGCAAACCTGGATGGTCCCCTGGATGGCATTTTACCATGACGATGGTCCATATATTTCCATATATATGGCTTAAGTGTTCTATATTCTCCTCTGTGTGTGTGTGCTGTGTGGTGTGTGGTGATGCAGATGAGCTCTGACAGAGAGGGGGGTTTAAGTCTGAGAGCGTGGAGGGGCACACGCAGTGGAGGGAAGAGAGGGATGGATGAGAAGTTTCTATGTGGGGCTGCTATATTAGTTTATGCAAAAAACCTTTACAGAAGTTTTTACTATTTTATGAGAAAAAGTTTGCATCGAAATTACTGATATTGCGAGTATTTTCTCTGCTTTACCTTTCCAGTTTTCCTCTCCAGTTTCAACTGAAAAATTAGGCCATTATGGTATTCTTTTCAAAGCCAGACTCCATTGAGGAACTCCAGGATTGCAGAACACAGGAGCCATCAGTCTACCGCTGCCTCGATCAGTTGGTTTATTTGTGTTACTGCGTGACTTTAGCACTTGAAAGCACAGGGTGACTTTTTGGCATCAGTATCTTACACTGAAATCACTAAAAAAGTGACTGTATTTGATAACTTCAGTTTCTCGCCACGTTACGAAAAACATACCTGACCATTATGACCATAAACAGTCAGCATAAAAAGTTACATCACAAAGTAACCACTCAGCTGTTCTGCAGCTTTCCCTTGTCTAATACAGTGGCTAAAATATTGTCTTTGTTGTTGTGCAGCATTGCATATGGTGTTGTCATCAGTATGTGGACACTAAGTAGGATTCATGTCGACTCTGAGACTCTGTCGGGGAGAATTTTCTGCTTAGGTTAGACAAAGTGACATCCGAGATGTTTTATTGTCCCTTATAGAACAGCTTGTTCTGTCATTGTCTTTGTCTGTGTAGTCCTTTCGATCCATGTCTCCACTTAAAGTGATTCCATCTATCTAACTATCTGTGGAATAATGATAAAAGCTTGTCCTCATCCTGAGCAGCCTTTCTTCATTTGACAGTATAGACTTTGTAGTTAGAATGTAAAAAACCCTTCCGTCATAACCGCAGCTCTGCTGTCTTCTGATTCTTTTAAGAGCTGAGAAGTTAGGTAGACTGACGCAGTGATGTGAGAAAGCCTGAAAATTACACTTTCACCACTCTCCACACTTGTTTTACTAGAGCTGATTCGTTCTATGTTGGGCTGAGCATCAGCTAATGTTAATATTTTGGTGAAAACTTCCCCCTTGTCACAGCTTCCCTCCCTCTTTTGCGTCTTCCTATTCTTCCTCTTCAGGCCAACGCAGGCCTCTGTTCACTCCTCTCTTCCTCAGCCGCTGAATGGTTGCCATGCAGCGGGCTGTCCATCAGTGACCCGGTAACTGTTGCTAGGAGAAGAGGGTAATTTTATCGTTTGAGCTTAATTCTTCTCCCACTTATGCGCTCTCCTCACTCAATATTCCTCTTCCTCCAGCTTCTCCGTGCCCCCCCTCCTCTGGCTTTTTTCTTTAAGCCTGTCTCTTTGCTTTGATCCCCATCTTATCCTCCTCCTCCTCCTCTTCCCATTCTCATCCGTCATCCCTCTCCTCCCTCATCTCCTTCAATGTCCTTCACCTCTGTTTTCAATCCGCCCGCTGTCTCTTTGCGCTGTCACTGACTTATACATTTGTTATTCTTGTGGTAGAAGCCCACTGGAGATACCCCAATCCACTCCCTGAGATTTAGTTTGGGTCTGTCCACTCGCCTTAATGGGGCATTAGCGCTGGATGACATTTCTTCAACTAACTTAAATAAACTTATTTCGAAGGTCAACAAAAAAAACCTTAAATCTAGTGGTATCTAGTCACGCAAACAGTTGTGACTCTGCTTGCTGATGAGATTTGTCTCTAATATTTCTATCAATGTAGAGATGAAGTGGGCTGATATCTCATAATGAATGTATAATATAGATTTTGTCATGAGGCTGAATCAAGCCTTAAGCAGTTGTCTAGAGAGGATAAATATCGTTTCAGGCAAAGTATCCATTTGCTTTCCCTTGTAGTCTGAAAAATAAAAATGCAAAATAATGGAATTGAAAAGATTAAAAAAATGGAATTGATGGCGATTAACTATAGAAATTCTGTGATTAATTGTGATACAACAAATTAATCATTTGAAAGCTTCACTTTAAATGTTGTGTCTTCCTCATAACTGGCTGGCTAGCCACTGTCATCCCACATTTAGGATTAATCTCCTTTTGTACAGAGTTGAGTTGGTGTGATACTCAAGGCTTCACTGCAAGGATGGGACTTCTGGACAGCTGCAGTCAACAGGGCCAAGTTAGCTGTTAATAGCAGTAAATGTGTTTTTAAGTCAGTAAGTGATATTTTCTGCCAGTCTATAAAAACATGCTAATTGACCTACTGGTAAGCCCCGCCCCAGAATGCCACAAACCAATCACATTTCGTGCAGCTACACAACGCAGGACATCGGACATCCTGCTCATAGACTTAGCTGCAACGTTACAAAGAAAGGAAAGGCTGGCTAATGCTAACACCATGGCATTTGAATCATGGAGCTTCTGTCCCCAAAAGCTGTGCAGTTCTAGAATCAAACTAGTTTATCTTCAGTATTCACAATGTCTAGTTTTAATGGTTGAGAACACATTTTGGGGTTTGAAGTAGTTTGAAGTTTGAAGTAAATCAGGTTAGCATGAAAATGTCCAAACAGTTTGGTTCATATGTGGCCAGGCAGAAATTGATTCTCTTTGGGTGTTTTCCAGACTTACATTTTTCTGATTGTTTGACTTTTACAAATAAAACATCAGCTAATATCACATTTATAGGACTCTGTAACACACTAAATAATGTGCTAGGAAATAGAGGTTTTGTTGCAGTGTGGAGACAGTAGCAGTGCTGATTCTGCTGCAGAGTAATTCAGGAAAGCTGTGGCCGTCATGACATGATTGAAGGACAACACACAGAGAGGCTTTAGAGAGGTCAGGTGAGGGGGGGTTACTGAAGTCAGGAGCGAAAGACAAATTGATGAAAAGCCACTGAGTGAAAGACAAGAAAGAGATAGAGGGAAGGGGAAGAAGAAGATGTGTTTGGCGAGGATGAAGGGGGTTAGGGTGGGGTCTGTGCATAATTACATTTTCTGTTCTGAGCAGTATTGGGAATCAATAATGTAATTCATAGAAAAGCCATAGAGCTGCCGCTCATTGGCATTCACAGACATGAGGCACGCTTACATCCCAAAGAATTAAAACAAGACAGCGAGGGGGGGATGTGCGGGGGGGGGGCAGAGGTGTCTGTCATTGAAATAAAGACTCACTCTTTGTTCATCCTGAGGTTTTCAGTCTCTGACACAAAGCCCAGCAAAATGCTGGAGACTTTGACTTTCCATTACAGCATGATTGATGCTTTCAGGTTTGCCTGGTGTGCATGCACGTAGAGACAGCTCAGTCTGTGCCTACTGATAGATACCACACACACACACACACACACACACACACACACACACATGCATGCACAGACACACACACACACACACACACACACACACACACACACACACTGTGCTGCATTCCCATAATCACAGCTAGGCACTGGGGTCAGATGTGAAATGGCAGTTCCTCCTCCAGATGCTGCCACTTTGTATTTATAGTGGGCCGAGTTGAGATTCACTACTGCAACCTGACAACATTTGTGGCAATGAAAAGGTGGAACTCAAACATAAACACACTGCACCCCAATCTTAAACATTTGAGCTGGCTGTTAAGACTAACCGAGTCTTTGTTGCACTCTATAGTGTTGTCAAATTCACTGTGATGGCGTAGTCCAACAAACTATGCTTTTTTATTATGGTTGTTTTAATGGTTTGAATGACACCTTAAGCACCCGCCCATCTGTTTAATCACCTTAGTCTTGGTATTAATTCATGAATCGGACATTAATCTCCATCAGTGGTGGAAAGTAACTAAGTACATTTACTCAAGGACCTGAGCACAATTCTGACATATTTATACTTAATTTATTAATGCATTAATGAATATATATATATATATATATATATATATATATATATATATATATATATATATATATATATATATATATATATATATATATATATATATATATATATATATATATATTAACTTTCAAATTTTCATACTTCCTTTATCATCACTTTTATGTGCACTAGAGTGAATATAGTTATTGCATTATTTTCAAGGAAATTAAGTATAACCAACCTGACATTTTTTTAGCAACCTCTGCAGGATAGGTGTTGTGTTAACAGTAACTTGGGCTGCACAATTTGCAAAATAAAAAAAACAACCTCATTGTGATTAATTTTACAGATATTGCAATAGCGATATATCTTGGGATTTTAATAGGAATGGTGGTTTTCTTCTTTTTTTTTTCTTGAGTATAATAATGTCATTTTTGCAGGGGTCTGTACCAACAATGCATGTCCCCTTATGTCTGGAATATAATTTGTAGGCTGGGCTTGTAGGCAATGCTTTATTTAACTGTATGTCATATATATGTCACACAGTTTGCCTTTATCAACACATTGCAGCTCCTGTGATTGTTTTATTATGCTGACCATATTGTAATTTTGATAATGTTTCAATTAATTGCACAACCCTGGCTCCAGCTATAATTCCTTTCAGACCTTAGTGTGTCCTGTCAACAAACCTTCAACTCGTGATGAAACCTTTTCTTTGTTGGCTTGTAAAGAACTCAGTCAGTATGGTTTTAGATAGAACATCAGTCATTCATGGAAATTGAATGAAACGAAAGAAGTATTATGAGTTTGTCTTTTTTCTTGAGGTTTGCCACTGCTGTTGGAAGATATTTTAACATTGCAACTCTGTGAGCCTGCTTTTGGTGATTTGCAGCTGAAAAGACATTTAGGTGATTATTATTACTGGGTTGAATGTATAGTTGAAATATTTACATTGTTTACATCTGTCTTTACATCTACACTTCTCATTCCAAAGCATTCTGAGATGGAAATGGAAAAGGAGTGCTGTATTTAGCTCCAGTGACTGCAGGGTGCTCAGGCTGCTCTGCTTAACATTTTTTTGGTCATTCACTTGCGACTGGGCAGAAATTTACTCACTTTGCTTTCCAGATTTTTTATGTGAGTGTACTGCCAATGTTATATGCAGCAAAAGGCTGAGTGTATACTGTACACATTGCAATAAAATCTAATCAAACATAACTTCAAATAAATAGCGAGAACTTGCTTGATTACTCTTGCCAAATAATTCCCCAAACTTTCTCACTAAAAGTTGTCAAAATGTCAAAAGAAAAAAAAAAAATCACATTTGGATTTGTACTGTATTCTGACTGAGGCTCAAGACGTGCTATAAATGTAAATTTTAGAAGTGGCCTTGAGCAGGTCTGAAAGAAACTCCAGTCATTTCCTTTTAGCATGATTTTTGTCCTGTGAAAGATCTTTAAAAGGCCAAATCACAGAGCACAGTGGAGCCATTAGGAGAGAAGCTGTCAGAAATCCTGTCCTCCACTTTAAAGAAGCCAAGCGTTCCATCTCTGCCTTTTCTTTAGCAGGGATCAAGGAGGTCTCTCAGCCCGAGAGGAGGCGATTTAAAGTTTCACACATGAAACCAGCCGAGAGATTCTTGATTTTTTTTTTTTTTTTCATTTGAACATTACTACTCCCAAATGCAACACAGGAGAAATTAGATTCGAAGAAAAATTGCTGCTGTGCTGTGATATGTCTGAGTGAGAGAGGGGATTTTTATGTTTTTTAAATGGTTTAAGCCTTAAGGCATTCACTAGGATCTGACTGGTCTATGCAGCAGCTAAAATTACTATGTTTGAAAGCAACTCTGTAAACTTAATAAAGGCTGATTGTTTGCCATGGGCAGCTCTCTATTTTGAAATCATAGCCTTATCTTTCTAGCAGTCATATTTCCCCAGGATGGAGAATGGCCGGTGTGTATCTTGATCATATGCAGAAATATGATTATAGAATGTAGCATGGTCAAATGGACAGTATAAATATTGCAATAGTAATAGCATTATGCCAATATTGATGCTGTAGTATGTTTTTAAACATTATACAAACTTATTTAGATTTTTACATCCCCAGACAGTAGTCGGATTAACTTGCTGGGGCTCTGAGGGGACAAATTCTCTGTAGGGCCCACCCATTTCCATTTGTGTGTATGTACTGTGTGGTTTCCAGCTTACACAACAGACTCATTGTATCTTCAGAGACCCAGAAAAGGGTTGGTACTCCTGTCTGGATTAAAACAGGCGGTGGAGTTTATCTGTCACATTGTTGAGTTTCTGTCAAGTGTAGTAAAGATGCACTGATTCAACTAACACGCCTACAGCACTCATGAAATGTGCCTTAATAGTGTCAATATTAAACAAATATTTAAAATTGAACTCCAATATAACTCAGAAGGTTCACTGACAAAACAATAGTCTTTTGCTGCATATGGTTTCCCCAAAACGAAACCATGCTAATGTTATTAGCCTAATCCTATGACATTTCACAATGCATAAATTAACCTAAAAGCTTTATTTTGAAAAGCTCGTTCTGTGCACAGAGCAATACGAGTGTGTAATATTAAAGTGGGCCCTAAGGGTTAACCTACACTGACCAGTAAGTGAATGTGCCTTTTTATTTGTGTTTGCTTTGTTTTGTGGTTGTTTGTTTCATTAACTTTAACAATGAGTGACAGTGTAAAGAAACAATTAATGGAAACCACAGATTTCAATTTGAAGGCACTTATTTGACAATGTAGAGTCATGGCTAAAACTCTGAAAAGGTGAGGGGATTATAGCTACAGCGTTACTATTGAAAAATCTAATGTATAAAAAATGTAATCACAACAAAAGACTTGTGATGCTGTTTTGCATGACCTGGTGCTGAAGACTGATGTTGTCCTTAAATATATGAGAGGTAGCTCGGCCTGTTTTCTAGAGAGTGAAGTTCCTCTTCTTTGTTGTTGACCTTTGTTCCCACTGTGAATGTTATTATGAGGCAGCTTGCGTGGTAAGGCAGCTAAGGACACAGTCGGCTGTCATCCTGCCCAGTAGGTGTCCAGGCAGGGCAGCAGAGTGCTGCTGCAGCTCCGCTACAGTTTACACTAACCCGCCTGTCCCTGTCTCCTCCTCCCCTGCAGCGCTGACAGGAAGCCAAGCCGAGTCCCAAGCCCCTATCCAAGGCCTTCGCAGAGCCACGGCCGGCGGGGCACGACTCCGGAGAGCCGCCACCGAGGAGACCTACTGGGCCTACTCAGGTGTGTGGCTCTGTGTGTGTTTGTGTGCTTCTTTCTCCATGAGTCTGATTCTTTCCGGTGTGGAAATTGTGGCAAGCCTCCAGGTGTTCAAGCACGCCGTGGAAAATGTGAAAAGCCTGAAACTTTTCAGTGGTGGTAAAAAGCTGGAAAATGACAAGAAAATCTAGCAGCCTAAAGGTCTGGGTTTAGTCTCTGAAAAGATAGTTTTAGGGTTGTAAAAGGGGAGCATTTGGAGGGTTCCAAACACATTTTGTGACCTACCGAATGCATCCCAGGTCACACTGGCTTTGTGGGTACATGCAGCAGAGTAACACCTATCTTAGAAATGTATTGAGGAAACCAAGGATTTCTGAGTTGTTCTTTTTATGTTAAAAAAAAAATGGGATGTCTCAGGTGTGTGGGTTCCAGACATCACTAAAAAAAAAAAAAAAAAAAAAAAAAAACTCCAGGAACCCACGTAACAACGAGGAAAACTCCAAGTTTACTGACATGTTAAAAATGATTGAAAACATGCAAAAGTTATAAATTTGTGCAAACAGTCGACAGTTTAGTCATTACTTTTGTTAGCATTTCACCTCCCTCATGTGTATTTCAGTGAATCACGATGCATGTTATTGGACACGTCTTGAATTGGACAAGTCTTGAAAACTTCACTAATTACTATTCGCAGACTCCAATCAACTTTCTTGTATAAACTTTTACTGGCCACGGGCCATCGAGCAGTCGGTTATGTCGAACCCTGCAGCAGGTTGAAAGCCTCCTGCTTTAGGCTTGGGATTAGATATTTGAGGTTTCAGTAAGTGGAAGACTTGACAAGCATAGCAAAACAATGTTGTATGATTTAGAGCAGGCTGTATGAAGGTGTGTGTGTGTGTGTGTGTGTGTGTGTGTGTGTGTGTGTGTGTGTGTTTTTAGAGTCAAGACAGTTATGTGCAACTGTCAATGCAATATGTTTGCCGTCCTCTTTCTCTCTCTCTTTCTCGGTCCCTCTTTCTTCCTCTCTCTTTTAGCAGCTCTCCTCATTGCTCCTGTGGCCTGGAGGCGTCTCTGGGCCCTTTTTTTTATTTTGCCAGTACTTCAGAAGAGAAAAAAGCCACTTCCGCTGTCCCTTCAGAGGCTTTAGTTTTTCAGAGGGGCAGCATTAATCTTTCAACATGCAAGCGACACAAGCCTCAGGCCACAAATGATCTTTTAGTTTATTTATTTCAATATTTCCGCTCGCTCGTCTAACCCTAATTGGTCGCCCGTCGTGCCTGCGAGAGCGCAGGAGCTTGTGGGTAAAAACAGAGCCGGTGACAGTTTCACTTAGTGTTCCTGCTGCTGATGCTAAGATCTACCGATGCGCTCCTGCTGTCCCCCCCCCCCCGCACATGTTTGATCGCAGCTCTTACATAAGATGCTGATGTAATGGTGGGCAGGATCCAGGCAAGAGAGGAAAACAATAGAGAAATAGCAGGCTGACATACTGGTGTATGTTTTATTTTGTCATTTTAAGAGCCACAAAAGTCAGGAGTTGAGGGAAAAATTCAGTTTTCTTACCTTGGCCTTAATGGGCAGTATCACATAAGATTGGCACAAGAATGTACTCGTCACTGTCATTGTGGACAAAAGCATACAGGAAAAGTTTTATAAGAACATTCACAAATTCAGCCTAAACTTAATCAAAAGTAGTCATTCAGTGAAGGAGTTTTCAGGATTTTCTGGATTTAAAAAATAAATAAATTAATAAAATAATGGGATTAAAACTTAATATATATATATATATATAGACACACACAGTATATATATATATATATATATATATATATATATATATATATATATATATATATATATATAAAGCATTTTTTGAATGCCTACAGCTGAAAAAAATAAATTAATAAAATAATGGGATTAAAACTTAATATATATATATATATATATATATATATATATATATATATATATATATATATATATATATATATATATATATATATATATATATATATATATATATATATATACACTGTATATATAAAGCATTTCCTGTAAAACTTGTGTTTGAATGCCTACAGCTGAAATTGCAAAACATTGCTGAAAATATAGGAATTGAGTATGCAAAGGCATTGCACTGCACTGCTGAAAAACATGGAAACTAAAAAACTGGCAGAGTTGGAAGCTGAACTGCAATGATGAAGCTAAGAGCTGAAATACATTGCCAGAGAATTTGGAAGCTGTACTTTAATACAGTCAAAGGTGGGATATGAAATTAATTAATTGGAGAGGCGAAAAGAAATAGATGCTTTGTACTTTAAAAAGCATAAAAAGGAATAAGAACATGTAGCAAAAGTTTTGACACAGAATCCTCAAATTAAACCTAAACAATCAAAAGTAGCCATTAGGTGGAAGAGATTTCAGTGTTGCTAACTTTGCATATGAATGTTATGTAAAAAGTCCTTTATGTCGCTACATTTCACATTCTTTCCCATTACAGATTATTTTGAATGATATCCTCTCTGATACACACACACACACACACACACACACACACACACACACACACACACACACACACACACACACACACACACACTGTATCCCTCTTGTTCTCTCCCCTCCGATGACTTCTCCAAAGTTTCCTAAACTTCCGTCTGTCCTAATTAGCTTGTTCTAATCGCGTCCTCCAGAGGTCTGACAAACTCGAATCAGGACCTCAGCGGGCCGTGGCTGTTCTGCCCTCTGCCTGATCAGAATGGCAGATTAAAACCCAGCACAACGCTGACAAATCAAGAGTTATCTGGGGACGGCCTTATACCTCCAGAATAAGAGACAGAGACAAAGAGACAGAAAAAGACAAAGACTCACACAGTCAACCCCTTCCTGAGCGTCACTATCATTGCTGTATAAGAATTAATCTGATGTACGAGTGCCTTGTATACCAAGAAGCAACCTCTGCCTTTTCAGTTTTCAGGAAATTATTGTATGACAATTTTATTTTGAAAAAGGCAAATACAACATTTTTAATTACAATGTCTTGCATCTTACAATCAACTTGCATTTTTTTGCATTTTGCTCCAACTCTGACGTTTTCTCCATGTTGACAGCTGAGGCTCAGGTGTATCATATTGCTTAGAGCAGAAAATACAAGATTTTTGAAAAACAAAGTTGAGGGAATTTAAACAAACTAGAAAAGTCATTTTTGGAAGAAAATGCATGTGAACACTATTAGCTGAAATTGCAAAGCATTACTGAAAATTAAGGCATTAAGTAATGCACTGCACTGCTCAAAAACCTAGAAACAAAATTGTAAAACTGGCCGAATTGGAAAATGAACTGAATTCCCCAAAAAGGCTAAGAGATGAAATACATTGCTAGAGAATCTACCCGCTAATATGTAATGCTTTCAAAGGTGGAAAATTAAATGCATTAATAGAAAAGGATGAAAGAAGACACACTTTGTTCCTTAAAAGCGTAATAACTGAAAATATAAACAGTTAATCTTAAAGAGCATTAAGTTGTGACATTGGAATGTTTTTTTCCACTCAAAGTATGCAAAGCAGGAGTCATTTGAAGAATGCGTTGTGGCTGTATGTTTACTTTGTGACCTGTTTAAAGCTTAAATATAGTCTGTAGATAAAAGTATGGAAATAGAGGAATTTCAAGTTGAGTCGATTTTTAAATTCAGCTTTTTTTTCTCAATCCACTGCAATTAAATTTGATCTCTGAGAGAGATGTCATGTACTACAACACTGGCATTCTGCACATCATTGACTGTAAAGCAAATAATAGTGAATTATTTGTACTGAAACAATTTACCTTGTATATGTCATTGTGAGCATTAAGTATCAGAAACTCAAGGCATGGTTGTCAGTATCTAAAGCTGATAATACAAATTGCTCATTCATATTCTACCATATACAGCTTTTTTATTCAGAAAATGGCAACACGAATGAAGATTTTATCGATGCACTGTTCAGTACCTATTGGTATGAAGTTACGGTGCAGTCCCATCACATTGTAATCAGATTAATCAAAATTATTATGTGAATATAACTTTAATTATATTAACTGGAAGACATTATGAAACTGATTCTTAAGTTTAACAGCACACATTAATCTCATAGAGGCTCCACTGGCTGAGCTTTTGTGTAAGATATGCAATATAAACCATGTAATATTTAAAACAACCCTTACCATGATATATGTTCCCCATTCCACACAATTAGAAGAGCTTTGTTTTATAGTTTTAAAATATGCCGTCTTTTGTGAAAACCTGCCTTTGACACTCCAAGGTCAAATTTATTGGCCCTTCCTCCCTGGTTGATAAACAGTTGAAATACCAGAGTGCCTGATTTGAAAGACTTTTTAAGTTTTTTTTCTCCATTCATTATGATACACATGTTGGTATAACTAACCTGCTGTCCACTGTTCCATTCATACGCACATGCACTTGACTGGAAATTAATTTTCAGACCTGCACAATGTCAAGGCTCGCTATTGATGGGAGAGCTGAATCTAATTTGCATGCTCCTTGTCGAGCCCTTTTACCATTCAAGACCAGGCAGCAACATGAAGAGCTCAGGCCTGCAGCACTGAAGTGACTAAATGAAGATGGAAATTGATGATATGTTGTACAGTCATTAACCATGGGGGGAAAGCAATTTTATTAGCCTGACAGTAAGTGGTGTTTTCTTTCTTTTTTTTTCACAAGTGAAAATTGAAATGGCTACGTAATAGAGCATTAAAATTTCCAATTTGAAAAAAAAAAAAAAACCAACAACAACACTAAAGTACATTCTTATCAATTCAAACATGTTTTAAAGCACATGTCAGTGTCTATAATATATGTGACACTTACCTTCTTTGTGAAAGATTTTTAAGATAAATACCATGCCGTCAATCATTGGTATACCAATGAGCTTGGAGCTGAGAGCCAAAGACAGGGTAGAAAAAGATATGGATATTTTTGTTTTTTGTAGCTGTGCTAAGAAAAGCATAGACTGACATCAACGTCATTACATCGCAACGATTAAGGGGGGAAAATTATTGTGACGACTGCAGAGTCACTTGACCAGGGTGTAGTGCAGTGGGTTTCAAACAAACTCCACTATGAGAACATGACGACAATAAATGATGGTCAAAAAAGCCCCAATACTAACTTCTGCTGAAACCATTCTCTCATCTCTCAAATATAGATAACACACCAATGTACTATTGTTACCACTGTTTCTTTTGACATTCACTGACAATAATTGGAAAGACTGCTGCAGTTGAGGGTAACAGTAGAATGAGAATGTGATGGTGCAACTAATGCTTGGCCTTCGTACAGTATGACACATTTCTCTAAGGGAGCTGTGGATTAAGACAACTAGAGCATTTTTTTTTCAAAATGGATCACATTTCACCTGTCCACCAATGACATAAATCGCTGTTTATTTGTAAAAACATACTCTGAGTCGTCACCCCTTTTGTCTTGACCTTTTTAGTTTTGAAATTCCCTACTGATTGTTATCTGCTCCTCTTTGAAACTTCAGTGACGGAGAAGTTCTTTTAGAGGGGGTTCTTTCTGTCAGCACTTTGCAGAAAAGAAAGGTTCTATAGCTACACCTGCAGCCAAATGACTTGCTGGGTTTGTTTTATTGTGATGCTTTATGCATGTGTTTGAGATTCCAGTTTAAGGTGGAAAATATATTTCGGTGCTACAGCTGGATGACTCAGCTCATTCTGCTGAAGTGCTACTAAATCCCTATCGGCTCCGGGGCTCTGTTCTGTAGCTAAGCGTGACCTCTGACCTCACCGTGGAAGGATCTACACAGCATCTCTGGAAATACAATCTCCTCAAAACCTCCTTCACCAGGATTGGTGGAAAAGTCAGAGGGCATCGGGTGGCAGGTCTGAGAGGTTTCTTAGAAATGCATGGCTTGCATGGGGGAAGTGATGAGTTGCTGGAGGCAGGGACAGAAAGGGAGCTTGAACAAAATAAAAACTGAGGCAGCCTTTGTGGCACTTTTTATACATTGAATAATATTCAGACCAAGAGAGCCAAATCAGTATCTATGGTCTATCTGATCTTCTTGATGGGTCAATGCCCATCATCTGTCCTTCCTCCTAATCTGGGGAACATTGAGCTGGACACCAACTAGCTTTGATGAGAGCATCTTTATTAGGGAAGGAAATTAACTTAATGATATTCACATTTAAAAGTCACTGGAAAGATGCCCCAAAGGGAAGAAGTGGGACAAAGAGAAACACAAGTGTGTCCTTGTAGGTGATTGAGCTTTCTGCTAGAAGACAAGATCAAATTTAACTCTATCTGATAATTACAAAATGATGGGTAATTCTATGGCATCAATGGGCTCAGTGTGGGTTAACCCTTTGAAACCTGGAGTGACCTCACTTTTCTTGTGCCTCTTCCAAATGCCTTTCACAAGTAATTGATCCTTTGAACCTTGCACACATTGGTGCAATTTCCTTTAAAAACATGAGGAGAAAAGGCAATGAGCAACTTAATAACGAATATTTCAAAAAAATTGCAAGAAACTAATAGATTTATAAAATGTTTTTTAAAAAGCTGGGAAAAAAATGTCTAGGTAAAAAGACAAAAAACCTAGGGGAAAACTGTATCCATTATTATCATTATCACATGCTTAAAATAATGTTACATTAAATTATTAGAATTTTTAACATTTAAAAAAAAAACAAATTTTCATGTTATTTTCTTTTACCTTGATCACTTTATCATTCCTTAACCTTGTGTATAAATGTGGAATAGGTAAAGAAAACTTGTCAAATTCACTGTTATTTAACAGCCATACAACAGTTGTCCGAGCAATTATAATTGGAAAATACATCATAAAAGAATGATTAAACATGACTCAAAGTCTGACCAAGCATTGGGTGTCAAATCTACCGCACCAGTTTATGATACTTGGAGCAATGAACTCAGTTTGGCTGTTACTTGGAAACTATTTAAAGTTTTATACCCAGACACCCAGTTAGCTTAACATCCACTATATGTCCAAAAGATTTTGGTTTTCTTAAGTAAGGCTACTTGATGACATAGCATGCATAATATTTAAAATAATAATGTTTGAAAGGGCTCTTCCCTTTTTCAACCAAAAACAATAGATGCAGCCATCGTTATGTCACCCAATGGTCCATGACTTTCCCCTTTCAAGCCTTGAGTTCGACATTTTGGCTACCGCCATCTCGGTCTCCTGTAGCCAGAAGTGACCATATTTGGATTAGCTGATGGAGCTGTAGAGCAGCAAGTGGTGGATTTGACCTATAGGATGAGGTGGCACTGCCCTTAATTATGCATAACTTTAAGCCTTGATTAAATGTAAACAAACAAAAATTCCTTTGCTCTTACAGTTGCTAATGAACAATGAAATTAGCTATAGAGGTCAAAATTGTTCTTTGTACCAGTTGGTAAACATTTTGATTTCTGCTGTAAAGCATTTTAACAATCTCTCCCGCTAGGTTCTAACATCTGGTAGAATTACTGAAACCAGATGAGACCCCCATAGTTTTGGACTATAACATATGGGTTTGAATTTGGGTTTCCACACACTTTTGGTTCAAAGTTCACAGAATATGTTAATGATATCCAATGACTTTGTTTCTACAACCAGTCCATAAATCAATCAAACTAATACAGTGAGAAATGCAGGAACATTTTTGCATAGAACTGATGATGAACTTTTACCCATTCAGAGGACACAGAGGACAAAAAAAGCTGCTCTCAATCAACCTTGTCACTTCCATACTGCCTCTGTCATCACATAAATGCCCATAGCTTTGTACGTGTGTGCACACAGAGTTTGTGTGTGTATGTTGATTAAATGAATGGCAGCAGCCAATTGAGCTGTCCGTGCAAGGTGTGAGGGGTGATGCATTATACGAGTACTCTCTGTGATTGCGTCAGGTGCTGCGTGTCTAATGCAGGATCAAACTGACTTGCTCTCTTGGAAAAATGCATCGATTTGGTGCCCTCACAGACATCATGATATTTCCAAACCTCTCAAGTAGTCCTTGAGTAGCCTTGACTTCTATTGAGGACTCAGAGGATAGTATCCATCAAGTGTATCAGGTGAGATTGCTCTGCAGTCACGAAGCACCTAAAAATAGGTCTGTCATTCAGCTTGAGGCACTAGTGGTCGGGTCAGTTCATTTCAAAAACACTGCAGCAACCCTCCTTTTGGACAACAAGTCATTGTCAACAGTAGTTTGCAATTTCCTGCAAAGAGACACAAAGCTTTTTGGCACACTTTGATGCCCAACTGGCTAAATTTTGGAACCATCTGGGTCGAAGTCTCTTGTCAGATCTATGTAGAATCATGACTCTTCATTATATTGTCATCACATATGGTATGTAATCTGCAAGCAGTAGAAGAGATTCAGCTGTATCATTTTTCATGGTGTTCGCACTGATGGTGTTTTTACCTCTCTTGTTTAGTCATGAATTTGTCATTTGAATGTCAGTGTTGCATGATATTGTGTTCAAAACTGCCAGAGCAGCTATGAATCAAGTCTATAGAAACTTACATATTTCGGACCCCATTTTCTTTTAGCAAATGTGCCACATTAATGAAGCAACTGTTTTCTGAGGCATTTTTCCCCAAGGTCAATTCAACTGGAATTTCTAGTAACAATAAACTCAGATAGAAGAACAAATAGTTTTATTTTTAGTTGAGCTGCATGAGTACGTTGCATAAAAGGGGAACTGTGGGGGTGCCCAGTGGCTCAATTGGTAGAGCAGGTGCCCCATGTATAGAGGCTATGTCCTCGCCGCAGCGGCTGCAGGTTCGATTCTGGCCTCAGCCCTTAGCTGCATGTCATCCCCTCTCTCTCTCTCCCTTTCACACAATGGCTGTCCTATGCAAAAGCCAAAAAATAATCAAATTCATGATAATGATGAATGGAACCTGTCACATGTGCATGATGCACTGCAGGACGGCATCATGTCTTAACACTGCTGGTAACGACATTATATAAGGAGCAGTAGGGTGCCTATAGGGCAGGTGGGAGGGGCGGTAGACGGTTCCAACAAATCCCGGACTTTCATATAGTAGTCCGGTGTTTGCTTCCTGTCTGAATGTGACGTTTTTTTCTATACCTTACCATGTGCCTGCTTCCCCTAATCTTAACCATTTGTACCAGCATGTGTGTTTGTTGACGTCTCAGCGTTGGTTGTCATGCGCTTTTGTTGCTTAAACCTAACCACATGCAGCATAATCTCACCATGTGTTTGTGTTGACATCCCAGAGCGTTAACAGCAGATGCAGAAGGATATCTAGAGCTTATTATGTAGATGCAGAAGTCCACTGCAAAGCGGCAACATGTGACACATTGGAGTGAGAACATGTTAGAGATAGATAGGAGAGTTATTTCTGGAACCTTTGTAGAGGTAGCCCACTTTACTACAGTGTGGTTGTTTGAATAGTGGACATTTGTATCTATCAACTGTAATTGTTTAGTCTCCCTCCTAATCATCCAGGCCACAGAGACTCCACACACTATAAAGGGAGTGTAAAGTATTTCCAGCTTCCAGGGGGCTAAATTGCTTAGGTTTGAGTTGTGGCGTATACTGAAACTCATAATACATAAGAACAAGAAAAGTAAAACAGAATGAATAAAGTAATAAACAGAAGAGAATCCATCGCCCAGAGCTGCAACCATTCAAGGACAGTAGTGACTGTACCAGCTCATAAAATCACAGCAATCTCTTTTACTCAGAGGCACAGAGGGGAAATGCTGCCTTAGCTATTGGAGACTGGGGAATCAATACATAAAACGGAGATGGATAAAATATTGTAAAAAGCTGTAATTTTAGTGGTGCCTCATGGAAGGTCATTAGCTGCTATAATAAAGGCTTTTAGGGCTTTCTTGTGAGATGAAAACTTAGAATTTATTGAAAGTTAAGCTTCTCTGCCATCTCACTTCTTCTTACACACTTAAAAACTCCCTGCTTTTCAGTATAGCGCAGGGATTTTTTAAGTGTGGAAGGACATCAGTTTTGACAGTAATGTCCCATAATGTACTCTTCAGTGTGTTGGCCCGCCTCGCGCCTCCAGGCTTCTTCAGGACACCGTCTGCTATAGCAGAGCTGGCCGACTTTCCAGCCTGCGTGAAGTATTTTGACTTGCATTGTTTTTCTTGATGGGACACATAATTCAGCTTTGATGGGAACACCAGCGAGACGGATGGAAATGATGTGCAGAAATGTGTTTCGGCTTGCAGGGAGGAAAGGGAAGGGGGTGTTTGAAATTATAAATATGACAAAAATCCGTAAAATGGAGCTTCTATGAACAGAGATAAAAACAAGACGACATATTAACATGCGTGGGATGAGAAAAATAAATGACACAGAGACCCCCCAGTGGGTGTGAGAGAAGGGAACAGTTGACTCGACTGGATGCTGTGATCAGTCGAGTGACGGAGAGAATGAATGAACACATTTAACTGTTTGACTTTTGAAGACATCATCAGCCTGGAGTTGTGTGTGGTGGTGGGCCGGTAAAGACAGTCATCATAAACTCTTCTTCAGCAACAAGTTAGTTCAGCAAGAGCAATTTCATTTTATTGAATAGTTCGCTCTTGGATAATTTTACATGATTGTATATTTGGGATGATATATACCTTCATCTTCTTGAGAACAGACTGTGGAAGTAAAATTGGAAATGTGAACATCTACGGTTTTCAGTTTTCAAATGACAAGTGGGCAAACACCATCTGATCACATGGTCTGACTGAAGGCACCACAACAGCTACTGAATGGATCTTGAAGGGAGACAGATTTTTTTCAGATTCTGCAAACTGACATGATAATTTTTAGGTCAAATTCTCTGTTTTGGAAAGGTACACAAATTGTCAGCTCCCTACAAATCTGCTGCCAGAAAGGGGGTTTCAGACAAGTACATTATATAATCATACTGAGGGTTTAGTAGTGCACCATTCGTCATGGTCATTAAGTCATTAACAGCATCACATTGTGGCAGATCTTAGATATAGTCAAGAAAAACTCATCCACAAGCAGCAGTGCTGTCCTAAAGGTAATGTTGCGTTGACACTGAACTAGATTTTAACATAGAAGCAGAACCAACATGGGAAGAGGGAAATGAGCAACAAGAGAAGAAATTACCCCAAAATTTGCATGACATTAGTTAATTAATAAAAACAAAAAAAAAAAGAAAAAATCAAAATAAATTTGACATGGTCAGAACTACAGACACTGACCCTAAAAACCATCTTTTGTGATGGTACGATACACTGTATCGTGCAGTGTTTGTAACGTAGCTGGACAGAACCTTTTGTGATGTTTGGATATGCTGCCAATCGGCCCGATGGCACCCGGCGCAGCAGTATAATGTGTGGACAGGTGGTGGAACCTGTCACAGCCATGTGATATGTCACTGGACAGCCACAGGTTGAAATGCTGCCAGTAACATAATATAAGAAGCTGGAAGGTGCCTATAATGTGAGCAGGAGTGGTGATGGATGGGTCCAACAAATCCCAGACTTTCACCCACGAGCTTGGTGTTTGTTTCCCCGAAGAATCTAGAGCCAAACCAGTCTGTGTTGACATCCCAGTGTTGGTTGCCAAGTGCTTTTGTTGCCTAAACCTAAGTCCACTGACAAGGCTGCAGGTTCATGACAAGACTGAACTGGAACTGAACCCAAATGCATGACACCAGGTAATTAAAGGTCAAAAAACTTTATTTTTAAAGGCAGCAGAAATGTCTTTACACGAAGCAGATGCAAAATCAAAATCACTCAGAAGAGGTAAAAAGTAACAACAAAAATCTCTCAGATAAGGAAACAAAGTATCAACAAAAATTCACTCAAACGAGGTCACGGGAAAACTAGAGTCCAACAAAGTATCAACAAAAATTCACTCAAACGAGGTAGCAGGAAAACTAGAGTCCAACAAAGTATCAAAAATAAAAATAGGTTTCAAACCTGAACAATACAAAGACTTGAGCAACAACAAGACTTGGCTTGGGCATGAATACAGCACCGGTTCACTGGCTGACGAGACAAGACGAACTGGCACAGGACAAAGGGAGACGCAGACTACAAGGTAAGGGGAAACAGGTGGAGACAATCAGGGCGGGGCCGACAATCACAACGGTGGGAAAACACACAAAGGAAGGAAGTAAGGTGACCTGAAACGAGAGGAGAGTTAGGATTTCAAAATAAAACAGGAAATCACAACAACAACATCACAAGACAACATAGACACAAGACAAAAAACAAAAAACAACTTAACATAATTTCCTTGACATGACAGTTCATAGTACTTTTCATTATGAGAAGGCGTGTGTAGGTGTACTAGTTCAGCATACTGATTACATTTGTGGTTCAAATTACAGCACAAAACTTAGAAATTTATACTTGTATATGTGTCAAAATGTGTTTAAAAACTATGCTTCAATTAATACATATTGTGTGATATGTTTCTAGATAAAAACAGAACCAAGGCAGACTTTAATTTACCCAAAACATATTATGCTAATGCTAACTATATTTGCATTTAAATATAATTTGAAGAGATATTTTAAGACGATAAGGTTCAGCCCTGCTGGTGACTCCAGCTTTGTCTGGTCTCTGTTACTTTCTGTGAATCTCTCAGTCACTGTTGTTCACCAGACACTTTGAGATTTCACTTAATTTTCACTTCCTCTGTGGAGAAGAATTGCTGCCACATACTAGTAACGGGTTTATTTAGCAAACTGCAGTGAATTCACATTGTCTGTCTTCATGCAGACCTTCATGAATACCTCCTGATGTGTAACTCATACATATGACATGAGTGCATTCGTACACACATCATCGCTGTTGCTGAAAGTGGATTCTCTTTATTCCAACTTTGTTTCCTCTCTTGGTCCCACCCTATGTGTCTTCTTTGTTTCCTCCATGTGTGCTAATAAATTCAGTGGCAGCGGGACTCAGTGAAACATTAGGTGAGAACATGGGGAAGGAAGAATGACAAGGGGGTGAACACCAATGAGACAATGTGAGAACAGGAATAGAAGGGGTGAAAACATGTCGACGATAAATGAGGATCTTTTAATTGATTGTGATGTGCGTAGTTGTCACTGAGTTTAGAATGTGACCTTAATGTTGGCACAGAAATCGCTCTTCTTTATTGTAAAAACTAAAGGCAAAAGTTTTCTCTAAAGCATGCTCATGCATTTGGAGTTCTTTTAATTCTACTCTCAGTGATTATAATAGAAAACTTCAGCTTCTGTGAAACTTCTGAAAAGGTTTTGAACTCTGTGCCCACTGCCTGCAACACTCTGCTGGCAATCTTTATCATTTTGGAATGATTTTCTTCTGGAGTTGAACTATTTGCAAGGGTCCAGACCTTAGAATCTGCCCACTCAGCTGAGTTTACTGAATTATTTGGTATTGTGACATAAAACAGAAGTTTCTCATTTGCTAATCCACAATCCAACTGATGTCATTGTCTAGCTGTTGTCGAGCGGTGTGCTAGAACCAATGAGTTGTAATAACAACAATGGCGACTGCTACACACAAGATAGATGCTGCTATCGAGGCTGTTCAAAATGGTCATCTTCTCAATATCGCCGGACATCGTAACTTGTTTTTACTTCATGCACTGCACTTTAAACGGTCATAATCAGTCATATACACAATCCTAAGGTTTGTATTCAGAGGTACAAGAAAATTATATGTGGTTCTATGGGTTGGAGGACTTGTTTGTGTCACACTTTAATAATTTAAGTATTTCATAGCTGTGTACCATACAAAACAATTGCTACTCAACATTTCCAGCTTCATAGTCTTATGTATGACAATGAAGAAGAGTGATGTGCAAAACAAAGAATGTGGCAGAGACATTCACTGTTCATTTCATTTAGCTGAAAGAGGTCAAACTGACTTGACTGAACTGAAATACAGCTCTCTCAGCAGGAGAACAACAGCCTTTTAGTTTTTCTCACTTCAACTTTGTTTGTACTGCGATTATGTTTTGATACCTGAAATTATTTGTGACATGTCTTGTTAGAAGTTTGACTCAAAGTCTCCACAAGGTATTTCCAACACTGACATAATGTTCTTTTGCTTTTGTCAAAAACATGGATAGTTTTTTGTGTGGGAACAGTTTAGAGCAGGGATACTCAACTTGCTTTGCTTGGGGCCGTTTTTGCAATTTGATAGGAGGCCAGGGGCCAGTCACATCAGCATCATATAGGGTTCTATACATTTAGTATGTTTACGGGAGTTTAGTACATTTCTTGGATTGAAGAACATTTCTAGGATTTAAGGATGTTTCTATGATATTGGCACATTTTAGGATATCTCTAGGATTTTAGGAAGTTTCTGGGACTTTAGGACATGTCTAGGATTTTAGGACATCTCTCGAATTTTAGGATGTTTCTAGTATTTCAGGACATTTCTACGATTTTAGGACATCTCTCGGATTTCAGGACATTCACATGATTTTAGGAAGTGTATAGGATTTTAGGACATTCATGGGATTTTAGGAAGTTTCTGGGATTTTAGGACATTTATAGGAATTTTTATTTTTTAAAGATTCTTTGGGGGGATTTTTTCCTTTATTGATAGTACAGCTGTAGAATGACAGTAGATGTGGGAGAGAGGGGAAATGACATGAAATGAATTGAACCCAGGCCGCTGCAAAGGCCTCGGCATATGGGATGCACACCCTAGCAGGTGAGCTAGAGGCCGCCTCATTTATAGGCTTTTAGAAAGTTTCTAGGATTTTAGGATGCCTCTAGGATTTCAGAACATTAATAGAATTTCAGGATGTTTCTATAATTTTGGGACATTTATAGTATTTGAGGGAATTTTTAGAAGTTTTGGACGTTTCTAGGATTTTAGGAAGTTCAAGGATTTAAGGACATTTAGAGGATTTTAGAGAGTTTTTAGGATTTTAGGATGTGTCGAGGATTTCAGAACATTTCTGGGCTCTTTGGACAATTTAAGGATTTGAGAATTCTTCTATGGTTTTAGGACATTTTAAGGATTTGGGGACGTTTCTGATAAACAAGCTTTATTTTGATGTTGTTTTATGCTCTCTTATGAATACTAACAGTACAAAAAACAATTCCCAGTGTGAATTGTTTATTTTTTATCATGATGTAGAAAATGGTTGGGGGACCAGATTTGGCTCAAGGACCACAAGTTGAGTATCACTGGTGCAGAGTCACACAAAATAAGATGTCATCTAATGTAAACTAATGTATTCTATCTAATCAGTATATTCTCTCCCATTAATAGTAACTCTTTTGAGTCACTTTAATAGGGATGCACATTAATTAAGGGGAGCATAATGCAAATGGAACATGTGGTTGGTTGAGATTGGTGAGATAAATATCTTTGCCGCATTTCCTTTTTTTCCTCACTGTCTTCCACTGTGTGTGTGTGTGTGTGTGTGTGTTTGTTTCTGTGTGTGTAGTTTAATAAGTATGCTGCGACGGCCTCCCTCCCAGTCTGCAGCTGTAATGGAATGACCCGGCACTGCTGACAGCACACTCCACTAAAATGGGGCCCCACATCTGCCACTGTAGCCGCTGCCACATAATTGTTCAATTTACTGTACAGCCAATATCCCTGCGCTATAATTGAATATGACTTTGTCCTGTTTGAGTAATCTCTTCGTTTCATGCCGCGACCCCTTATTGGAGAGAGAGACGCAGCGAGATAGAGAGAGACAGACAGAGGGAAATAGAGGGAGAGGTGAGAGTGAGAGGTGAGTAAAAAGGCGTCTTGTGTAGATAAAGCATGTAGGTCACATTGAGCTGCCGGGCTTCTGGCAATGAGATCTTTGCTGTTGACATCATCACTCAGCTACACACCATCAGAGGGAGGGAGAGAGAGAGGGCTGATTTTCATTTAAAAAATAATTTTATTACATCAAAGCAGACAGAGATCCAAATAACGCCAGCTACTCAAAATCACTCAAAAGATATACTGTTTCTTTTCTGGTTAACCAGTGGTGCTCCCAAAGGGGGGCTGGGTGAAAAACTGGCGAAAAATTGGAAGCCATTACTGATTTTATGACACTGTGATGTAATCAGTTGTTAAACTTGCACAAAGATGGCTATATCCTGTGGAACTAGGCAACTAGTTAAAGCATCCATTGATACCAACCATGTCAGAGAGGAGGCTTCATAATGGTCCAAATTAAAGCAAAATTTTGGCAAGTGAAAATCTGTCATGGCAAGGGGTCCCTTGAACTCTCACCTCAAGATATCTGAATAAAAATGTGTTGTATGCGTACCAACAAGTTTCCCCTTAAGTTTAGAATGCTTGTTGCAATAATTACAATCAATGCCCTTGTTTATATCAGTTTCTAACAATTAGTAATATTTACTGTAAACTAGGTATACAGCAATTACTGATGTGAACACGGTATGTTGAAAAGCCGAAAAGCTGAAGCTACACTGCAATGCTGGCACAAATGTGTAAGAAGAAGGTGAAGTAGTAGGAATAACTGGAAAAAGTGGGGATAGGTGACATATATATATAATATTTTAAGGGTTGTTGACAAGCTGACGTAACACTGCAGTGGTGGCTTACCTGTGTAGGAATATGGTAAAGACAATAGTTCAAAGAGTGTAAAGCTCAGTCTGAAGACAGTTATCTTCATAGAGACTGAGCTAAAGTTTGAATGGAGTTACTAAGTGAATGCATGAATGAGGAGATAGGGGTTGAAAATGCATGAAAAACCTTAAATTACTTTATAAGATTGAAACAGTCTGCCATGTATTTGAATGGGGAAAAATGCCTGAAAAAAGCTGCATTACACCCAGTTAATGCTTTCACATTCACACCCATCTAAAACACCAAAGTATATCAGTGTGCAATTCCTTAACTGTCCATGTTTACAAACGTTTCAACTAACCTATATACTTTAACAGCAAAATCAATGAACTGAAATTCAGTCATGGCATTTGGTTATGACGTGCTACCCCAAGATTTCTTTCTTTGTTCAAAATAAACTTCAATCAATTTCCAGGGGGTCCATCTGGTCTTCCCTATGCAAATTTTTTTTGGGAGCGCCACTGCAGTGACACTTGCTTATTGGCAGCTGTTACTGTTTCCAGCAGCAACTGCATTTCCTACAGAGGACCCAGGGTGTCTTTTTGTTCTGTTCACAGCTCAGCCAGACAAACCGTGAGATTACAAGAATTATTGTGTAATGCCATATCTTAATAAAGATGGTTGAAGAAGTACACTTATGAAATGTAAACAGGCTGAATGACTATTGCCAAACAATTCTGCCTTAAATGGTTTAAAAAAATGTATTTGTTGATAATAATTCTTTCTTTAAAAGAAAATAAGACCAAGAAGGAACAAACAGAAGTAAAAAAAAAAAAAAAAAAAACAACAGTGAAAATAAAAACACAAACAAATCAGTAAACAACCCTCCTTTTCTGTGTCTGACAGGTAAAAGTTAGTCCCTCCACTATAATCAAGCATGATTTTGTCCTCTCTGTCCTGTCTTAGAGATGCTTTCAACCCTGGCTGAAGAGAGAAAGGTGAAGATTAAAAAGGGAAAGAGAGGGAACAGATTCCTCCCTTAAAACTGAGGTTACATAGTTTGGCCAAAAATACACAAAGGGAAATGGAAATAGACAAATAAATGCATTTTTAACATGGTCAGTATTATACATAAATGTTTTTGTTGCGCTTTTCTGAGTAACGGAAAAAAAATAAAATTGAAATGAATTAAGTAAATAAAAATAAATAAATAAATGATTAATGTATAACTACTAAAATATTGTTGATGTTGTTGTTATTATCAGTAGTCTTATTATTAGCCATCTTTTCTTTGTCTGAAAGATGATACTACTATTATTACTACTAATGATACTATTAATAACAGCAATAATAACAATAATAATAATAATATTAATAATAATAAGAAGAAGAAGAAGAAGAAGAAAAAGAAATGTCCTTATTCTTATTAGCTTTTATTATTATTGTCATTTATTATTATTATTATTGGGTTTTTTTAAATAATTATTTTCCCCACTCAGGGAAGCACAACAAGCTGTAAATTCAATATTAATATCTCATAACTTCTCGCCTTAAAAAGCTGATGTAGGTGACATTTACATATTTGTTTATTAAAACAGACAGTCTTGAATTTCAGTGTTCCTTTAGTGTTCTTTAAAGCATTTTCTTCCTTTTGTTTTCTTTTTTCTCTTTATTTCCCTCCTCGTGTGGTCATCGTGTCCAGCTCTGACCTCAGTTCTTCTCTTTCTTGTAAAGACACTGACCTTTGGTGCTGACTGAGGCAGACAGACACACAGACAGACACATAGACAGACAGATGGACACAGACAGACAGATAGACACATTGACAGACACACAGACAGACAGACAGACAGACAGACAAACGTTGAGGGCAGATGGAATTTAATTTCTCCTTTCTCAATTGCTCCCGTGTGTCCTGCATTCAGCCTTTATTTTTGTCTCACTGGCACACACACATTATGATGGATTTCATGAACAGCACTGTGACGTCCTTGGTTAATATTGGATGCAACATGGTCCATTGAATAAATGATTTTTGTTCTTTTTTTCACATCCTTCACAATTTCAGATTAAGTCATGTGACACAGAAATCATGCCGTCTGTGTTAATATTGTATCAAAGAGTTTGTTGCACTTCCTCGTCAGTGTTTCTGACCAAACTAAATGTCAGCCCTGGCTGGAGTTAGAGTCCATGTGAACAGGAAATGCGATTTGGCGGTAATGTCTGCTGCTAATTTGATCTCCACAGCTAAAGGTGCTAGCATTTTTGCATCAATAAATCGCTAGCACATTAATTTTCACACATTAGTATAATTAGGGTGAACAAATGAGGCCATTGATGTGGAGACTGGCAACCTCTGCCAGCTCTCTATACTGCTGCATCTTCCACCGGCTGCAAGGCAGGATATGGATCAGGAAGTGTTAGTGTCCATCTAATACAAAAAACATCACTGATGGATTGAAGAAACAGAGCAAATCTTGTTGCATTTCCATAAAGCATTGTGCGATTGTGGTCACCCAGCAGAGATCCTGTGGCCTTACTGGACAATCTTTTCTGATCTCATATTTCTTTTCTTGTGATTTTCATGCAAGTACACAAAGAAACATTTTACTGCAGGTTACTTTATCATCAGTAGTAACTCCAGACAGGACTTGAATGCAGTGGAGTATAGTACAATATTTCCATCTTAATTGTTATTTTTTCCTCTGCCGCTTTGGCTGAGCTTTGTCAAGTCTGAGACGACTCAAGTAAAATCACTTGAGTCAACATACTGTCACTCCCAACTTGTCAAATACCAACCCATGGTGAGTGACCTGTAGCTTCAAAATATAACACACTGGGTACCCCTTCTGCATCAGTTTTGGACATACGTGATGGCTTGTCAATTTACACTCATTACGTGCATTGTTTCTTTTAAAAATTAATTTTGTTTGCACAGGAAATGTACAGTTTCTGCGCTTTGAATGCATGCTGACTTACAGTAAATATCTATCTATCTATCTATCTATCTATCTATCTATCTATCTATCCATCTATCTGGCTCAAAATAACATCACATGACATACATTACTAGCATAGTATGCTACACATATTAGCACAATATGCCATAAATAAAATAACAATGATGAAGCTGTTTTTTAAGGCAAAAAGTTGATTTAAATGAAGTCTGAAAAAAGGCAAAAAAAAAGTTGCTGTAGAAAGGGTCAAAACTGATTTGGCATTGATCGCATTTTGGGTCAATGATGATACTTGAACCCCTTCACTGGCCATTAACCCTCAATACAATCACCAGTTGGTATCCAGTTTCACCGTCTGAACTCTGATAGAACTTTGATACTGATGGTGGAGGAGCAAATCACCACATGGGCTGCACAGAGAGGGAGGTGGTCTTTAACCTGCCTGTTCCTCGGCTCCGTCAGTACTGAATTATGTTGTTTGGTCCTTTTTTTTCCTCCTTTCCATCTCCACTGACCTCCATCGCTGACCCCTCGTACGTTCCTGTGGCTGGGGAGGAGGGTGCAATCAAGCCAGTCGGATGCTCAACTAGCACACCCTCCCTCCCTCCCTCCCACCCAACAGCAGCACCTCCTGGCTGCAGCCGGAGGTGGATGGATTAGCTGCAGCGGCCGGCGTTTTCTGACACTGATTATGGTTTACTTAGAGCAAGCGGGACCATTCTTCATCACTATTCGCTGATAATATCCCGCCACCGCACACAGTGATACACTCGAGGGACCGCCTGTGTGTGTGTGTGCTGTACTTTATCTCGTGCCTCCCTCCGCAGCACTGCGTGTGTGTATGTCGGCCCAGGAAGATCCAGTACTGCTGCGTATTGGGAGTGAGAGTCGTTCTCTACCGTTTGTGAATTAATTTTCTATGAGCTGAGAGTCGGATTTGAACTTAATAGGGACTTAGATGTACACTCCTCCTCCCCGTCTCTTTTTATTCCACATCCGCACTGCCGCACATCACTCACAAACTTGTGTGTGTGTGACTGTGTACGCTCATTCCTCGCTCTTTGACTAATAGTAAGCCAGGCTACGCCCTAGGCCCCCTGTCTTATCCATCCAAGTGTGTGTCTCTGTGTGTGTGTGTGTGTGTGTGTGTGTGTGTGTTTGTGTGTTTGTGTGTGTGTGTGTCTGTGTGTGTTTGTGAGATAGCGGGGCTGGGGCAGGACGCTCTGTCTCATTTATCTGCTGTTGACGTTGAGTGTGATTTCCTCTGCTGAGGGGAAGCGATGCCCCTGCTTATTAATTATGCCTGAAATATTAAAAAGACTCCATCAAACATGAATTATTAATTCATTTGGCCCAGATCATCTCGGCTAAAGATTTCCAAGACTTGTCATACATCATCTGACGAGGCCGTGACAACATTGCAGCAGTGAGAAGCAGGGTGTTATATCCCTGTAAACACAAGGTGTGTGTGCGCTTGACAGGGAGTGAGAAATTGCATCTCTGTGTGTGTCATACACACTGCTTCAGGATGCCTTTTGAATCACTCTTAGCTGTATTTTCACTTGCTAATTTTTCTTTTTGACCTTGATAATGCATCTAAAATACTGTATTGCTGAGCAACACTGTTGCCTCACAGCAAAAAGGTTCTCAGCCCGAACCCACTGGTTTGCTCGCTCGTTGTCATAAAGAAGTCTTTAAATACTGTTGCTTTGTCAGCTATTGTGGCGTAATACACTGATGCCAAAAGCCATCTTTCGCAGCAGTATGCTACACCACTGGCTGGCTGGACAGTACCTGGCGCAGCAATATGATATGCAACTGTCAGTCAAGTTGAAACACTGATGGTAACAACATAATGTATGGAGCTGAAAGGTTCCTATAAGGTGGGCGAGAGGGGTGGTGGATGGGTCCAACAAACCCCAGATTTCCACCCAGGAGCTTGGTGTTTGCTTGCCATGTGAATGTAGAGTCAAAACGTTATGTTTTTTTCCAAACCTAACCACTTGTGCCTTTGCAGCCTAATCCTGACCATGACATTTGTTTCCATCCCGCCGTTGGTTGCCAACTGCATTTGCGCTTGTTCTTGGTATCCCTGAACGTCAACAGCAGATGCAGCAGGATACCAAGTGCATAATATGTAGACCCAAAAGTCCACTGATGAAGTGACAATATGTGATGACTTGGGATTAAAAAATTGTTGGGTCAGCTGGACTTTACATGTACCCTCCATGTCTGTGTGGGGTTTGTCAAAAAAAATTATTTAGGTTAATTGTCCATAGCTGTGAAAGGTTGTCCATCTGTATGTGCCAGCTTTATGACTGAAAGCTGTGGATTAGCTTTTGATGGCTGGTTGGCTGTGAGCTTGCTCCTGAGCTGTATTGTTGCTGTTTTAACCCAGGGTAAACAGTTTCGACTCAACGTCTTTTTGAAAAAAAAAAAAATATATATATATATATATATATATATATATATACATATATATTTACATGTTATTTCAAACAAGCAGTCCACCACTGTGCTTCTTCACTCAACACATTCCTCAAAGCAACTTTATTTTTTGGAGATCATTTACTGTGTCTGTGACTCAGCAGGAATGACTGCCCCAACAGGTGATAGGCAGGGAGCAGGGAGTGCATGTAGTATAAAACTATCTTCACAGCAGTTCTATTCTACACTCTTTTATCTGTTAGGTGTGTCACTTTATTTGGATAGTCTGCCTAATTTATAGAGTAATAAAAACATGTGGTTGTGTTTTTTTCTAACTTGGGTAGGGCTATCTTAAAAACTAAAGCCCCTTTTGCCTTTTTTTCGATGGATGGATCTACTTTCAAGGTATTAATGGAGCACAGAAGACTATCATTCTCATTTTACTTGAAGCTGAAGATTGCTATTACTTTCATCTCCTCAAGTCCAGAACGTTTAACAAACCAAGCTCTTATCAAAACTTTATACTGTTAATAATAATGTGAAGAGCATTACCACACCAGCATAGCTCAGCACACATTACAAAAGACAATGGAGCTCACAAACGAATGTCCAAACAGATTTGGTTGTATGTAATACGTCTAAGTGATTGAAGAGAATTGGTATCTGGTATTTAGAATTTTCTTCTAGGTGCGAATGAAATTCACAAGTGGTCCAGATCTGTCATGCCAGTCATGTAGAGACAGCCTGCCTTTCTTCACAGGCAGGGGAAAAAAAACCCCCGAAAAAATGGAAAATCATTAACATTTTCATCAATTAGGAGTTTAAAAATGATATCTGAGTGGATTTAACTAAAAGAAAATAGATCACTAAAACAAAGTCAATGCAAAATTAATACTCAATTGACCTTGTTATCATCATCATCATCATAGTTTACCAGATTTTTATTTGATTTTTTTCTAGATTTTATTGGCATATTTTGGCACACCAATAAACAGCTCTCTGGTCATGAGGAAAATTCTCTCACACTGACAGCTATGACAGCTTTTGCAGTCAGAAGCATAATTTGATTTGATTTAAGATTATTTCTTAATGGAGATGATAGTTCATTCTACTCTTAAAAAATACACACTGTACAATACAAGTATGATGTGTTTCATATTACAAGTGTAGTAATGATTGGGTAATGTCTGTATGTGTCTTTGTGCGTACACATATACATGAAGCACAAACCGTAATGTATTTGCAGGCTGCCACGCGGAGTGTGCTCTGTGGTTATTAGTTAGGAGATATGACAGAGATCACAAGAGGTCCTGCCAGAGAGAAACTACATTTCCCTCACAGGGGGATGAATGGTCGTGTTGCAGAGCCACTTAGTCACTATTGTTCGTGCTCTACAAGGCTGTGATGACAGAGGACAGGTTGTACTATATAGATGGGAATGGAAAATGTTTCTGTCCCCACAGACCAGGGGTAAACCTGAAGTTGCAGAGCTCACAAAGACAGGAATAGATTTTCAGTGTTTTTTCTGTTATGCAAAACACAGTTTGCCCATTTTATAGAATTTCGCCTTCCCACAATCATTGTTGTAGATGTATAATGTAAAATGAGAACAAATGCATAGCCTGCTTTTGATCACAAATGTATCCAGAAATGTATTTGTGTGGATAACGTTTCAAGAAAATGTGAGGTGCTAAGCAAGGTAGAAGAACTGCTGCGGCATGTATTGCGATTCAAATGTTTGTTTGTATTTTAAATTTTATTTAAGTTCAACCATATGCTTGTGACCCAAAAGTGCACCAAAAGTGTATTAATCCATGGCTGAAAATAGTCCCCATCAAATGCACTATTTCCAACTGTGCAGCCAGCCCTTTCCAAGGTTGTCAAATAACAGCTCTTTGTTACACACCTTGGTGCATATTTGCACCAAAGTCTGCCTTTGGCGTCATTGTGACCTGCACCGGGCTTTCAACTAACTCCAAAATAAACTCATCCACTGATTTGATGCTGAGAGCAACTGACATAGTTTGAAGATCAAGATGTTGTCGGGGAGGGTTTAGTTGGATGGGTCAAAAAAACACAGACCTTCACCTGGGAGACCACAGTTTGTGTCCCATGTAAAATCGAAGTCAATGCTGTTTTAACGTAACATTGCGTGTTTTTTAGTGACGTATGTGCATCCCTTACGTTACAGACTTACTTTAACCAAAATACATGTTTTTTTCCCAAACCTAACCAAGTACTTTTGTTTTCTCAACTGAACATTCACCATGTGTTAGACTGTATTTCACCCAGGAGACAGCTGCACATCATATACAGACGCTAAAAGGTGTGTCTCATACAGACACCAAAGGGTGTCTTTGCCATTGGTATCACACGTCGAGGGGCACGAGAAAGCATTGGCATTTGACAACCTGAAATTAGAAATCTGTGACACAGACAGGGTAGGGATGTCAAAAAATATTAAAAACCAGACTAACACATTGTTGATTTTGGTTGTTGACAATAAGAAATACACAGAACACCAGTTTTAATCAACTAAAACTACTTGCAAAGGGCTTGAAAAGAATTAAAATAAATGGTCAAAATGAACTTTCATTGACAGTTGATAGGCAAACAGATGTACCATTGATCCAACCATTCCCACAAACGTCATGTTACTTCATCCTTTATAACTGACCAAAGCTGTCAACAGTCTTCTCTGGCTATAGAACATGATTACAGAAGAAAACTGTGGGGTTGTATTGCCTGTTTGGTATTTTAGTTTCTGATTAATGATATTTTCTTAAAAGCCCAGTCATTATGTACATATATACATATCAAGTTTCAGTTACAGATTAATAATATGCATTTTATATTTCTCAGCTGATCATAACAAGGCCTGCCCCAAAAGGCTGAACAATAGTAAAATCTATAAAGTCCAATATCTCAAATCACAATAAGCCTCCAAGGGCTTTGTAAACAAACTTTCAACAGCACAGGAAACAACACAACATTGATAACTTGTAAGTCACTGTTTTTTAACCCTTTTAAACCTGAGCAAACTGGTTTGATTTCTTCCAAAACATTAGGGAAAGGCAATGAGCAACTTAACAAGACGTGGCCAATATAAGAAAATTAACTAAAATAAGCAAAAACCAAAACAAAATAAAAGTAAAAAGCAAAAACAAAGGCTAAAATGGCCTAAAAAGGTGATGAAAAATAAATAAATAAATATATTTTTTCATATATCTTATTATATTTTTTTCGTAACATAATTTAAAATATATAATTACTATAGAACAATTATAATTATCATTTTTAAGGACATTTTTTCTTTTTTCTTTTTTTTGATTTTCTAAATTTCACCTCACCTACCTTTTTTTTAAAAAAAAAAAGTTTAAGGTAATTTTCTTGTCACATTTGATTAATTTCTCACAATTTAAGGTACATTTGATCATTGCATTTTCCCCCCATGTTTTTAAAAGTAATCAAACCAACTTGCTTAGGTTTGAAAGGGTTGAGTACATGCAGGTTCCTGTGTTTTAAATAGAGCTCAGTAATGTGCTTTACTTTGATTGCAGGAATCTGTTTCAGTCAGAATAGCTGTTATTTTGTCATTCTGAGCCAGAAACCCGGCAGATACAAAGAGCTGGAGTTTGAGGCTTGTGTGAAGCTTCTGATCCCTGCATGGTTTTACTGATCCAACCAAACTGTCCAGGGTTTTAGCAACAACGTGAAAATCATACTCCCTGTCATGCCCCCTTAAGGCAAAAAAGTGCTGTGTGTAGTACTTTGAAATAACATATCACTCTCACAGGCAAGGAAAGGAAAATTCCACCATGACCACTGGAGGATCCTGGTATGATCTGAAGTGAATATATCCAGTCAAAAACAGCACATCAGCCATGCTTTGGTTTAGAAATCTTTCAGAGTCTTCAGGGAAAGCCTGGGAAACACATATATAAGATTTAAGATAAGATAAAATGCATTCCCCATAAGGGGATCAATAACTGCATTTTTTATTCTTTTGTTTTGTTTGAGAGCAGGAGTCACTTAAGTGTGACAAGGAATGGATAGTGCGAAATCATGAAAGCTTTGTCAGAAGAGTTCTGTTGTAGCCCTGTTGATAGCAGGATGAACATGAGTCAGATATTTGTCTGTCAGGAGCAGAGCAAGATATTTGGGCCACTATTTATCACACCATCATAGAATTTGCTGTGGCCTCCCAATGTCTCAATCCTAATGATTTTGGCATTACCTACCTTTCCCCTTAAGTGCCAGCCAAATGTCTTTTTCAACAACACACAGCTGGTCTTCAATAAATTTACCTAAACAGATGACCATACTCCCCTGAGGATGAACCTTTTTTCACTTTAGACATGCTAAAGGTCCCCAGAGGATCAGTGCTAATTAATTTGGCAACCTCTACCTTTCACCTACAGCACCACTAAAATGTCACCTAGACATTGCTCTGTAGTCATATCTTGAAAAATAACAGACAGATTTTCAATAAATTTATTCCTATAGATAACCATGCTCCGCAGAGGATATACCTTTTCCAGTGTGGGGATATTTGAGCTTTTTTTGATTTTTGAGATTTTTTTTTTATTTATAATCCATCACACAGATTGCCAAGAACTTTGTTAAAGCTAACAATGTTCATATTATGGATTTTGGGGATATTGACAGTCCCTGAATGATGATTCTGTAATGATTTGGAGGACCTCTGGCCTTTTCCCTCCTTCCCACATCATACCAGATGTTCCTTTTTTCAACATTAATTGATTTGATTTCAACATTTCCCAAAGAATCAAAACTAATATTTTGGTGAACCTCTACCTTATCTTTGATGCCACTGTCAGACCACACTCTCTGCCTTTACAAACAAATGTATATATATATATAAATCTACAGATTTAAATTACTTATTAGTATTTATTTAAGACCACAGTCTTTGCCAAACCTTATTAGGATACTTTACTGATTTTTACTGACCAGATCAGACATGTTTCCAAAAATGGTTTTGTTAACATATTTTAGTGCACTGCTTAGCTATATTATGAGACTTTATGAACAGAAAGTGAGTGCTTTACTGTAACCTGTATTGTAAGACATGGAAGTTGAAAAACTCGAATCAACCAGTAAAACTAATCAGTGCAGATCAAACACGAACCAAGATTCTGTTAGTGTGTTGTCTAATTCTTGACTAGAATGTTTTTGACTTACTGTCATACTGTAATATAAGACGGTGACCAACCTGTTGCTGTATTACTTTTGAAAGAGCCAAAAACTAAGCATCATGAAGTTTGCATTATGTAAACCCACCAGCAGAAGCATTGACTGGTCCAGTGTGGTGCAGTACATTCTGGTAATTGTAGGTTTTCATCTTGTGCAAAAGCAAATGTCACAGCTCCTTTTTCACAGTCTTCTCGTTTTTTTTTGTTTTTTTTTGCTCCTGTTTATTTTAATGTGAAACCAATGAAATTAGAGTTGTCTTCAAAGTTACCCTGAAAGACCTGCTCAAACTCCACTTAACTGTTGGGTTCTTACCCATCTTATTTTATTTTCAAGAATAAGTGGTCTTCTTTATTTTCAATTGCACATCATATTATCTAATGATCTTTGCAATGTTTGTATTGTGTAAAGGTCTCAGTGCTTTACAGCTACCTGGTGCAAACTGGTAATGTAGCCCTGCACTCCAACGTATGGTGAGCACAGCTCACACTGCTGTGTTGTAGATGGATTAAGAATAGCAAGAAGTCCGGGAAGTTTCTGCATTGTGTTGTAGAATGAACATTGCAATTTTTATAGAGGCCTTAAGTTTTATGTGCCTATTTTTTTGGGGGGGGGGGTGTCAGGGCTGGAGTAGCTTGTGAAATGTGAATAGATGGTGTGATGTGAAGAACAGGGGTTTTTTCCCCCTTTGTCATGGCAGTCTGTGGAGAATTTGAGGCTTGAGACTCTGACTGGAGCTCAGAGAAAGCCGTCTCTCTCCCCCGTCTGAGCCAAACTGGCCTGCTCTCCTGGATATCATTTATCCTCTGTGTCCGACATGACAGCCATGATGACGAGACAAGTGCCCCATCACTCACCGTTTAGGACTACGGAAAAACGGAGGGCGCACGAGCATACACCTGTGTGTGTGTGTGTGTGTGTGTGTGTGTGTGTGTGTGTGTGTGTGGGTGTAGTTGTGTGTGTGTGTGCATGTGTGTAGGTGTGTGTATGTGTAGGGGCAGCCTGAATCAGACTAAGGTCAATGAGTGTTTGAAGCCGTCCACTCCATCTCTCGCCCATTCTTTTCTTCCAATTCCTTCTGTCCACATCCTAATCCCACTGCTGTGTGTGTGTGTGTGTGTGTGTGTGTGTGTGTGTGTGTGTGTGTTACCATGGCACCATCTAACCAACCCATTTCCCCTTTCTTTTCACTGCCACAGACACAAACACACTGAGGTGAACACACACACACACACACACATGCACACACAAACACATACACTGCAATCACCTTTTAATTCCCTTTGATGTATTACTCTGGCAGGAACCAATTTTAGCGCCCAGAATTGGGCCTTAAATCACCAAATCACCTCCTTTCACCCATTCAGCCATCTATCACCCTGCTCCAGCTGAAAAAAAACAAACACTCCGATGTATCAGCTATGTAAATAAATTAGTATACGCTGCAATGGCTAGTATAAATATTGTATTGACAGGGATTGAAGGATTTGTTTTAGCATTGATGGATGACAGCTGTGTCACTGCCAAAACATCAAGCTTTTTTGCTTCCAGCAGATTTTGAAGTGTGTGTGTGTGTGTGTGTGTGTGTGTGTGTGTGTGTGTGTGTGTGTGTGTGATAATGCATGCATGCCTATGTGCATCTTTTAAGAGGCTTATTTCTCCTTCCGTGTGTGTGGCTGGCTTTAGCTTTTCCCAAAGGACTTTAGTACAACAGGGTTGTCACACATCCTTGAAAATCAGGAAAACCTGGAATATTTACCTCCCAAAGACATCCTACACTTCCACAAACCAGCCGGAAATGTTTTAATATTGAGGCTGTTAACATGCAACAACACTGCAATCATGTTGATCTCATATGAGCTGTTTTAAAATTCCAAAATGAAGTTTTTTGTCTGACAAGTATGTCCTGACAGCAGCGTGCAGCTGAAATTCATGTAACATTATCTTGATCAAATTTATGTTAGCATAGTAATACTATGAAAATCTCTGAAAAAAAAAAAAAAAAACAACGGAAATGTTGGGGCAAGACTTAGCATATCTTGACTAAAGAGTTTTGTCTTTTAACAGAGAAAAAATGTGTGAATGTAAAATGTAAGCAGACAGTCATACAGATGGACTGAAGACAAACCAAAGCTTTAAAGAAGTCTGGTTTTCCTTTATATCTACACAAAAGTTTCAACTCTTTTCCAGTTTATAGTAGCAAAAATAGATTTCACATTGGTAAAACCCAAATGTTTAGCCTTCCTTGCATTTTGGAATGCATGGAATTTGCAGGTGTGTAACCACCAAGCAAATCTGTCTTCTATAAATTGCATGAATAAACTGCAATGTTGCAAGGTTTGTCTCTGCAAGCATTAAAATTCCAAAGATAACTTACTATCCACAAAGCCAGGGGGTTCAACCTATTTTTGCCAACAGTGCTGCATCGTGATCAACAAATCGGTGTCGAAATGAAAGAAATAGACAAAAAAACCTTGCTGTTAAAGAAATAGATAATTTTTTTTTTTTAAAATTCCACTAGTCACTAATGTGTCTGCTCAAGATCCCGTGTTCATAGTCCAAATCACTGCAAGAGAGACTAAGTGCTCTTTACGCATCAACATCAGTCCTCACCACACAGAATTTCAACAATCATGGCTACAAATGGTATTAGGATATAAACTGAGAGTATATATGTTCCGAAGTTCAGTATTCTGTTTACACAAGTTTGCTGTCTTACTGTGTTAAGGTCAAATTTGAATAGTTTTATGTTCACCAATTTTAAAAGTAAACTAACCCTAGCCTTTAAACGTTCTCACAATATATATATATATATATATATATATATATATATATATATATATATATATATATATATATATATATATATATATATATATATATATACATATATATATATTAATATGCCAACAAATTACCATGACAATGGAAATAGTAGTATTATCAGTATTTGTATTATTTTATTACAAATACAAATACAAAATATTATTTTATTTTTTTATTATTCTAGATATTTACCATTACAGTACCATGAAAGTACTTCTCAAGAAGAAATATAATACACTAATTTCTCAAAATGTTGAACCATAACATTTATATAGTAGTTTATTTAAATTTTATGGATTGAATCACTTTCAAATGTTCCTTTTAGAAAAAAAAATGTAATTTCGGATATTTCAAAATATTGATTTAGTATAATTAGAGTTATGCTCAAATAACATATAGATGTTCTGATGTGGTAAAATGTGTGAGAGTAGAAGGGGAAACAAGTGAATTAAGAAGGATGGGAATAAATAAACTTGAAATGCTAAATTCATTTTGTTGGTGGAGATGTGAAGCTTTTTCAATTTCAAATACAAATTTTAATGCCACAATTTGTTAAAATACACATTTTATTTGAAACCCACTCACTTTCTCTGGTACCCAAATGACCACCTGTGGGTCCTGGGACTCAGTACATTGAAAACCTATCAGCATCACTGTGTTCTGCTAATTTGTTGTGGCTGTTATGTTTTGAGGCAAAATGTAGTAAGTGCTACCTGATTTATGTTCACAAACAGCATAACATTTTTTATGTGTGTGAGCTGGGCAAAATTTCTAGAAGAATAGTTTCTTTTTCTAAGTTATGTATTACCTGCAAGAGCCCAGCAAGTCCAGAGGGTGGGCATTTGGATTCAGTCCGTTTTACACCATATTGTATTTTACAGCACACTACAATGATATCAAAATGCATAAATACAGCAGCTGTCATCACATCTATTTTTACAGCTTTTTGAACATAACTGGAAAGAAGAGAGCACTCAAATGCACCACATAAGCCCATCAGTCTATAGGTGATCTTGAAATGAGAACAAATGCCTTCCCTCCCGCCAAATCCTACACATGCACACACCTACTCATGGGTATTTCTGTTCCTAATTACAGTTGGCTTGTTTCTATGTTTGGATGTGTCCTCCTTCAATATGTGATTAATGTTGACCACCACAGTTGGCTGGAAAACTGGCTGTTGGATTCAGCCTTTTGTTTGCCAGATTTATAAGTGAAAAGTCCCTCAACACAAACAAAGGTCAAGTCATTTCTCTAACAGGAAAAGTTCAGGAATGTTATAAAGACCAGCTCTGATAAAATATTTGGAAAATATTTGACTACTCCACCTCAGTAAGGAACTAACTCTCAGACTGCAGCTGTTGCATGCCAGGGCCCAAATGAAATTCTGATGCAAACTGCAAAAACTTTGTGTGCATGGACTTCACAAAGGAACATTGCAGGCCAAATCCCAAACCAAACTGAACATTTCCTTTTCTTTTCCGGCACCTTGTTGAGCAATTAAGTCTCTGAGCTCCAGTGGTTACTGTGATATATTGCTTTTCTTGCTTCTTACAAAACAAAAGGGGATGTAAGGAATTTACCCAATCTTGGCAAGGCCACAAGAGGATGGTGAGATTAACCAACTGGCAGTGTTTGAGAAGGATCAGATCTATTGGTTTAGTGGAAAACTAAATCTTTGATGTGTATGACCAGACTGCTTCCTGTTCCTGTCTTTCACCTTTATCGTAATGTAGACTCGGTAGGTTGAGATACGACACGCTGCTGTTGTCTCAAATTGATCTTGTAGTATCATAACATTGAAATGATTTCATTTGTCATAGGCTTATTTGTGACCGTGCAACTTCACATTTAACAAAGTTTGCACAAAAATATTAATTTTTTACCCAATAATAACGTATAATCATCTGCAAAAAGCAATTTTAGCTACCTGCTTGTTTTCATGGATTAACTCACATAAATTCTGACTTTTAACCCTCACATACTGCTCATATTCATCATAATGTGGTTGACCCAGTCGAAGAAATCCCTCATCAACATCTATACCAAATTTTGAACCCCGAACCTATTTAGAATATATAAATAGCTTATCTGACACTAACAAATGGTGGATTAAAACTTAATTAATATTTTTGAAAGCAGGGAGCGTGTTTTTTTTTTTTTTTTTTTTTACATTTGCAGCCACCACATTGCCTTTTAAATTTGTCCAGAACAGTATGTAAGAGTTAAGAACAAAATTTGTGTAATTTACCTGTTGACCCGAACCTTTTATACTACCATTTTTCATATTGCGTTTAAAATGACAGTAGTTACCATAATTTTCTTTTCCAGTACTGATTTAGGTCATAGCAGAAGAAAAGAGGGAAAGATTAGGGAACTATTATAATGTTTTTATTTCTGCAATGCTTAGAATGATTGAAGAATTAGGAAAATTGCCTTAAACCATCTCTTTTTACCCTTTATTTCTCACTAAAATCCAAAGTTAAGCTGGAAATAGGCAGATGTTACTTGGAAGCTGCAGTGTAACAGGGTGATGCGTTTCTCTCGGGTTAAATCCAGTGGAGTTTCTCGCCGTCTGAGTTTGCATGCGAGCGATACAAAAACTCCAAAAGCTGAGATCGAGCTGCTTTGAAGCTGGAAAGCAAATTAAGCCTTCTGCTCCCTCAAAACTAGAGACCCAGCTCTCCTCTGGAGGCTGAGAGCATCGATCACACTCGGCACTCGGTCCTGCTCGTTCTGCTCTCATGAATCTGTCCCCGCACACTGTCAGATATCAACTTGCAGATTATTTTTTAAGTTTGAATTTGTTTTGTGCTCCCTCAGTAGCTCTGTTGTTAATGAACTTCAGCAAACTTTGCTCCTAGAAACACAGCGTGAGTATGCGAGTGTGCGCATGACTGAGCCTTCTTTTGCTACATTTATGCAGGAATCAAAGGAGTTGGTGCTAATTGAGGGTCTAATGAGCGTATCTAAAGGGCTATTGATGTGCCCTTAGTCATGGCTCATAGTGTGTTTGTGTGTATGTGTGTGTGTGTGTGTGTGTGTGTGTGTGTGTGTGTGTTCATGTGTGGACTGGGTGATCCTCTTTGATTAAAAGAAAGCAGCCCAAGCTTTGAGAGGCCTTAGTTCTGACATGAAGTAAAGCCTTTGGGCCAAGGATTCAACCCACAATTAGACGTAAAACACATTTACATGAGGCAGCAGTGGAATTATAACCAAGCAAATTACTCAGTGCTCCACATATAAAATAAGGCTTGTGATGAACATGGCCACTTGTTTATTTTGACTCAATCCCATATGCACCATGCTGTCACCAACTGTGTGATAATCAGCTGCTGAAAATAGTTTCAGTGTAATGCACTTTGCAACTTCTGTTTGCGTAACATTTGCTAAGTGGCCAATATGTTAGAGTAAGCCTTATGCCTGCTCTGTAATAACTCATTATTAAACTGTTTATTTAGTGTGCCAAACATAAATGAAACAGGTATGGAAATGTTAATGATGTACATGTTGTCTTGTTGAGTACAAGTAGAGAGACACCTTTACATGTCATCTGTTTGTGATTGAATGCTCAGTGGTTGATTATATTCAACCACTGATCTTTATATCCAGGGGCCTCATGTACAAAGACTTGCGTGGATTTCCTACTGAAACATGGTGTACGCTCAAATCCAGAAAACGTCGTATGCACAAAAAAATCTGATGTATGAATCTGTGCGCACGCATGAATCCAAGCACATTCCCTTTGTACATCCCAATCAGCGTGGAATTGAGCGCACATGTTGGAGTACCCGACCACTCCCTGTCCACGCCCCCATTTAAATACGCAAATCATATTTAAATAAGCCCTGCACCTGAGATTCCCCTCTCTGCACGATCAGAAAATAAGAAACAAAAGATGAGTAAGACGGGATTTTAAGCTTCCATTCATTAAGTTTATACACTTACACGAATCACACACTATTGTTGCAAATTAGTGCAGAAGTGCGCCGGGGAAAAGGTGAGGCTGATAAGTCTTTACACACACTTTACGCACGGGGTTATTAACATGAGTACGATGCGCACAGTGACAAACAGGGGCTTGTTAGAAAGATCTGAAACTGTAGTTTAACCAGCAAAACACAGCAAGTCACTAACTCTAACCGCTGACTAGTAATGATGCAGTGAAGACGGGATATGACTTGGGGGCGCACATGCTCAATGCGCATCACAGGGACTAATACTAGGACAATTACACGACAAATTTACTTACCAAGAAGCCACCCATCGCGCACAGTGCCAGCTTGTAGTCTGTTCCCAACCATGCTGTTACTCAGAATGCGTGAATCGTGCGTTGAACCAGGCCACCTCTCCACAATGTTGGTTAACTGCATTTGCGCATCACATATGATCTGTACATTGATGGAATGAAAGTGTTTCCTGTTCATGTATACAAATTCATCATGTGACGGTGCTTTTATAGCAATGTGTGTGCAGTCGATAGCTCCGATTACATTAGGAAAACCGGCTCTCGCTGCAAATTGCGCTTTAATGTTGACCTGTTCAGCTGCATGGTATGGGAATTTGATCTATCTGGCTGACATGCGGATAATTCCGTCCCACACGGCTGGCATGGCTCAGCTGAGGGTCGACTGGCACAGTCCCGATCGGTCGGCCAGCTCCCTCTGGAATGCCCCGGTTGCCAGGAACCCCAGTGTGGTCAGCACCTGTATGGGCACAGGCAGCGCATGGCTCCTGGCTGTGTTGCGCTCCAAGGCCGGCCGCAGCTCTGCGCACAGTTCCACGAGGATTGCCCTCAGGAACCTAAAGCGGCTGATGAGCCAGTCGTCATCGTGTGCCAGTACATCGTCTCTGTCTCGAAACACACGCTCTCTTCTAATTGCACCATTTGCAATGTCCTCTAATGCTGCTAAAGCTGCCATTGTTTTCAGCGGTACTTTTTGCACCACTTTGCGCACGCTTTTATATCCACTCATGTAATTGGAGACACGTATGTGTGTGTGTGTGTGTGTTAATTGTTCACTGGTGTTAATTGTTCATGTGTCTCTGATGTGCACATCATTAAGTCATCATTCAGAGGACGGATTGGTTACACATGTGTTTATTTTATGTTTCCCAGGATCACCTCTAAGTGTCACCAAAGTATCAACGGCTGTAGAAACGTGCGTACGCCAGCTATGAAGTTGGCGTGAGGCACCGCACATTTCCACGGTCATTTCACTCTTGATACATCTGAACTTTGCCGTGAGAAAGAGCGTACGCCACGTTTTTGTGCATACGCACCCTTTGTACATGAGGCCCCAGGGGTTTTGTACTGGAGAGAAGCATGACCCCAAAGTGGGAGTGATTATTCAGGGCCATAATGGATGGGTGCTGCCTTGGCACGCCTTTTTTTTTTTAAAAAAATGTCAGTAAAGTAATTAGTGCCATAACTTAATGCAAACTGGCTGAATAAATTGGTTAAAAGACTCAACTTTTTATAGAAATATAGTGGAAACTCTCTGAGACCCCTCTTACCTTTTAGAATAGCTTAGTCAGCCCCTACACTTGGATTTGTCTGTAAATGCAGCTAAAACTTAAGAGTAATTGATTGGTTATGCTAGTGGAGGACCAGCATATACTACCATGTCTTTCCACAAGAAAAGAGACTTACCCCTCCCCTCAAAAAATGAAAGGAAAGGCAAACTAAATTTTTGAAAAAAAAAACATTAAAAATTGAAAAAAAAGTTGGTTAGAGAGACATTGATCAAAAGAGGAAGAGTGCTTATGCCTTGGGCTAAGAAATTGGTACTCCGCCTCATTTGTATCTGATAATATACTTCTACACTTTGCAGAACGGTACCTATATATTTGGGGGATTATAGCGTGGCATTGTAGGTTTCTGCAAACCATGGATATGTTAAATTTGCATGTTATTTTTAGCAGATGCATTGAAACTTTCCACTAACCACGTTAACCAGAGCATTTCAACAATGCTGTAGTTAGCGTGGTTAGATGTGGGCACAAAAACTACTTAGTTACAGTTAAGAAAAGGTCACGTGTTGGTTTCAAATACCTAGCTTTGGGGCACAATGAGAGATGTTTGGTAAAAAAAAAAAAAAAAAGCGCTTTTCATTGTACTATCCTTGCTTGAAAAACAGTGATGGGTTGTCAAAAAACATCTGCGCTTGGTGCCTAAAATGCCGCTAGAAAAACGTCAGTCTCAATGTTTGTTGGTCTTAAACAGTGATCAGTGGTTGCTGCAGGCATCTGGCCAAGGTGACACCAACTACCTACCATACCTTCCACTTCTTAATGACAAAATCTGCTCATATACTGCATCACTTTAGAAAGACTGACATGAATTGTATGAAATGTACAAATGTAATGTATCAATGGTTTGCAGAAACATACATTTTATCCTCAGCAACTGGGCTGTTCCTTTTGAAAATGTAATAAAACTAATTTTACTGCAGGAAATCTTAAGCAAAGAATATAGTAATTCCTGCTACTCTACCACATGTACTTGGCAGCTGTTGTTACGCAACTGCAGTAATGAGTCCAGTCTTGAGACTATTTCGAGCTTGTCACAGCCTCTCGCTATCAAGTCTTGTCAGGTTTGTATATTCTTTAATATCACATGTACTGTCATTTACATGTGCAGCTCATGCCTCTCTGGTGTGTCTCTGTATCTTATATCATGTAGTGTAATGGATTTCAGTATCGCACGCCACACTGTTCAAACACTGATCAAACACCCACCTGGTTGGTTTTCATCTATCTAAAATATTCATGTTTTAGTAGAATATGATGTATTTTTACATTGAGACACACGCACACACATGCAATAACTGAGAAAAGTAGGGAAAGACTGCAACCCACTGTCCTCCTTTTCAAAGGACAGTAGGTAACGTATGTCCTTGACTGACAGAATGATACGGCTTTGACAGAATGCTCCTTGTACATTTTAGATTTACGGGGTGCTGAACATCAGGTAATGATTTTTACCTCCCGAAAATGGATGTATTGCGCTCTGGAAATGCACCAACTGCTTGCGTTTGCTTTCCCTCTCTTCCCCACTGCGTGTTGTCTATTGATTAATTAATAGTGAGTGATCCTTCATCTTTAAGGGCTGTAATTACACTAGGGAGCAACACAAGGACAGGGGGGTCGCTGTCATACACATGCACTTCTTCAAACACACCTCAGGGAGTAGATGTGTGTTAGTGTGTGTGTGTGTTTTTCCTGCGCAGCCTATCGACAGAGCCCATTTACTCCTGCAGATGACCCAACCATAGTCACCATATGCCGTAATAGGAGAGTGAATGGGATCCTGGATCATCCCCTGAGCTCACACAAGCTCCTCTGCATGCAGAGCAAATTAACTTCATCCCTACATAGCTAATCCGCCATGGAATTAGGATTTTAGCCCTCTCATCTCCACTCAACAGGATTCAGTGGAGATGCCAAAGGGGGCATCCCTGCAGGGCTGCTATTGGCTAACACCACGTTACACTGCATGCATGTTCAGTGGTATAAATTGCTCCCAGGTCTCCGCTCACCGGGGGATGGGGCATGACGACTGAGATGTCAGTTGTACTGTTGATAAATTAACCCAAGATATCTCAACATGTACAGGCTTATGTGTTATGTAAATAATCATTGTGCATATTGATTTTCATAACATTATTTATCACAATAAATGCTTATTTCTACTCATCGTGTAACATTCACAAGTAGTGGTGGAATTTTGTTTATTTACTAAGAAAAAAAACAAAAAAACAAATGCATGTTTGATTTCATAGGTCATTAGCCAAATGCAGCATATGACCTATGATGCTTTAGCCCCACTTCATACCAACCCATCTTGATAATATGCAAGCTACTCAATGCCTAATCCTAACCATTGGGATGGTTCTGCATTGGTTGCCATTTGCTGTTGGTTGCCAAGGACTGTGCTGTGTTATCCCACCATGTGCATTTCTTGACATCACGGTTCTTGGCATCCCGGAGCGTAAACAGCTGCCACAGAAGGATACCTAAAACGTCACGAGTAAACCAAGAAGGTCACTGACAGAGCGGCATCTTGTGACGAGTTGGGATAAAAACGTGTTGGTATATTGTGTCATTGTATCTCGCTGGTTAAAGGGTTAAAATTACCATGTTCAATTGGGTTTTGTGTTTTGCATAACTGCCAATCAGAGTCAGAGGCGATAAATACCCGTGACCAATGCAGATTCCTTTCCCGTGGGTATGAATGCTGTTTGTTACCATTTCCATTAAAAATCAGATGTTAGTGGGTGTTAGCAGGTTTTTTGTCCAGTGTGAAAGTCACCATAAGCTTCTTGTCGTACCAGGTCAGTTCAGGCAGTAGGAGTACAATCTTGAAGTGCGTTCAGTCAAACAAAGGCTTATTTTATTGCTTATTAACAATCAGCAAACAACTTCCGTTTCTCTGTGGATAGATGCGTCATTCTCTCCTCCAAAAGTTACAGGCTCCCACTTCAAACCTACACTTTTCCTTTTTTTTTCCTAGCATGCACGTGGCCTCAGCCCACGTTAAATCAGAGCAGAGAAACCAATATGCCCAGTTCATGCTGTGGTGTGCTCTTTGCAGCACTCCACTCCAGAGCATTTGATTTCATTGCATCAGCAGATGAAGTGGATTGGTTTTGCTCAGGGCTCATGGTTCCTTATGATCAAAGTCGATCTAAAGCTCTTTGCTGTCTGTCTGTCTTCAACTGATCCCGCTTGCCACAATGGGATCAGTTAAATTGAAACATCATAAAAAACAGCACACATGGCACCGCCGCTCACCGAGCAGATCAACTGCTGAGCCATTTTCATTTGGTAAGGATTAGGCTTGGTGTTGATGAGAGTCAGATGTGTTGCTTTTTGGATACAGAGCACCTTAGCGAGTGATTCTAGCAGAGGTGAGACCAAAGGGAAAGGATTTTGCTTTTGATTTTTCTGAGTAATATAGAAACTAGGACATGCAATCACCCCCCAAAAAAATTCAGTGCTATTCTGCACAGACCAAGACGGAATATTTTATACAGTTTGTACCAAACAAGGCAGGGTTAAAGTTAAGGTAAAGAACGGGAAAGTTTGACAAAATAGATTGAAAAGTGAGTGTCACGCTCAATATCTGATGCAAATAAAAGACATACTGGTAAATAATATTCTAGTTAAGGCTACAAAATGTGTTTCCCTGCTCTGATTGTGATCCTGTTAGGGAAACATTGAAACATTATTTCATGTTGTCGTGTAGCTGCCTGCCAAGCCAGCTGGTGCTGTGGAGGTGGCCATGTGTTGGTGGCGATGTGCTCTAATGTTGATGTTTGAATTGTATCACACCTTGTTTTGGAATTTCATAAATGATGATCTCTCCGAAAAAGCTGTTTTATGCATGTTTGGCTCTTTTCATCACTGTACCTTTTATTAGTTTTTCACGAGCCGTCACAGAGAAGCGTTAAAGGGCACCCAACAGATTGAGAGGTTGACTGTGGGGGCGATAGCCAGTGAGGCTTTTTTGAGGAGCAAGTCAATCAAAATTGGTTGTGGTGCTGTTGTTTCAAATGATATAACCCTGTGTAACCTGGGGAAATTAGCTTTTCTTACAAAAACATGGGAAGAAGGCAATTAGCAACTTCAGAAAAGTACAAGAAAATTACCTGAAATTATTTTAAAAATAACTAAACAAACAAACAAACAAAAACTCAAAAGAGCAAAAAGTAAACAATTGCCTTTTTCCCCATGTCTGATAAAGAAAACAAACCAATTTAGGTTCAGTGATTTAAATGCCCATGCAAATTATCTGAATGCACCACAAGAACAGTAATGACAATCCAGGTTTCAAAGGGTTAAAGACAGAGCAGAGGTGGCAGCAGCTCTGGAGTTGGAGTGGGATGTCCATTTATCGGAGGATCAATGGTTTGATCCCCGGCTCCCATGTCGAAGTGTCCTTGGGCAATTTTTGAGTAGCAGGTGGCTCCTTGTGTGGTGGCCTTGGCCAACCAGCGTGAATGTGACACGCAGCAAAGTGCTTTGAGTGGTCAGAAGGTACAAGTGCTGATCCATTTACCAAAACCACTTTTTATCTTCTGATGGTAAAAATTGCAACACTAATTCACAGCTCATCTCTTCCCCTCAAACAATAGAAATCTGCCTCAACAGTGCTGACCACTGACGAAAAAAAACTGGAGAGTCCAAATGACAGGGAGCGATTTTGGCTTGTTAGCAGTGTTGTATCTGCAATTTTATTTTGCTGGAAAATAAATGTTCCCCACAAGCGGCTTGGTTTGGACAGAATTGTAAGAAGATAAAAACATCTCTTGTATTAAACCTCTTAAAGGTCGTGAGGAGCCTGGAGCCTTTCCAAGCCAACACTAGGCGAGAAGCGAGGTACACCCTGGACAGACAACCATTCATGCTTACATTCACACCTACAGCCAATTTAGAGTCACCAGTTTAACCCAACTTGCATATCTCTGGACTGTGGAAGGATGCCGGAGAACCCATATAGAGACACCCCCCCACCCAAGGTACAAACCTCCCATCAGGGATTTAAAGCTGGGACCTTCATGCTGTGAGGCAACAGTGCCAACTACTACTTCACTGTGCCGCTTGGGACATATTTTTGGCCCTTTCAGAAAGTCACTGTGTGGCTACGTCTGTTGTAGCAGAGCTAGCAGCTCTACTCTGGCTTTTTCAGTGTGTGTGTCTGCGTATAAGAATGGAAAAAGGGATAATGTAGTTGGTGCTGTGAGATGTAATTGTGAAACAGGAAAGGTCACAGTTGTTACCAGCTGTGACAACGCTGTGACGGCTAGTATTGCTTTCACCTTGTGAGTCGGTGTGTGTGTCATTATGGCAAAATGTGGTCCAGGAGACAACTATTTTAGGAGAAACTACCACAAAAACAGCTTAAAGATTTTGGGAGAAAGTCTGGATTGTTGTGACCCATCCACCCAAACTGCCTCCTGACAAGACCACTCAGGACCTTGTTTACGCCGGTCAGTACATTGGCCACATGATTGCAGCCTTTCAAAATCTGTGGGATATTTGGTTGCACTCATTTTTGTATGAAAAAAATGAAAATTTTGTAACACTGGGGGATATCTGAATTGTAAATAAACTTGGGATAGTTATTTATTTATGTAATTGGGTGGTAGGTAAACTGGGGATGGTTGTTTGTGCACTAGTTGTAAATAAGTTTGGGAACTTGTTGAAATAATATATAAATTAAAGAAAAAATTTGAGAGATGGGTAGCGATATATAAATTTTACCTCTACCTACTCCTTTTTGGACACTGTACTTTTGTTTTGTTTGTTTGTTTATAGTATGTTTTAATTTTTGGTTTGAAATAAAGTCATTTATTCATTCGTAAGTACAAACAGTCAGTCAGCCTTGGCCAAACATTGTTTAAAGTTGCAGATCCCAGCTGAAGTGATCCCATAGCACAATAGTCTCTAGTTTTTGTTTCTTATTAAGCCTTTTCTGAAAACAGGATGACCAGTTTCATACACACTACCTCAGATTGTTTCCGGAAGTTGTTCCTGAGCACCTCTTTCCCAATGACATCATGCAAGTTTTGGAAAATGGCAAGCTTTGATTGGTCAGACCAACATGTTGTCAGAATTTTCTACTTGGCACAGCAGCTGCTACAGTCAGGAAGGCCAACTTAATGGACCTCAGAGTCTTGCCCATTTTGTCACAGTTAAGAAGGAGTGAGAGAATTTCAGTCCAGCTCTAAATCCAAGCAGATATACACCAGCTAGCAGTTTTTACACACAATATGTGGTAATTGTGGGTGACTCCAGCTTCCCTGGAGTGACTGTTGGTGCTGTTTTGAAAACATTTTTTTGGATTTCACTCATGTAAATCACCATCCATTTAAATCACCACCACTGACTGTAAAAACTATTAAATTAGGTAGAGTCTAGTAAATACAAAGTTGCAATAGCATGCTCTTTTCTGTTGAAGCCGGCTGCTGCAGCTGTAAATGAAGCTTGATTAAAGCCGCAGACACCTGAAACCATCACTCATCACTCCAAGCCTGCATACATTACAAATTAAGTGGCAGATTAGCTCGAGAGAAGCCACGAGATCAATGCAGACACAAACACGTGTGGCAGAGAAACCAAAACACGCAGTAAATCTCTTACAGAGGCTCAGGGCAGATTATTGTGCTTGCTAAAATTCACACCGGCCGGCTTTATTAGTTGGCAGCCTGTTTAATATGCCCGACACAGCTTCCACGTGATGGCATGGAGTGTATACCCTGAGACAAGCGGCTTAGCACTGACATGGACAAACAACGCCTGAAGACACACAGCAGAGGTAGAGTAGGTTAGAGGTGGGCTGGAAGTAAGACAGAGAGAGACAGTGTGTGTTTACATAGTGAATGAAGCTAGTGGATCATGACGAGGGGAAGAGAGAGTGAAAGTGACAGATGGAGAGCGCGGGGAGAAGGGAGTGATGGCTTTAAAGAACAGGAGATAGAGAGATGAAAGGAAGGTGAAGGGAGAGCAACAAAGGGAGGAAGGAGAGAGGACATGATGGTTGGAAAAGGACAGCACTGCAAAAACATCTCCATCTTAAAGAGATGCTTTGCCCATTTTCAACCGGCTTTTGATCAACACAATGTGGGTATTGTGTGTAGATGAAATGTGGATAAACATCATTCCGTTTAACCTAGATATCCCTCCTCCACCCCTGAAAAAACACCAACAGATGACATCATTTTGATTTGTGTTTTGTTGGATCTTGAGGCTTTTGCATTTTTGTATTGCCTACCAACCCTGCCACCACCACCATGGTCTCAAAGAGTATACAGCTGATCAAGAGACACACCCGCTCCTCTCTCCGAAATCCTCATCATCAAGAAAACTAGGCAGTACTAACTGAATGGAAATCAAGATCATGTGATAACACTACCTACTGTATTACCTATCACCACCTTTATCTTGTCTAAAATAGTCTGTATCTTTAAACCACAAAGGCTATGTAGGGGGTACACCAAAATTAACAAAATGTAATTTAATTTGAGAAAATGCTTTAAAAACATGTGGACTGAATGAACACAAATGTCTTCAGGGCTGGGACATCATCTGTCACGGGAGGTGGTGCAATCTTTGTAGATAATTGGGTTGAAGAGAAATCATTCTTGATTCTAGAAAGGTCAAAATTATCTCCATTCTCAGATTTTGGGAGCAGTCATTTTAGAAAAGATTGATGTAAGATGGAGATTTCTTTTTTTTTTTGCGTTGCAGATTTCTTGGATGGATTGATTTGAGAGAGAGAGAGAGCGAGAGAGAGAGAGAGAGAGAGAGAGAAAATGTGTGTGTGCATGTCTCATTCTCTGTTTGTCTCTGTAAGTGTGAGAGAAAGATAGAGCACATGCATGCTTGGAAATCTAGACTGTTTGTGTGTGTGTGTGTGTGTGTGTGTGTGTGTGTGTGTGTCAGCTGGTGGGCTATCAGCTGCAGCTGTGTTATCAGCCTTATCTCCATGCTGGCCCGTGATGGATGCCGCTGCTTGGAGCTCCTTTGCTGCTGCACGTGTTTAGCAATGTGTGATTGAAAATGTGGGACTTGTGGGTAAAGGTAGGGTAAGGTTCTGGTTTATTATTGGGTTATTGGTCAGTGCAATACTGGGGCGATTGATCACCATGCAGGTAAAAATGATTCGTGCAGGCAGTGCAGACATGCATTGATTGTCCCAGAACAGTAATGTTGAGCAGAAAAACGCAAGAAGTGTTAGAAAAAGATGCAATCTCTCCCTCATTCTCTGAAGATACGCGTCGAGGGGCTTCCTGTGAAGATCCAACAGAATTGCTGAGGATGTACAGCAATTGATTCAGTTTGGCTCTTCAACTCAGTTCTAAGTGGGAGGGTGCCCTCCCTCTTTGAAATGAAGAAAAAACACTTGAAGTTTTTGTGTAACCCTGGTCCGAGCAGGTCTGATGTACAGTGCACCTTTATTGTGTGTGCTTTCTATTTAATGGTAACATGCTGCTCTGGTGGTGTAGAACCAGCCAAAGGACATAGAAAACATCCAAGCTTCATTTGACCCCAATATGAGCACTTGAATTTGTGACTCATAGTTTAATTATGAGCTTTTGATACAAATACCAGTTCAACACTTGACTTTTAGAACCATAACCTAAATGACAAGTATATTGATACAGTCCTTTGTTGAGAATTGTGTTTGGGTTTTGTGTCCATTTCCCCAAATGAGTAAAACTTTTAAAATGCATCAAATTACTTTTTTTTCCACTTGGACAAATTAAACATAAAAAAATACATGACATACAACACGAGTCCAAAACATAATACATATGGATACTCACATACAGCGAATGAGAGCTCACTGAATGGTTTGATAAGTATGAAATCAACTTGAATATTATACCTCAGCTTAGGCGGTCTCACGGTATTATGGTATATTATTATTTACAAATCCCAGAGGTATGTTTTTCAATACCATCATAAATACAGACGCCCCTTTTTCAATGAGACTCATTGTATGTAGTTCACAGCACGCACCACCATAGGTCAGTCTCTGCTCTCTACTGGTGGAACAAGCAGTTGAGCTGAAAGACAATGTGACACCTAGTGGTGGAGGGAGAAGTTACAGGACTGTAAACGGCCAGCGACCAGCATGCAGAAGGAGACCATGGGGAATAACAGCATGCTCTTTTGCATCTAACTTGGTGAATTAAGGATTTATTTAGACCAAACCAGAGCTGGTGATTGTTGGAACAGTGGATTTACAAACTACATTATTAGCAAAAGTAACCAAGATGGTTTGGACAAGTTTTATTTTGTTTCTGTCAAGATTGAAAAAAGTGCGTTTATGATGAGTTAACAAGGCAACTGAGCCTCATCAGTCATCTGTGACTGAGAGAAAGCTGAATTCATAAGGTGTACAGTTGTATTTCTGTTTTTACTAAGGAAAATAGGTGTCAGAATGTTACTTTTCTTAACATTTTGTGGGTTGCTACTGTGTATGTATTAGTCTGAAATTCAAGAAATATCCATCTCCCAAGGTTTCTCGCCTTGGTCACCTAATTTATATGGAGGTCAATTGAACTTCATTTGTGGTATTCGAGGCATTAAAGGAGCCTGTCATTGCCAGACTAACAACCTCTCAGTTCATTTTTGATTTCCAGGGGGCCAGGGTTATCAGCAGGCACAAACCAAAATGCCTCTCAATGCAACTGGATAGAAAAAGAAAGAAAAATAAACGCAACGTGTAATGTGGCACTGAGCGACACATCCAATTTTCAGTGGTGCTTGGTCTGTTTTCAAGCAGGAAAAAAGAATGGCCACCTGGTCACAAACTTTCTCAAATTACTTGTTAATAGCACACTGAAATGTGTTTCTGTAAGCATTTTAAGCGGGAAACAGGCAGTTCAGTGACTGAATCTTGATTCACAATTGATCAGTGTGGCATAGTTTGACAGTTTGATCTGATTTTCAGGAGCCTGGAACATTAAGCTGTATGAAGCAGACTGGATGCAATTGCAACCAATTATAGCAGCAAAGTTTGTGACGTGTGACTTCAAATCTGGACCAGTGACCTTCCTCTGTCAATCATTGTGTCACACCTGCCCGGGGGTAGATAAATGGTTTTGATTGGCCCAGCCAGGGCCAGGGCTGTCTGAACTGGGTGGGGACCAGGCCATAGACTGTATGATATAATGAAGTTAGCTACTGTGAGGTCACCCATTTGTTTGTGGATACAAATCGTTTGGAAGCCTCAAGTTCGGCATTTAGGCCGTCACCATTTTGTTTTTTTGGAGCCAAAAGTAACCATATTTGGAGGATAGGCTCGTGCTATGGAAGATCTGACTCATAGACAGTGGAGGTGCCTCACAGACTGCATGTCACTCAAACTAGCCACACCCTTAGTTATGCATTTCAGCCTTAATAAAATGTAAACAGGTGAGTTCTATAACATTTCACCCCAAGTACCCCATGAATGAGAAAATTGGCTATAGATGCCCCAAATGCTTTTTTGTATCAGACTGTAAACATGTTTATTCCTGCTGTAAAGTTGGCCATTTTAACTTGGGAGTCTTTGGGTATTGACTTGCTCTTGGAGCAGGCCTCAAGGGGCCATTAGAGGAACTGCAGTTTATTGGCATTTTATGGCATTGGTCTTCAGTTGTCGTTGTCATTTTTCAGCCCTAGAGGTTGCCTTTTAGACAGGACACATCTGTCAGAGCAAAAACGTGAGTTACAGATTCATTCAGGCTACATTGTGAATTTTCCCTTGAAACTAACTCTCAGCCAAAGAAAGGCATTTTTTAGTTCTTTGGAATAAATTTAATTCCATCCAACTTTCAGTGTTGGAATTCTCAAAACCTCAAGACATGAAACTGAATGTCTCCATGACCCAATAACCGCTAGGGGAACGGTGAGAAAAATATTTAGTTGTGAAAAAACTGGCCCTTTAATGTTGTGTTCAAATAGCCTAATTGATATACAGCATCTCATTAGAAACTAATAGTTTCCAGTATTGCATATTAGTCAATATGTGCTGTGTGACTGTATCCAGACCTAATTTAGAATTGGATTTTCCCATTAAATACAAACATAACTCACTTTGGAATGGTTAATTAACAATGAATAACCCGGTAGCATCAGTCAAATTCAGTCGTGTTCAGTCCAGTATGCCCCTAGCCTGCTAGCCCTCTATCTGCTTGCCATGGAGCACTGGCAAAGCCCTGATGAGGCTTGGCTCGTAAGTGTCTATTCTCCCTGTCTCATTGGTCAGAGACTCATTAATTCCTCCCCACCAACGCCCACCCCCACCCCCCACCTCCAGTTATCTGCCGCAAAGTGAATTACACGAGTGCCTATTGATTTCTGTCCTTATGCCAGGCATGTTTAGAGAATAAACCTATTGCTTTTCTCCCCAAGCGTTTCTATTGTGAAGCTCAGGCTGAGCAGAGGGGGGGCTAATTGGCCTCAGTCAAGATCACCTTGGCTGTCTGGGCTCAGCGGCTTCATGTCTGCCGGAAGAAAGGGGAGGCAGACATAGAGAGAGAGAAATTAAAGAAAAAATGACGCGGGATAGGATGGAGGAAATGAAAATATGCTCTCATTGTCAAACTGAAGCTTAAGTGTGTCCATTAAAGTGTAATGCCAGGGCCGTGGCCTCAGGAATATGCCATGCGTCTCATCTGCATCTGCTGAATATTTGCGGTGACTGCTAACACATTCAAATAGCAGGGGAAAGCAGGGGCAGGGGGACAGTAATTACTGCTCTGTATCAGGTAGGTGTGTGTGTGTGTGTGTGTGTGTGTGTGTGTGTGTGTGTGTATGTGCTGAATGAGTTTCATGCTTCATTACTGAGGGGCGTTAAGGTAATAAGGCCCCTGACTGTCCATTGAGGAAACTCATCCCTTCTTCTGGCAGCGAAATTAGCCCCACGTTGTTCTAGGGTTGCTCCTTTTCCCGTTGACTTCCACTGGTACGAAAGATTAAAGCCCACCCAAGATGGCAATTAAGTGGAGACAGGTGACCCTTCATAATCCCATAACGGCCCCTGTTTAATCAAATTTTAACCAACACTTGATCCTTTGTTCACTTCTGATCTTAGAAATCACCGGCAGTAAGGCTGGACCAACTCTATGCGGCAAGGAAATTTTAATTACCATTAGAAAAAGAACCTCTGCGTCAGTTTATTATGCTATTGTTAAAGTCTTCCAGTAAATACATGTGAAGGCAAAAACCTGTCATATGTTTTCAATTACTTCCTGTCTAGGTGCTGTATGTGTGGATATGCAACTTGAAATCACCAAAGCAATAAAAAAGGACTATCTCTACGAGGGCTTTCAAGTGGTGTGTCCTCCACCCTCTGAGGTACTTATCCTCAAGGGTCATAGACGTATTGGATGGAATCATTTTAATTCTGTCGTAACACTCAGTTGGCCTTCGTACAACGAGCCATCTCCAGATGACTTTACTATCACTGGGGGAGGCTGAATGATTGTAATTATTACCTGAGCACCTCCATGAATTTTATCCCATCTGGAACAGCAATGTCACTGGAATTCCCTAACCACCACCAGCTCCAATTACCTAATGGGCTTTAGAAAAATGTACGCTCCCCTGTCCATTTTATATGCCTGCACAGTGCCATCTCAGTAATATGCAACAGGGCATGGTAATTGCTGTCAGTTCAAACTGAATTCATTTAATTGACCATTTTGTTCCTTGAACTCAGGATTGATTTTTAGGACTAGTAAGTCTAGATGTTACTATCAAACTATTCCAACTTTAAGACCATTTCATTTATAAAACTGGATGCTACTTCCCTACCATTTTCCTCTGAATAACTAATGCCAACTAAACATTTGTCTTTTAAAGCTTACATTTTGTGCACTACCATTGAAAAACCTACTCCACTAACAAAAACATTAAGAACTCGCAGGTTTACAGCAAACTGATACAGTTCTGATTCGGGCTGGGTATTGTTTAAAATACCAGTTTCCTTGGAATGAAACCAATAGAGTACTTCATTTGATACCTTTTTTAACTACTTAAATTGATAACCATTATGTGAATGAAAGCATTCAGTTTAGTGCTGGTGGCATTTTGGAATAGTGTCAGCACACTGAACCGCCTACCCTGTCAACTACACTGTGCTTAACTTCACTACACTGCAGACTGTATGGGTTGTAGCAAATGTGGCATCAGGCTAATCACATGTTGCACGACATTGAACGCTTGCAGTGATTGGCTGTGAGCCAAGTTTATATGGTGCTGGGTTATTTTGGTTGATACCTTTAAGGCATTGCGTTCCAATACGTAGTACTATAGGAGATTTTCAGTAAGGCCTTGGCCCTTTGACAATGGCACTTCTTGTCCATTTATCTTAACAGAATGCATACTTTTTCAAAAATTAAAATTTAAATGTGATCCTTTGTTGCACTGTCTTGCCAAGAAAGAGTTGACCATATCAGTAATTTCTTTAACGGAACAATAGAAACAACAGATGTGTCTGGGAATGTGGCATTTTTTTTATTCTGATGCCGATTGTTACTGCTGATTCTTCTGGTGACTTGTTTGACTTGTTTGTTGCGTTTATGTACATAATGCATTTTAATGCTCACACATAAGGACTGCATCAGAACAAGTCATGAACTCACTGGTCATGCATGTCAAAAAAATTTCATCAATTTACTGAGAGTAGCATGTTGAAAGGCATCAGCACTAATGCATTTTATTTGACTGCTCATCACTCTAACTATAATTGGCCATAACCGCTTAGCTACTACTGTACTACTGTTGCACACATTATTTGCCCAATGCTACGCTCTGTGTAACATGGGTTCAGTTTAAGTCCCTTATTTAGATAGTATTGCAGAATAATTAGAGAAGTGATATTTTAGTAAGAATTGATTAGTGTTATTGGAAAATGGGCTCCAGGTTGGCAATGGTTAGACTTCTTTAAACTAGTGGATGGAGACTCTTTTTAACGATCTCTATATGGCACAATGTCACTTGTATAGGTAATGGAGGCAAAGAACATACATGATAATTCCATAAGCCTCATCCATGGAGGGCTCACCATCAGATTGCCAGGCCCTATAACATTTGAAATATGGGATGAGCTTTGTATTATGGATGATGCAAAGAGGTGAGCTTGGCTCTGTGGAATCTTGAGACTGACATTTGAAAAACAGGAATCAATTTGTAGAATTTTTTTCCAGTGCAATTTTGTCTAAAAATAATGTTTCTTTCAAAGAAATGACTGTATTAGTTGCTGTTTATCGAATGCATGTGGTTTACGATTAATAATTAACACAAGTGTATTCTTTCATTGTCACAGATGATACAATAATCAAAGTAAAGGGCAATATTGACTATCTTGAAGTTGAGATTGATTTCTTTTGATAATATCTAGTTGTGCAACAATAAAGTTTTCAAAGCAGCTATGAAAATGGATTACATAGTCATGCACTGTACAGTTGTTACATTTATAAATTATTCAGTCCATTTTCAGCATGTGAATAGAGCAAAATAGCTTTTATCCAGTGGTTAATTATGCTCTTAATTAGTTGAGGAAAGGACAACTAAATTAATGAAGTTTTATCAAGTGCTACATATCTGGAGGGAGAGTGTTTCCCTGTGTCATCTCATTAAGCATGACCACTGATACCCACTGATCTGTCGGCATCCATCATCAGAGTCTGAATTCTCATTCATCTAACGGGCCGTTTCTCTGAATAAATGCAAAGGTTAATGCTGCCTGGGCTTTCAGATGCTGACCGTCATGCTTTCTATCCGCCTCACTTTGCTCGGCAAATGCAGCCTTCCATTATCCTTCCTCTCATTTGCTAATGAGGTAATTAATAGGGCTGGCGTTGGCCAAGTATTGTGGAATAGGGCCATAGAAGCCGGGGTCAATGTAACGCATCAGTCACAGGAGCCAAACTAGAAAAGAAATGATTTTGTTTGTTTCGGATATGTTTTTGGTTCTGGAAGGGGTCCTGTGAAATATTTTTGCTCAGATAACGTTTTCTTGCACATTTTCATCACGCTTTCAACATCCATCTCTTGATGATAGATGGTAATTATTACTTCTGTCACTCATTCCTTCACACGGCCTGCAGTCCTCCTCCTCCTGATTTGTGAGAGAGGAATCCGCTGCTGAAACTAAATGAGGAGATTGCAACAGGTAATGCCAGGGTGCAGAGTCAAGGGCTTTTTAATAGTCTCCTGATATGAAGGATCCTTGAAAAGTGTTAGCGACCTGGTGAGTGACATGCTCTCAAAAACAAGAGGAGGCTGCTGAAGAGAGGCAAAAAAAGACAGAGCGGAGAATATTTAACTCAAACTGTGGTGTAGATTTACAGCTGGGTACATAAAACGGGACCTCTGAGTTGATTTTTATTTTGAGGCAAACAGCCAATTGCATTATCAAAAATGAACTGTGTTTTCACAGGTTCATAGACAGGAAGATGGATAGATTGAACCTTTTCCTCCAGAGGGGGAAATATATTTCTATGCCCACCATCATCACTCACAAAGACAAGAAGTCCAAGGCGGCGTCCACATCAGGCAACCTGGATCGGATCTGTGTATAATTAATCCCAAAGTCCAGTTCGTTTAAATTGTGTGAAATCAGTGTACTGGACCTGGGCATGGATGGACGAATCGTGGACCGCCTTGAACCACTTCATTGGTGGAGGCTCCCCTGTGTTAGAATCCCAGAGAACAGTTATGCAGATGTCATGGCCAGGAAGCTTGATCTTTGATGGTTTGGGCTTCAATCCTTTTATGAGTTGGCTTTGTCAGCTTTAAATGATACTGAATTATGCAGATTAGTTTTCACAATACTTTTTCATGAAAAATTTAGCCTTGACCTGAACCTTGCACTAGACAGGTCAGGGGTTCAACAAAGTCATTAAGATTCATAAGGCTGATGCATTAGGGGTCCTTGTGGATCTAATCTGAGTCATGGAAAAATCTAGTTATGCTCAACAGAGATTTAATCTGACTTTTCACGAACACTGGCAGAACCACGGTTATGCACCAGTTAGACTGAACTGGACCCAGTCTGACTGGAGTCCTGGGTACAAGTCAACTGCTTTGCACTGAATGGGCTCTCTGAAGACTATCCATCCATTTTTAACTGTTATCAGGGGTAACATACTCTAGACATTCCCTTTCCAGTTCCTCCTGGGGGATCCTGAGGTGTTGCAGAATCAGAGTGAGGGTTTCTGGTGTATCTTCACCTACTTCTAAGTTGCATGGAGAAGGGAGATGAATCAGGGGCAGAAACTCCAGCAACACTTATAGTACGGAGAACAACTTTATTAAAAGACCAGCGCATTTCGGCTTATGGCCTTCATCATGGTCATCATGAAACACATTGCAAACAGCCTTTAAAAAAGGTATGAATGAAAAACAAAACAACCAATCATACATATTCATGTATCCAAAGTGGTGGGCTGGGTATATGGTCATGTTGATCCAAGCCAGTCATCGCTCCAGACTGGCAAGGAGGCAAGGGGAGTGTCCAATGAGGTACCTGGATGACACCATTTGGTTTCACAAAGTGGTGAAACACACATTAAAGGGTGCACTAAGCCTGCACAGAAGAGGCTCAACCCCCAAATGTGCCCATTTGGCTTGACGCACTGTCAAAAAACACCTTGATTTTAATATAAAAGATAGAAAAGAAACTTAAATCTCAAGAAACACTTCAACACATTCACTTAAAAAACCCTTTAATTAAAAAAATGGTGCTCTGGCTCTGCCCCAGGATCTCCTCCCACTTGGACATGCCCGTAAAACCTCTAATGGGAGGTACCCAGGCGGTATCCTGATCAGATGCCTGAACATACTCAACTGGCCCCTTTCAATATGAAGGAGCAGCGACTCTACTCCGAGCTCCCTCCGGATGTCTGAACTCGTCACCTTTTCTCTAAGGCTGAACCTGGCCACCCCCTGGAGGAAACTCATGTTGGCTGCTTGCATCTCATTCTTTAAGTCATACCCAACACTCCAGACCATTGGTGAGCGCTGGGACGTAGATGAACCAGTAAATCAAAAGTTATGCCTTCTGGCTCAGCTCCCCCATCACGACTGCCCACATTACTCATCCATCTCAGGCTCTATTCTACTCTCACTTGTGAGCAAGACCCCAAGATACTTGAACTCTCTCGCTTGGGGCAGCAACTCTCTCCCAGCCCAGAAGGGGCAATCCACCTGTGAAGACCTCTATTACCTGTCATATCGGTCTGACCAGTAGTTGTGAAAAAAAAAAACAACCTCTGGATTAAATTGTTGTACGGAATGACTGACAGATGACCAAAAATCATTGCCTTCCTTAGACCTCGCCACTAGTAGTCATAACACTAGTCATAATGTACTATAAGTCATACGATGTAGGAGAGATGAAGATCGCATGTTGAAGCAGTAAATTTGGAAATACATTATTTGTAAACTTTACAGATTGACCAAATTAGACCTGCAATGATCTCATCATCTAATTACCTTTCTCACTTTCACACAACTTAATCCTTTGCAACCTGGAGCATCACTTTTCTAGTGCAGCTTTCAGATGCCTATCACAATTATTTAAACCTTTGAACCCTGAGCAAACTGACGCAGTTTTTTTTCCCAAAATATGATTATAAAAAGGCACTGAGCAACTTGGTAAGAAATATTACACAAATTGCAAGAGTATATTTTGAAGTTTATTTTCGTAAAAGCTAGGGGAAAATGTTTAGGTAAGAAAAAAATAAAAACTATGTTTTTATGTAATAACCATAGTTACATATTTGAAATTTGGTTACAGAATTGATATACATTTTAAGCCACTTTCCCAGGTCAATTCATTGTTTTTTGAATATATATCTTTTTTAAAAAAATAATGAACTTCCTTCTTTTTTTTTGTTTACTAATATCTTGCTAATTCGAGGGGATTTTCCTTCTTTATTGCTCATTGCCTTCTTTACATGAGAGATCAAGAAAGTCAAAAAAATCAAGCCACTTTGCTCAGGTTTCAAAGTGTTAATTTGAGGTACTGTAACTGAGGCAACACAAATTTATGTGAGTTCAGACAAACCCATTTACACAAATAGAAAGGTGATTGAACTGAGTTTAGGCAGGTTTTCCCTCCACAACATCCCTGAATGTAAAGCAGGAAATGAGTGACTGGAAGAAAATAATAAGGAGCTGCAGAAGGAGGTGGGGGGGTTTGCGGGGTGGAGAGGGTGGAGAGGGTGTTGACTGGCTGGCAGGAAGGAGGCAGAGGTGTAGAGGAAAAGGAGCGTTATTTTGGCTCCTGTTGCAAAGACCTCTGGGAAAATAGGGCCTGCCTGACAGTGCTGCGAGAGCCATAAATCACCACAAGAGCACTCCTCCTCCTCGCCGTGACCTAGAAGTGACCCGGGAGTGGCACACATTTTCAGACACAGCACACACACACACTGAAGTATTCAGGTGGAAGCACACACACACACACACGCACACACACAGGAGAAGGTTGTGTGGGAAGCTGGGTGTCACTTCCATAGCCTCGGCCAAACAGCAGCAGCCACAAGGCTGCACTTCTACTTACACAATTTGAGATGCGGATTAATGCCTTCTTGCACTTACACATATTGAGCAGAGTAAGACGCAATGGAGTCACTGGATTTATTTCCCGCAGTGTTCTTCAAGCTAAGGATATTGGCTCAGAAATCACAAAGCAGGTCAATGTGTTCTCGTCTTGGAATAAGTCCTTGGTGCAGCTCCCCACGTATAAAATGTCACAGGCATGGAGGTCACAGGAGCTGTGTCAGCAAAAATTACAGCTTTGAAAATAAATGAGGCTAAGATAAAAAAAAAAACAACTTTCTGTCATTGAGAGAAAAAATTACCAAAATTGAACTAGGAAATCAGGACTTTCAGCATTTAGCTTACTTAAATCAGACTTCAAGTTTAAGTTTAGGATATTATGATATCCCCAGAATAATGTCATAATGAATGAAAATTAAGCCATACTATTTCAGGGAAAAAAACAAACAACATGTGTTAAACTTGTAAATTGTCGTTAAAACAAAGTTGTTTTTTTATGTTAAAATATGTTTATCTTGTAAAATTACAACTTACTGCTTACTTTTACTTAATGGTGCCTTGCCATTTGTTGCCTCTGTTTTTAAGTGTTATCTTTATCTAAATCACTTATATCAAAGGCATACCCAAAGTAAACTGAAACTGTTTTTTTACTGAGACATCACTGCTTTTCCAAGTTTAGTGCCACTAAAGTTGGGTATTTTAACCAAAACATGGTCTTTTCCAAACCATAACCAGATATTTTTGTGCATAAACCTAAGAAAATGTTAATGTAACATTATGCAGCAATTTGGTGCCATGCGCTTTGGCACCCACCGCACACCAACGTGCCCCCAAAGTGCATTTGTCAACAAGCTAAGAGATGCATGTCTAGTACCTACACTGGCAAACATGTGAGCCAAAGAATAATATTTCTGGACTTTTTTGCCATGCAATAGTCAAAGTCTGCACAACCATTGCACTAAACTCAGACATGCTTAACTAATGTATCACATGCAATGTGTAACATGCTACCTGCTAACCCTCTGTCCAGACAGGCTGAATGCGACTCGATAACTATGGTAAAGGAGTCAACAACAATTAAAGTGCAACAAATATGTCATAAAGCTTGCAAACTAACATTTTACTCACCTGTCCAACAGCAACTGAACCAGCTGGGTGTCAGACTCTCAGCCTACTGTTTTGAGAAGCTCAAAACAAAGGTCCAGGGGTTAATAAACCACAATTTGCTCCGTTACATGTAACAGGTTAATCCTTAAACCAAAGTGGGTTTAGCTAGCTACTTTTCTTTTGATGAAGAGTTCAGAATAATTCAGGAAAAACAGTGCAACTTCAGTTTTTCCCACTGGGCGTAGCGTGTAGGTCTGGAGGTCTAGTTTGTGGTTTTGCACCCTGTGTGTGCGTGTGCATGCGTATGTGTGTGTGTGTGTGTGTGTGTGTAGTGTGTAAGGAGTGGTTCAAGTGTGGAAAGGGGGCCAGTGAAGCCGCCTCAGGCGAGCCTCAGAGAGCTTGTTACTGGAGAGGGGGGAGCGGAGGAGAGGGAGGAAAAAGGAGAGGTGAGGTGATCCTCTGGGAGGAGAAGTAAGAGGTGAAGGAAGGTGAGAGAGCTGTATTAAGAGGCAAAACAAGAGCATAATTTAACAGGACAGACAGAGAGATGGGATGGAGAGTCATGGCAGCGCTCAGTCTTTAAAACTGAATTATTTATTTTATGAAGAGATTTAAAGCCTTTGAAAGAATTAAACACCAACTTAACAGGACTGCTTGCTTTCCTGCATCATGTGATGGCAGGTCTATTGGGACAAAATGCATCCTGTCTGCTTTGCTAATCACACTGTAATTGCACTTAATGTTCCATTGCACAAGTGTCCCTTTTCTTAAACTCCCCGTTTCTTTCATTGACTGTATTCACTTGCAAAGGCGCTGCTTTTGCCAGCTTTTTGTTGCTTGCTGTTAAATAAGTCTTAAATTTACTTCCAGGTGTCAATAAAAAGGTCTTAAATAGTCTGAGAGGTGTCAGAATGATTAGAAAGCTTGTGAAAAAAAGCAAAAAGGAGAGACACAAAGTGATTAAGAAAGTGAGAAGGGCAGAGGAAGAGAGGTGGAGCGCAGTGAAAAGAAAAGAATAGAAAGTCAACAGAGAGGGAAGGAGGGAAGAGACACAGAGAAAAGGTCAGGTGAGGAGAGGAGGGAGAGAAGTCCATTTGGGTTTCCAGCTCTTGGGTCAGCAAATAGCCTGACAAATTAATTAAGATAATGATCCATATATAAAAAAAGTCTGGCAAAGTCAGCTGCGACCCTTGTGTGTGTGTGTGTGTGTGTGTGTGTGTGTGTGTGTGCGTGTGTGTGTGTGTGTGAGAGAGAGAGAGCTCTGCCTTCTCTCCGTTTGCAGGACTTTTATGAGGTGGGCAGAGGAATGCATTGATTTCATAAAGGGCATAAAGGGGTCCGGTGGCCGTTTGAACAGCCGAGTGTGAGATCAATGCAGGGGGAGATGAAAACTGTGACATTTACTCTGGTTTGTGCCCCTGGGCAGGAAGGACCTCTGCGAAAAGTCACACTGTCAGCTTTCTCTCCCTGTGAGCGCACACTGCTTTCTTCACGTGGGGTAAAAGGAGCTCCTTTTCAATTGACCATTTTTCTAATGAAATTCAAGATTTTTTTTTTTTTAGGCAGGTATTTTTGTGTACTGAATTTTATTTATGATGGACAAATATTTAAACGCCGCAGTTAGTTTTTGGCATAAGTATTAGGACATTGACAAAAAAGTTATTTGACCTTCTCATGACAGCTCTTTGAAATTTGAAATACATTTTCTTGACTTTACAAAACAGAATTATTCTGGCAACCACAGCTGTCAGTTTTCATTTTTCTGCAAAAACAATGATTTTTATTTGTATTTTTATTTTTGCAGGTTTCTTTTTTTTAATGTATTCAATAGATATATTAATTTTAAATTTTCATGAGTTTTAGAGCATGACAAAAGCAGGAAGGCAAGAAGGCAGTCAGTTTGTATAATTAATAATAATAGTACCCTCAGTTTCTATAGGGCCTTAAATACACAAACATATGGACAGGATTGCACAAGCACACCCACAGTGTTGTGCACATGTACACACACACATGTACTGTGGTTCTTTACATTTACACTGACTGCAGGTAACCTTTGTTTCTCTATGGATAGACTTTCATTTAATACAAGCAGCACACTGCTAACAAACTATTTAAGCCTGTAAATGTTCTGGTGACACACTTCATAGTGAATGTTCTGTGTGGAAACATGACAGTTACTGAGTTTTCGATTGATTCTAAATCACCTCCTCAACAGCAAAACTACATTTTTAAGATTAAAATTGCAGGTTCAGGGGAGACGACTGCATGCAAGAAAAATGAAGCAGCATAATAATTCTGGAAAGTCCATTTTAAAATGTGAAGAAATAAAACTGGCAATTTCAGTTTCAGAAGTCATCACCATCATGCACATTTTAAAGAATAATACCAACATGCAAAGTTCTTAATCTGTCCAACACTAAGTGTCCCTATTAAAATGATTGAATATCATCTCATTTACCATATGCAGTGTTCTTTTTTATGCAGAGCAGCATTGTGCTTCTTTGAAACAGGGCTTTGAATGTGTTCACTTATCATCACCCCCGGCATGAACAAAATTATCCCTAATTCACTGCCATCACTATTGGAAGGTTGATAACTGTAATGATGGAGCCCGATTATTGTTGCCGTGCAACAGTTTGCATTGCAGAAGGGGGATGGAGGCGGCATAATATTTAGGAAAAACAAAACTGCAATCATGTAAACTAGATTAGCAAGATCCCATTTCAGATACTTTCGGTTTATTGGCCACAAAATGAGCCAAAACAAACCTGTTGCTATAAGAATTAAACTATATGATCATATACTTTTTATTTAGATTACCTCCGTGTGACAGACCCATGAATCTATCAGATCTAATTATGCTTTTAAATATGCCTGGACTATGCTTTTTAAAATAGTAGCCTGTGAACAGTTTTTGATTATAGTTATTAGATATCCCAATTAACTGAAAATGAGGTACTAAAAACAAAACACCTTTTAAAGTCCACAGGTGTTTTGTTTTAAGTGTTTATTGGCTCCTCTAACTTGCATAGCAATCTGTCAGGTCCTGAGGGTTGGCACTGAATGCCTGGTCAGCAAATGAGTGAAGTCTTTATTATTGTGTCATGCACAACAATGCCAACACTGCATTGACTTAGAACACCATAAATGACTAAAAACCAGATATTGGCATATAAACATTTTTAAAAATCTCTCAAATTTCAGATTTTGAGCAGAAGTTAGAAGACTTCAACATGTCAAAACTGAACCACTATTCCAATTTTTGTTCATCTGCATATGGGAGTATTTCAGAGTGCTGTGGAGCCATTTCAGGGAAAATCGACACTCAAATCATCATGAACAATAGATGGAAAATGGGACTCGCTTTTCACTTCTCTGAAATCACACAGTTCATTCTGTCTCATTTCCTCTTGAATATTTTTTAAAACTGCCAACCTCACTTTGCTCACTATGCTCATACTGTATGTCCATCATTCTGGTTTGGACAAGCTACTATTTAAAAATAAACAAATAAAGTGAGAGTGTCAGTGACAATGATGGGATGATGACAGTTTTTAATACTGCTATTCAGTGATCAATGATCCAACATTATGGATGCAAAGTGAAAAGATTGTCATCTATAAGATACACCTTTACTCTGAAATTCCTAGGACACATGTGTCGCCATATACATCCAGAGCACACCTCTTCTGTAAAATTTCAAGCATGCTAGCAGTTTAGCATTCTGCAGAAAATGGCAGACATCAAAGAAATTTGATATTTAAAATTATGATATTTAATGATATTTTTTATTATAGTGTAACTGTCCAAAGAATCTTGATGAAACTTTTGATATATACCCCAACAAATTGTGTTTTTACCTCACCAAAAAAGGCTACATTTTAAGAAGGGCTATGAAAAACTATCAACATTGGATGTAAACGTACTGTCACCATATTGAAAAATGTTTGGCAATAGTGCAGTATATGATCTTGTGTTGCGTGTGAATGCATGTGTGTGTTTTTCGAGGCCACAGCGATCCAGTGTGGATCCACTGAAGGAGAGCCGCCTCTGCCTGTGGACTTAATTGGTGTTTGTGTCTGGCAGCTAACAAACCTGTTTTCTACTGCTCCCTGGGCAGCCCTCTGCACTGCTGATATAACACACTTGCACACACACACATGAACTGTGCAGTATCTAGTATATGCTGTATATTGTGTATCCCTTAACAACAGCCCATATGCAAACAAACACTGTCAGGAAAGATTGAGCTCTCTTTGTTCCACAGGCTCTCATACACTTATGTAATTACACATATATACAAACACATAAACACTGACTTCCTCTTTTTTTCTGCCCCTTGCACTGACATGACCACACATACACACACATACACACACACACACACACAGACGCTGCTGAATAATTGAGCAGATGCCGAGGGAGACCTACTCGGCCGTTAAATGGTCCAGGCTCTGAATAAACACTGTGATTGCGCTGGGATGGGGGTAGGGGGGTGAAGAGGGGGCAGGCTCAGAGAAATTACATCACATACCAGGATGTGACCTTTTCTTCTGGAAACTAACGCTGGCAAAGTAGACTCAATTCTCAGACCTAGAATTCTCAGGGTTTATACCTTTTTTCCAAATGATCCACTCAGTTTGCTCCTAAATAAACCCCTGACTGCTCCAGTGTCTGTCTTGCTCAAGGGCGCACTGGCAGTAGGTGCTGTGAAGGGGATACAAAACCAGAAAATCAAAAGAATAGGTCTTTTTGAGAGGGTACTTTTTGGCAGTGGTCAGAATCTAGATGAACCCAACCACTGCACACACCCCACATGCCCCACTAGATCGATTCAAAGGCACTCGGCGGCACCACCCGAGCCAAAGCCCCCTGAAATATTCAACTTGATGCTTGACTCAGCACTAATGTCTCCTGTCAGGAACAAGTTTTCCTGGATGAAAATCTTCTGTGAAAAGCTGTGATATCAGCTACGACAACCATTTTCTTGTGTCTGCTTTGTCTGCTTTTGGCATGTTTTATATCCGAAACTGTGAAAATCACAATTTCCTGTGTGACTTCCTCGGAGCATGCTGATCTGGGAGAGATGTATTAATCTGCGAGGACTGTTCTGTTTCCCCGCCCACGTAAGGCTCGGAGGATGTACTGAGATAGCCAAACGGCTTTACTGAGAGCTTTCATGCACTCAGAATGCAATCTCCAACAATGTAGCACCTTAGGTCCCTTCTTTTACAAATGGACCCCACTGGGACGGTGCCTTAGGTAGGGCACTAATTACAGTAATTGCCAGAGCTGCTCTGATTGCACCCAGTCCAACCATTTCTTGGTAATGGGGTCCAAAATAGGAACTTGCAGCTGTCTCCCAGTCTGCCTATTCTTTGAGGCAACAACTGTAAAAATAAAAGATTCTATCACGTAATTCTTTGACAGTGTAGTCTGTGATGTTCAGTTACTTATTGTTTGTTTCTTCTCATGCACTTTTTCTCTTTCAACCTAATTTTGTTTTATTTTTCCTGTAGAATCATCTCTTTTAGTCACTTATTTGTTATACATTTTCCAGCAGAATCTTTTACAAGTGGTTTAGGCACTGGTGTGCTAGCCCGCTCTCATTCCAAACTCGTCAAATAGCACCGCTCTGTCAGTGCTTTCGGAATGATGCCAAAAGCCAGTTTCCACATCCAACCGGAACATGGCTTGACAGCGTCACGTGAGAACACGTTTGGACAGAACCGGTGGTGTTATTATTATGCTGGTAGATGAATGGTACCAGGCGCGTCCACATGCAACACGCACTGGCGGCGCCACTTGAGAAAGAGGCCGGACAGAACTGGTAGTTTGCACATGAAATACTGAAGGACAGCGTCAGCTAATAACTCTGCCGATAACCATGTAATGTTCGGAGCACAAGTTTGCTTATAGTGATGGTGGGGAGGTGGATGGGTCCTACAAACAACTGACTTTCGTGCAGAAGTTCAGAATTCGCTTCCCATGTGGATATGTGTGTGTTCTTTTCCCCTCTACCTTACCATGTGCCTCTTTTACCTGAACCTATCCATCTGTGACTTTGTTGCCTAGTCCTAACCATCATGACAGTCCACGCTGTTGTGTACACAAAAGGATCATGCTGTGTCATCCCACCATGTGCATTTGTTGACATCACGGTAACCGCCTCCCGGAGTATAAACAGCTGACGCATAAGGATACCTAAAACGTCATGAATAGACGCGGGAGGTCCTGACAGAGCGGCACTATGTGACAAGTTGGGATGAGAACCTGTCAGTTGTGAAGATAATTTTCAGAAAAGGTCTATTTTTCCAACCTATCACACTGCAAATAACAGCTTCAACCAATCACACTGCATGTCACAAAGTCACAACCTGAAATTATTTGCAGCTGCCACAGTGTAGATGATTCATCTAATCTGAAAGGTCTTTATGACTTGATGGTGAAATTCAAAGCAAGGTTCAAATAATTGATTGCTAGGCAACAGCTTGGGTCCATGTTTACTTCCTGCCAGCTAATGTCACCCACATACACTGCAGTCACCCCTCACTGAGGAAAGGTCATTAGATTAGATTAGCAATTAGTTTTAGCCTGATGATGTGTGAGTTGTGTTGGTTCCTCCCGCCTTTCTGTGTTGGTCTGCACTGATTTGAATTCACCCTCTTTCCTTTGGGGTCCAGCTGCAGTCAGCAGGCGGGAAGACAGTCTGTGGTCACCGAAGCGAGCCACTCTGTGTTCTCTATCTTTCTCTGAGGCCCAGCTGGCGTCAAGGTGTGGGAGGCGATTTGGCTTTATGATGGGTCTGGTGTCAGAGGGTCCCTGAGCAGCGGGGGTTAACAGGCTAGGGGCCAGACACCAAAGGCCCGGGAAGGTAAAGAGAGATGCCAGCTGAGGGGCTGCCAGGCCTGTCGGAGAATGGTGACCCATTGGTCATGTTTTGATTGGAAGAGCAGATCTCATTTTTTACTCACAGCATCACAATTTCAAGGCAGATAGGAAATGAAAGAAGCGCTCTTTTTGCCCATTGCCATCAGCACTTTGAGCTAACCATTTACAGATTTAAGACAGAGACTTATTTTAAACAAATCTGTAAATGCTGGACATCAGTTCTGTTTGCTGATAGTTTTTATGAAAACCAAATTTGTGTAACGGAAAAAAAGGTCTCATCACAATGCTGTTCCCCAAAGTAAAGCATGAAAATCTATGGTTCAACATTTGATGAGGTCTTTAAAGCTGTCCTCAATTTCAGAAATTCCTTGTTAACCAATAGTTTTAATTGATAGATTAAAAGGATATTAGATGCATGTAGATTATTTACTTCAGGAAAAGTAAGAATTCAAAATTACACTGTAAAATCTGACAAGTTGATCTTACTTAAAATAATCTTGGAAAACAATTGCCCTGAAAAAGTAAAATATATATATAACTATTAGTCTTAATTTATCTTTATGTCTAATTGTTAAGTTTATTTGAAATTAAGCAATCACCTTGTTCTTTCTAAGTGTTAGCAACTTCAGTAAAGCAAGTTAGTCTGACTTAATTTGATCATGACAAAGAGGATTTTGCCAAACATGAAGTGAGGAGATCTGCAAGTTCTGATTTATGAACATGTTAAAGAGAAAATACAAATATGACTGACTAGTTTGCAACCAGCAGAATACGGATATTTAGCAAAGAACACTTGGTTCACTGAAGTTGTTAAAACTTAGAAAGATTGATTGAATTAAACTGTGGTAGTGGCAGTGGCAGCAACTTCAAAGATCAAGTACATATAACTTAATTTCAAGTAAACTTCAAAAATAGATATGAAACAAACATAAATTGAGACTTATACAGTTATATTTACTTGCATTTTTTCCAAGGCTTTTTTTTTTTTTTTTAGTAAAATCAACTCCCAAATTCAAAATGTTATTTAAAGGTTAATAAATATAGTAAATATTAGCAAATATTAGCACCTAAATTAAGTATTAAAACAAAAGTATATTGGAATTTTTACCTTTTATATGTTTCACACACAGTGGTGCAATGGTTAGCACTGTAGCCTCACGAGGGTCCTAGGTTCAAGCTCAGTATGGAAAAATAATAAAACTGCATAAAAAGTTGGATGTTGACGCCTTTTTGTCAAACACTGTTAGTAATTGTCACATTGAAGAACAGGAGAATCTTTGTCACAGTACAAGCTGTGACTGTGGTAGCAGTTTTTTTTTTTTCTTTTAATGTGAATACACCTTTACATTTCTCGGCCTGATTTGTTTTTGTGCGTGCCTGTGTGTTTGCAAACTGTCACATTTGCACAAAGCTTCCAGAAAACTGGTAACAAAACAGCTTTGTTTTCCCCTCCATGATTACAATTTCTGTAGTTTGCTCAGCAAGGTTTTGAAAGAGTTTCATCAGCCTGGAGGTGTTTGTGCGCTGTAGTTATGAGGTTTTTGGTAAATGACAGCAACAATTCGTGGGTGCGGGATGCTGATGGGCCTCGTTTTGGTTTTGTTTTTTTCTTCATATTCATGTTTTGTATTTGTATTTCTTTCCACAGAGATCCTCTGACTCACACTTTCGTATCATCTAACACTCTCTTTGTTTTCTCCTGTCTCCTTCTGTTCTCTTATTTTCTATGCACCCTGATCCTGCCGGACATCTTCTTACATCCAGGTAAGAACCTCTGTGTTATTTATTACATTTAGACGGTCCTCCTCACTACCTCTGTCCTACAGGAGAATAATTAATGCAACTCAGAGGGCACTGAATTTTCTGCTTGTGCATGTAGCCTTTCTGTGTGTGTGTGTGTGTGTGTGTGTGTGTTTGTGTTTGTGTGTGAGTTTGTAAACACAAAGGTAAAATGTCCTGTAGTATTCACTATATTTCCATTATATGAAAGAGTAGTGATGCAAATCCCAGCACTAGATTGAGGTCTATTGTCAGGAAATTAAGGCTAAGCCTAATACAGTGAGTCATGAAAACAATTATGGATATAGCCCTGGTGAGAGGGAAAAAAAATGTGATGTGAAGGATCTTTGCATTTTCTTTAAAATCTTTAAAAAGTGTCTGCAAAGGGTATATCCTTTGGCTTTTCTGCTGTGTTTTTAGCTTCTGTTAAGTGTTATGAGAAAGTTCAGATAGGTGAGCTGTCCATGCTGGAGTGATTTATTTTATACACAGACCCGAGGAAAGAAAAGGCTCCGAGCAGAGTTGCTAAGTGGGAAGATATCCACAGTTTTGGAAGTAAAAGTTCTATTCATTTCTTTTTTTCATATTCATGGAAAGATGACTGGCAGCTGGTGCCCTTCCAAGACTTGGATTGGCAGATTCTGTGTTAGAAAATATCTGGTTCTTTGATAAAAAATCTTTGGACATGAACACTTCCCCAGGTGCAGTTTGGTAAAAAAACATCCAATCATCTTAAAATTCTGTTGCCTGCACAGCTCTCAGAAAGCAGAAATTAAAGTAGAATCCCCCAGTTAAGATTGGTTTTGTTTTCTGATTTTGGTCCATTTTAGGGTACAGTGTTTAATTTGCATTGCAACAATTAAGCTGACTGGCTTCATGAACCGTGGTTACGTTTACTCCATGTAACCACTGCTTAGATGACCCTCCTATCTACCCTTGTGACAGAATTAGGGCTGTCAAATGATTAATTTTAAAAATCAGGATTGATTGCAGAATTTCTATAGTTAATTCAGATTAATCGCATTCTTCAATTGCATGTTTTCAATTGCATTATTTTGCATTACAAAACAGTTTTGAAGTCCATTTTGACAAGTCAAAGCAATTCTTACCAGATTATCTTGACTAGCAATCAAATGTTTCACTGGTTCTTGGAGCTGTTGCTGGAACTACAGGCTGTACTTTCACATTTTCGTGTTGCCCACCAACCATGTCGCCACCTCTGCAGACTCAAACAGTATACAGCTGATCAAGAGACACACCCACCTCTCTCTTTGTCTCAGCAATGCTGATCAAATATAAATATAGGTAATATTACCGCAGTGCCTCTTTCTTGCGTAAAAGGTTTGAAATGTATTTTAATGCTTCGTGGTGAGAAATTGTCATCAGGATGTAGGTGCCATAGTACTTGCTGCACAATGAAAACAGACACATGTTTCAGCTTACTGTAAAACATGTAAAACTGTAACACAAGCTCCAGCTGGCTGCCATTTTGTTGAACAGACGAGGTTGCATTACACCACTCACCAGCGGTTAGCTGTAGGTTTTCTACCTCTTGAGCAAAAGCTTTTCTCAGGTCATGTAGCACAAACTTCAGAAGTATTTGCATAATTACTGAAAACTTTTACTGCAAAATTGCATGATTTGTATGAGAAATCTCTTTATACTAAAATTGTTAACTAAATTATAAGTTAACACACATCATTCTCACTGACTACAAACAAACTTTAAGATTTCCTCATTTTTTAATATGTGGTCATGATATATACGCACTCTGGCGCGGTCATTGAGCATTTATGGAAATATATGAACTTGTGGAGGAAACACAGTTTGGCTTCGCTTTGTGTTATTCTCCTTGTCAGTTCTAATTAAGCTTTGGTCATATTTGAGGGCATGTGTGTGTCAGTATCACAGTAGCTTGCCTTGTGATTATACTAATAAATGAACTGATAAAATTGTTTCAATTAGGATAAAAAGTTGTTAAGAGGATAGTTGAGTTAATCAGAGACCTTGGAGCTGCTGACTTGACTTTCCCTTGATTGATAATTAGTTTGTAAATAAATCCACCCGACTGACTGACTTTAAATTCCGTGCAAAGATGTGTTATTAAACACCTGACCAAATGTGAATGACCAAAAAAATTGCCAAGTATGTAAAAGGAGGTCTCAAAATCATGAAAAAAATGCACAGTATTCTCTGATCTGAAATGCTGGGGGCGTGTCTGCTGTTGGAACGGAGGCCACACCCAATCGCGGGACTATGCCAATGATTGGTCTTGTTTTTATACTGCTATATTGTCAGGGGCGGGGTTATGCTGAGTATAACTCCAGTGCATCATTTAGCTATGGTTTTAGGCCTGCCCAAAATTATTAAAACAGGAAAATGGTGAAAAAACAGTTAACCGTCTAACTCCACAATTCAGTACTATATATTAAAGGTCTTTGAAACATGTTTTCAGCAATCAGTTTCCAACATTTATAATGTGTTTTGAAACAAATCTCTGAATTCACTTTACACTGACTTTAAACAGATAGAAAGAACTTCTGGATATGGTATTGGTGGATTTTTGCCAATGATAATGTACTTTACATGATTGCCATTTATATTTTCCCGGGTGTACCTCAGTGTCTCAGATGAAGCTGATTGTGTCGTTCCAACCGGCCAGACAGCCAGTGGTTTCCTCTCTTTTCACTACAGTGTAAAAATCAAGATCTAAAACTTGTTAAAGTCCAGTAATCCATCACAATGAACACCGGGTCTACTCTTATTTTTGTTAAGGTTAGCGTTGCATGGTAATACAGTGCTGACTTTTCAAATCAACCAGCCCTCTCTGCTGCATTACCATGCCACAATAATTTAACATTGACAAAAATCAAAGCAGACATGATGTCGGCCGTGATTGATTACCTCACTGAAGCTGCTTTCAAGGCCTTTAAAGCTGATTTTCATACTATCATGAACCAAAATGGAAAGCAATGGCTTCAAGTGATATTAAAGCTAAAATAACTAAACCACTGTGTATGAAATCAAAAGCTTGTGGCAGGGTTTAAAATGATGCTCTAAAAACTAAAAAACTAAAATAAAATAAAAATAAAACTATATCAAAGAAATTTGAAATAAAATTGATAGAAAGACAAAATGACTTATAGCAAGAGTTATAGCAAGGAAATCTAAAACTTTCACAAACGCTGGAAGTCTAACAAGCAATTTAAAGTCAATTATTGAACAAGCTCAAAAACATATGAGGAAAAACAATTGGATTAAAATGTTAACTCCTGCTCACTATGACCTTTGCTGCCAAATAGAAAATGTGTTGGATGAACAGTGGGTGTAATATGTATTCTCAGCCTACATCTTTGCATTCTGTAAAAGCAGTGTTTTTTTGTGTGTTGGTGTTGTTGTTTCTCCTGTACTGTTTGTCTTGTCACAATACTAATATAATTTGAAACCTTCATTCTATAGAATACAGTAATATTTCACCCTGCTCTCATGCCAAATCCATCAAATAGCACTTTTGCAGTGATTTTGGCATATGATCCCAACGCCAAAAGCCACCTGTCACGTCCACTGGATGGCATCAGGTCAAAAAGCTGCCGGCAATGACACAGTATAAGAGGCGCAGGGAAAATGGGATAGGGTTGTAGGGTGGTGGATAGCTCTAACAAACCCTTAACTTTCATGCAGGAGTCCAGTGTTTGCTTCCTGTCTGAATTTGATGAGGGTTTTTTTGATGTGCTTTTTTTGCCTAATCCTAACCATGTGCTTTGGTTGCAAACCTGCGTTTGTTGCCGTGCGCTTTTGTTGCCAAAGCATAACCACATGCCTTTCTTTTAAACCTCTTTTAATGAGTTCAGTTGACATGAGGTCATTGTAGAGCCAATGGACATTCCCATATGGGGCACATTTTTAAGCCAATTTCCTACCCACATGAGCCCCACAGACAAATGTTGGCTGGAGTTTTTGTCTAGACATGGCAATGCTTCCATGAACAAAGACAGGTCCACAAAGAAATAGTTTTTGGCATGAAAGTGCTTCTTCAGGATCCTGACCTTAACCCCATCTAACGCCTTTGGGATGAAGTGAAGTGGAACACTAACTTGCAAGCCAGGCCTATAATCGTCCAACATCAGTAGACGTAATGCTCTTGTGGCTGAATTTGAGTAAATTCCTCAAGAAAGAAAAGCCTACACAAAGGAGTGGAGGCTGATATAGTTGCAAATAAATGGAATTGGATGTTCAGCAATTGCATACGGGTGGAATATGTAAGTGTCTGCTTTTTGTAGTGTAGAATGCTGAAATGTCTAGAATCCCGGCTGTTGCATCAGTCCACATCATCAGTCAGTCATGGCCTCCCTCCTTTAAAACCTCTTTTCCCTGTTTGAAAGCTTGTGTAAACTCTCTGCCGAAGCAGCCTGAAGCAGGGCTAACGTTTTCATGTGAGTGCGGTAGGTCGGGGGGCCATTAGTGGCTGGCAAGGAGAGCAATGTCAGCAGCGAAAGGTGAGGAAACGACATATCCTGAATCCAGGGTACGCTTGGCGAGTCAAGGGAAGTACGGCGAGTGCGAGAGCCAGGCGGGAGAAGAGAGGGATGGAGCCGGAGCTGCAGCAGGGGTGACAGCGTTCGCGTGAGGCGTGATTAATGGCCATTCTGATTGGCTGCGACAGGGCCAGGTGACGCTGCTAGGGTAGGGTGGTGGGGGTTAGGACGCGCTCTCTGAGGACACCTTTTAAACAGCTGGCCGACGGCATCATGGGAGCTACTCCTGTGTGTGTCAGTGTAAGTGAGTAATTGTGCTGAGTTGCATCAAGTGCTGTTATGTCTTTTTTTGCTGTCTTGTGACATTATTTTGTGTTTCCTGCCATCACTGGCCTCTTTTCCAGCCTCTGCCAGTGACAAACTCTATACTCAATCTCTACTGCTAGAGCCTTTCCTAGAGCTGCAATTCCCAAATTGTCCATGCGTCAGGATAAGTGGCACTAAAAAAAATGATGGCTGAATCAGTGTTTGGGATGTTGATGGTTGAATAACCCCACAGCATTCATGTGTAGTCAAGGCTTTTTAAAAGCCAGCGACCAGGTGCCAGGATGAAAGCAGCAGGTATCTAATAGACGCTGCACCAAAAAAACTCAAATAGGGCAAGAAAAACGCCAAACTGGCTATACTTTCACTTTCTTTTGCTAATGTGTTTACAAACAGTAACTGACAACCCTGTATTTTATACCTTTCTGGTACAGCATACAGATCTATTTTATAAATAAAAACTGTATTTCCTACATATCCAAAAGTATCTCCTACATATGGGATGAATTAGGAGATAAACTTTTGCCCACGTTGCTGACAATTTTTTTCCCCATCTTGCTTCCTAGGGACTCCTTATGTAGCCATTTCCCCAAAACTATCTCGCACCTAGAAGATATTATCTACATAGCAGATATTATCTATTAGGTATTACCTCCTACATGGATATTATTTCTTACATAAGTGGTATTATCTACATAGTATATATTTTCTTATTATGTGTTATCTCCTTCATATGGGATGTTACCTCCTATGTAGGAGATATTATCTACATAGGAGATATTATCCATTAGGTATTATCTCCTACACACAGGATGTCATCTCCTGTATAGGAGATATTATCTCCTAAGCAGGAGAACCATTTATGTTTTGGCCAACATTGCCAGCAAAACAAACAAACAAACCAAAAAGATTACCTACCATGTTAAGGCTTCCGTATATGGCCAATAGAACCATTTTTATCAGTATTGGTATAAAGCCAGTTGTGTCACCATTCCCTAGGCTGATGTTAAGCCGAAGAGTAGTTGCAACAACTCAAAAAATTAACCCCAGAGTGAACAATGACCCACATTAGCTTTCTAGCTCATGTCTCCTTCTTACCAACAAGCATGGACATGTCTTTTGTTGCACCTTGGCTTGTGATTCACCATTCACCATAGGAAAAGCGCTCTTGAATGTCAGTTTCCAGGCCAAGGAGCTAATGAGCTCCTCAGCTGTAGCTCATTGAACAGCTTAGAAACTTACCTTAACACATCAACATGAGTCAGTGTTGATGCTAAGTGGTGATGTCTGAAAACACTGCTTGTAAAATGCAGTGTGCCTCGGTGGCCCCACCATCACTCTTGTCTGCCCACTCAGGCCTGCGGGCTACAGGTGGATGTTCTTCAGAGACCTTTTTGTTCTTCTTTTTGGGAATGAAATGAAAAAAAATACATAGATCAAATTTGAAAACATCTTTTGGCAAGACATTTGATAGCAGAAAAGGCTGATTTTAGTTAGGCTTCAGTCACAAGCATTTCTATGTCAAAAACATCAATATTTCCCTCTTAACTGTTGTCTTGAAGATAAATTCAACCTTAACTCTTTCTCATCAGTGTCTAGCAGATGCAAGGTGACTGCGCAATTCATGTTTTTCTCTTTGAGACCTCCATTTCTCATTTCCTAAAATCACAGCTTCTCTTTCACATTCTCTTTATATAGCCTAACTTCCCTTCTATTTTTGTCTTATCTTTTTTCTATCACTCTTTGTTCATCTACCATTTTCCCTGACTTTCATTCCCAGACTTTCCTCCAACTTCCTCCTTCTGTCTCTTTTAACTCTGCTTCCTTGCCCTCTTTCATTTATTGTCTTCTTCCCAGTCTTCTTTTCCCCCTCTCATTCTTTGCTACACTGAGACATGTAGATATTTCTCTTGCAGAGGCCTCCCATGCATGGTTTCCCTCCATTCAAATGCAAATGACGCGGGCCAATTATGGCTCAGCATGCGGTTATGTCTGTGTTTGCAAGAGCACATTCAAAGGCACATTGTGTCGGGGGAGATTTGAGTTAGCCAGCGTAGCATTCCCTCTGGAACTGCCAGCGGCAGATAAATTAGGACCTCAGGCTCACAAAAGCAAAATAAATCATAATATTGGAGCGCCGCTGACCCATATTTGTTAATGTGGGTGCTCATTGCCACCTATATTACTGCCATTGTGAGAGCACGGGTATCGGGGACTGGGACTGCTTCATGGCTGATTGCACCAACAGGAGACATTCCTGCTTTCATCCACATGGATGACAGTGGAATCAGTGTTGCGGCTTTGTTAGAGCTTAACACATATAAGCAATTACACCAACTTGGTGTATTCATTCAGCCCTTATTTAGTGTACAGTGTCTGCAAATAGACATTTTCTGCTGCATTCTAATACTAACTCAAGATGTCTTATATGGAGTCATTTATGATGAGCATGGGGGATTAAACTCAATGATTACTTTGTAACCCTTGTGACCCTGGTGATAGAACATCAAGTCTTCTACCCTGAATGACAAAAAGGGTTCATTGAATGCCCCATATGAGCCCTTTATGATCTGACACAACTATCATTGGCATTATATTTCTCAGAGGCTTCCAAAACACATGACAAAAATATTGGTACACGAACATTTTCTAACTTGCCACATCTGTGGTGGAGGGTTGGTCAGTTCTAGGTGCAGACCGGACTTGGTTAAGGTAAAAGAAATGTGGTCGAAACCAGTGGTTAATATTAAAGGTAAGGGGATAAGGACCAGGGTCTGCATCCACCCTGATGTTGCTTCCCATGAGCTTTTGAAGTGGTTTAACTCAATGGTTCAGTTCTAACAGTACAAAATCATGTGTAACTTTTGATTTTTTTAATTTTGGAGTATTGGGCTTGCCCTGTAAGCACAGACAAATGTGCTATGTCCCCATCGGTCCTCTGTGTTCCAGGAAGGTGATTTATGGGTAGTTAAGGCTTCCCCTCTCTCCCACCAGATGATGGATGGCTGGGATGTCACACCATGTCCGGGCCTTTTCCCTTTTACTGCAGAGAGCCATGTGGCTGCCTGCTATTTTTCAACATCCACTTACTCTGACCCGACCCAGGATCCCGCATCACCATATGTGAGCCACTTCAGGGGCTGACCTAAAACCATTAACCCTCATGCTCATTCTACGTTAACTTTGGCCTCACTGACCAAGCATTACATTAGCTGAGTTAATAGCCAATGAATCCCAGAAAAAAAACAAAAAACAAAAAAAAAAAACAGAGGGTAGGTCCCACAGGTACTTTGAATACCTTTGAGTACAGGTGCCTAACTTTCATCTCAACTGCAGCTTTGATGAAGTCATGCAAATGTTTGCTGTATACCTCAGCCATCATAATGTGGCTGAAAATGCTCTTTTTGTTTTTGTTGACTCCAAAGCCCTAGCCTCACTTCTTCAAACTCTAACACTTGCTTGTCCCTGGCTGCCTATAGTCCTAGCTTGTGAGAGCAATTTGTCACCCATAGAAAATTAATTTGCCGTGGGTTGCTCCATCTTGTTCAACCCAGTCAGTGTTTTCTACTTAGGCCAAAAAAGAGCAATTTGATTACTTGTTGGGGGCTGCACTCAGTCTGCCAGGAAGCTCTGCAGCCAGACGCAGTAATGTAGTCTTAAAAAAGACACTAGAACTTAACATAAATAAACGCTTAGACAATAGATCAACAATAGCTAGACAATAAATTTCAGTCCAAAATCAGGTGCTGTGGCTGCTGGGCTGCTACTTACTGAATATATTTGCATCTAGTGTTGTGGATGATTTATAATACTGGTTAAGATCTTATTTGGAATGTGCTTTACATGCATCTCAGTAGCTCAGTGCTACTATGGAAACAGGCCACAAAACAAACAAACACAATAAGGTGTATACGTGACTCAGTGTCTAAGTAATATCAGCAGATTCCAGCTAATTTATTATGTTTTTTTATAAACAGTTTAGGAGGTTTCTGAGGACGTCAGGAGAACGACATGTTTACATGCTGCAAATCCAGAGCAGAATACTTGAACCAAACAAATATTTACGCAACACTTGTGTTCATTTGGCAGTTTGCAGTGACTTTAATACACCTATACCTATTTTCCACCAAATTAGACTTTGCTCTTTTCAGGATTCTTGGAACCTACCAGTGTGCATTTCCACCAGTTTTGAGTGGAAACATTGTAATCAAGGATGTGTCATCGACGGGAGGCATTGTACAATGCACAATGGCAATAAACTGTAAAAGTAAAATCATTAGTGCTTGATAACTTTTGTCATTTTATCACAGATTTTTTTTACCCAAAAAGACAAGAATGAACCAGCTATTATTGAGACCACTCAATACGTGCCGCTACGGTGATGTCAACACAAGCACATGGTCGGATTACACTGCACGTGGTTATGTTTAGCCAATAAAAGCACATGTTAATGAACGCTGGGACATAAAAAAAAAAGGACATGCTGGCATAGATAGTTAGGATTGGGCAACAGTTAGGTTCAGGCAAAAGAGGCACATTGTAAGGTGTAGGAAACAACATCACTATTAGATAGGAAGCAAACACCAGACTCCCAAATGAAAGTCTGGGGTTTGTTCTATCCATTGATTGCCCCTCTCGCCTGCCCTGTAGGGACCTTTGTGCTCCTTGACTTTGTTACCAGCTGCATTATGTGCCATGGACGCAGCAAGTTCAGTCAGGCTGCATTCTCAACTGATGTTGACTGTCCCCTTATCATGCTGCTGTGGAAATTGCCGTCCAGTCTTGTATAATAATACCATAGATGGTTGAAATGCTCTGAATGGTTCAAAGTTATGTTCAGGAGCTGCAACGCATCTGGTTTCATGTTGGTGTAAAAGGAATGCTTGAGCAACAAATACTAGGTACAATTAACTAATTTGACCCTTAAATGTTTATCACTTTTAAACATCCCAAAACAAAAGACAAATCTTTGGAAAAAATTGTAGTCTAAGAGCTGCTCCTAACTGGCCCATTAATGAGAAACCTGTAATTCCAAAGATCCATCAGTCCTAACTTTCTAAGACCTCTAAGGCTGTGTTCACACTACAAACACAGATGCAACAGCGTGACCAGCTACAATATTGCTGAGTTGCCATTGAAGTGTTGCTCAAAAGCCTCTTAACATAGTCATGTCATCAGAGGTGTATGTGTTTGCTACCTACTTAAATGTCAATCAAATGTGCATTAGAGGAAATCAGAGGAGCGAATATGAAAAGTAAAAGTGACTTCTTCATTGGTAGAAGTGGCATTTTTTTGCATCTTTCCGGCAATAGCTGTGGCCAGCTTGAAAAAGCTTGATGTGTATGAAGCACCCACATTTTAGAACATGTAGCCACTTTGCAGCAACATCCACATTCGAAGCAATGTCTACTGTCATGGCTACAGATGAGTCTGGACACACATGGACGTAAAATGTAGCCACAACTCGACAGGTTCGTGGAAACATACAACCGTTAGGTGGTATTTCTAGTTTCTTTAGCAACCCAAGCTAAAATGATTTGCTATGCAAAACCTTATATTGATGTTTGTGTTGTGCACATTCCTTACATAAAGTAGCCTTTGCAAATTTCTCATACTTTAAGTTGCTCTCTGTAGCATCATGAATAGTGTTAAGGAACCTTTTATGGAGAAGTTTTTGGGCCCTCCTGAAGGTTCAAATAAAATATTCCATGGAAAGACTTAAAACCCTTGAATCTTTCTTTTCTTACCTCTTTCTTTACCAAACTGTCACATCAGCTGGTCCCCTGTATGTGCAGGCTTGATAGCCTGCACTTTGTGCCGGACTGTTGCAATGATGAAAGGTTTAGGTGTTAGCCAGCAGCTACGGACTTGCTTGAGGACGTCCCAGGGTGGCAGCTGCATTGTGGATACCTTTACTCATGATTCACCTCCCCTCTTACTGCCAGGCATTCTGTCTCCCTGTCTTGTTTTCTTTCCTTTACCTTTGTAACTGTGTTTCACTGTGTGTGGTGCTCACCGTGGGGGTCATTGAGGGAAGCGCTCTGCATTCGCTCCCTTTTCCTTTCACCCCATTAAAGCATCATTGTGATCCCCGTCGATACCGGACGAAGAGATGTCTTCGGCATTACAGTAAACTGCTGGCTGTTGCAATATTCATGGACTTGAGCTTGGAGTGTAGCAGGAAAGCTATCGCTGTAAATAGAAACTAGAGACCAAGGGGAGTCAGGCTTGACTGGATTTCCATTTCACAAGTCCACTGTTTCCCTTTTCTCCCTATCTTTTTTTCCCCTCCTTCGTCCTTTGTTCGTTCTGAACAATACTGGCATGTCGCTGCCACCTTCTTCCCTCCACCTGCCTGCCAGGAACAGCAATCAGCTGATATTAGCTTGCTTTCACACTTTGAAGATTAGTCGAGTTTCACACACTGCCTGTTTAAGGAGAAGTATTGTCATGAACAGCAGCTTGTGTGATTAGACAATTAAAATGTGATCTGATCAGGCTTGAATGTAACATGTGGTGTTATGACAGTCTTTTTCTCTCTCTGTCTGGCTGACTCTTTTTTTCTTTCCTAACTGGTTGCAGACTTTATGGTTTATAGAGTTTATGATGGCCAAGAACAAAGAAAGATGTGGTAAAAGCGGCTGATAGGTGGGCATGTGATTGTGCAGGGTGGAAAGGAAGAAATGGCACTTTGTGGTGCAACTTTAACCCTCTGCACAGGTTCTTACATTACACCCAGACACACGTGGCTGAAAGACATTGCAAACCACAAGTAAAAGCTTCCAACACTCAACAAAATTCACCCAAGTTTCACCTTTTTGCGGTTAGGAAAGGCAAAGTTGGGAAAGTCTTACTTTTTTAAATTTCAAATGTAAGTCAATGGCAGCAGAGGCTTTAAAATGCATGCTGGAAGTGCATTTCATATACATATGTCTGCATGTAGGGTTAACATTGCGTTTAATTTCATTTAAAAAAGCAGCATATAGCAGAATTCAAGTAAGAAATATGTCCAAAAAAATTAGTATTTTTTAGAACATTTCAAAACAAGCTCTATAGATGTGTGTGCTGGGACCAAAAACAGCTACACTACTAGTGTATCTCGGATCAGTCGTGCTCAAAAGAATCTCACAGAAGAACAAGAAATGGACACGACCTCTTAACACTGTATCAAGTGGGGCTGGGCATGAAATATGTTAAATCCTGTGCTGGCAACACAAAAACAATGCAAGAACAAAGTCTATTACAAACGGTCAGAGTTTTGTTGTGCATTGGTTGCAGTTTAGTTAGGTTTAGAAAACAAAATTACTTGGTTAGGTTTACACAACAACAACAACAACAAAAGGGACAGTTACATTCAGGAAAAGATTATGGTTTTGGTAAAAGTAATTATGTACTGGATGTAAGTGTAAAGTACGTAAACTTATGTACTTTGTGAAGCCACAGAAAGTTATGAAACTACTTTGACACAGGACACAAACAGCGGTCGGGATAAAGTTCCATGTTTGCTTGACCCATCCACCACCCCTCCCAACAGCCACTTCATTTGTGTGTCCACTGACAAAAGATCCTTGTTGACTTGGCATTGGCATTGTTTTTGTATTACCACCATGAAAGTTGACTACATTTCATGCCCACCACATAATGTGTTGTAAAGTTCATGTCCATTTTACGTAGTTCTATAAGACAGGACTGGGGGTTTGCACGTGGGTAAGTCATTGGGTTCAAAAAATCATCTTCAAATCTGCAGTAATTTTTAATATATATCTATATCGCAGGTGCACAAAGCAAACAATGTTTTATTACTATTATTTTTTTCATCATCTGAATTTTATGCATTTCTATGTGTATGCAAATGAAAACTTCTTGGGTGGAGCTTGAATATCCACCTTTACATATTTTTTTTTACCTCCCATTTGAAAGTTTTTTTTTTTTAATTTTATTTTTTTATTTCAGTCATTTAACTACAAAGTAGTTGAAAGTTGTTCAAATGAAGTTTAGTCGTGCTTTCTTCAAGGTCAGCGCAATTTTAAACATCTTTATCTGGTGTTAATTACATGGGTCCTTGCCTTCATTCACACATTCTATTAGAATAAGTGAATGAGTAATACAGCAGTTTCAGAGTGATTATTTTAAATTAACTGCTATTAAGTGGCTATTGCAAAGATTATTATGACAGAACAAAGGGGTCTGCTCATTTAAGAGCACAAAAGTTTCAAGTCAAAAGGCACAAGCATGCACTGAACTTTTTATGGTGATTGAATGTAATACACTACATACATAATGGTGAGATATTTTATGACACAGCAATGTCAGGATATGATGATATAGCTGAGACGTAGATCATAATAATATCAGATAAATCTGAGCAATGATGCAAGTTCAAAGTGTAAGGCTAGATCTCAATACACCCCTTACCCCTACCACTGAGGCCTTGACCCTTTGTTTTGTGTGTTCACATTAAGGGGTTGGGTGCTTGTTTGGAGAGAGGGGTAGGGGGAAGTGTTAGGGCTACATGGCCCTACAAATGGAGGTTTTTCAGAGGCAAGAAAAAAAATCCTAAATGCATTTTCTATGTTAACACCAATTTAAAAATGATGATAATTATTGTATTATCTTAGTTCAGTCTAGTTTTTAATGTTTAATAGTTTCTTTCTTATAACAAGCAGAACAAAAAACAAAAAACGAATGTATGCTAAGCTAGCTAGTTAGCTTCTGTCTTCCCTTCTTCTTGTTGGATGCGTACTGTCTTTTTCAAAATGAACTTATAATGTAGGTAAAACATTTTATATTTACATTCATTTCTTTGTGCAACAAAAGCATATGGTTAGGTTTGGGGGGTGGCTCTATATTCAGCAAGCACCAGGCTCCTAGGTGAAAGTCCATGGTTTGTTTGATCCATCCACATCCACTTCTGCCCACCCAATAGGATCTTTCCTGTTGCTTTGGTTACATTGTTATTTGCAGTGTTATAAACTTACACTGCCTGGCAGCACACCATACCTTCACAAAAGGTGTCTGACGCCAAAATCAGTGACCAAGTAGCGTTATTTGACAAGTTTGGAATGAGAATGGGCTGCCAGATTGCACTGATATCTCAGTGCAATCCAGCAGGGTACATAAAACCATGGGTTGTTAACACTGGCATAGAGAGCACCACTCTAGGCCTGGTAATGAAGCAGTGTTCCTTTTTTATTTAATGAATTGTTTGGTCAGTTGAAAGTGCTTCCACGCTCATTGTGATAATGCTAATGCCTTTTACGTAAGCATCTGCTTACGTAAATGCATTTAATGATGATACTACTGATGCATCAGGGTCTTAAAGGATTGTCCCATTTCATAGGGGAAGATTTAAACCACTGGTCAGAGGGACCAAGGGGCACTCAAAAATGAGATGTAGGGGTAAAAGTAAGATTGGGGTTGGGCCCAAGTGTTACATTACATTACAATTACATTAAACTAACACTGGTAACTGTTAAAGCATGCATTTTTTTGCACCAAAATAAGAATATTTCTACCTTTAAAAAAGCATTTTTTGTATGATATGCCAAAAAACACAGAGCACAACAACAAAGCACATTGTTGTGGATAGTAAACTTGGCCCTCACTGAATAAGAGGCTTGCACATGGCCATGTACATCATGAAGACACCAATTTATATATTACCAGTCTTTATATCACAGGGGATGTCTACGAACTTCAACCTTCACGGTGTTATCCTCCAATCATCACATATACCCCATGCATGCTTGCTCATATACGCACAGCCCTCGGGCAGAGACGTCCCCAAGCTCCCAGGTTTCTGTGCCGTGCCTTAAGGATGTATACCTGAGCAATGAAGCTGCAAATCATGGACACTAAGGATACCTGCAAAATCACTCCAGCTGTTCACATATATTGCTTTGATATTACAGTTCCTTTGATGAAACACCCTCAGGGCTTGGATTGCATTTAGCCTTCAAGAGGGCTGAAAAATCTCCAGCTCTACTTTTAAGCAGAGACACTGGCCTGGAACAGTGTGATCTCTGTCTCCGGGGCAAACACAAGAACATGAAGCTGCCAAGTGCTACAGCAAAATAAAAATCTATTAGCTACAGATGCTTTACAGGCTGTAAAAATAAACTTTTTGATGAGGATTCCACTTGGTTGTTGAAATACAACCTTGGCTAAAGACATTCAGTTTGGCAAAACTGACCACCACATGGTATTTTTATTCCCTTCAGTAAGTAATGTTGAAAAGGTCAGAACCCAGACAATGATCGACCGAGTACACTTTTTATAGGAATTAGAAACTCCATAGCTATTTCAAAACATCCTTTTTAGCAAACACTCTGAATGGTGAATCTTTTCCTTGAGGTAAAAGGTGTTATCTCTACAGTTTGAAAGGTTGCTACATTTGTGTGCGCGACACTTTTTGTGCCTTTGATTTCAGCAGCGGGTCAATTATGCATATTAACTCTGGTGGTTTTTTGCCAAGCCATTAGGTGCCAGCGTTTGTCTTTTACAAGGCACACCATATGGATTTTATTGATCGTGAGTGGTCTTAACAGAACACTTTAAGACCCACATAAACATTTACTGTAACAATGTACCCATTTGGACTGGGGAGCATTCATAATGCAGTGCTGTAAATCTAAATTAGTCTGAGTGTGTCTGTAGATATTTCTGCCTATGCAGCTTATACTTGATGTTATTTGTTCTGGAGCCATTTCAGAAGCAATGATTACTCTTGATATGTTGTAATTGTAATGTCTCAGAACTTACTGCTCACTGCAAGCAAAGAACGACCCCCTTTACATCTTGAATTAAAATGTTTTGGATGATCAGACTATTTCTTGTACAGAACAGACTTCGAAAACATTTTTGGGGTTCACTATCTTGCCCATAGATTGTATATAAAGATGGACAGTTCCCCAGAGTGTAACCTTTTGATCTGGATTGCCCCCTGGTGTCTGTCTGCACTATAGGTCATAAAACCTGCTTCTCCATGTTAGTGAATGGGTCATAGGCTAAACTAAAAACTTGAAGTACACGCCAAATAGATTTTTCCCAAAGATAGTTTCTGTCTCTGAAGGTAGTGTTCATCACACTGATGTTTGTTCAAGTGATCATTATGATAAATTTGATTTTAATTAGTTTTTTAATACTACAAAAAGGCGATTTTCTGACATGATCGACAGCTGTAACAGCCAATGCATTCATTTGGGCTGCTCGTGATTGATCGGACGGGTCTTTTAGCGGGAACTCTCCCACCACGGACATCGCTACTGTGCAGACTCTGGCTCTGAATGACACCATCACCGTCGCAAGACGGTAATGCCCTCATTCAGGATATTTTAGACTCACTTAAGCATAGCAGAGGTAAGTGGGGGTGTGTTGTCTATTTTTATATACAGTCTATGATCTTGCCCAGGGATACTTTGACATGTTGACTATAAGAGCTGGGGATTGAACCTCCAACCCTTTGAATGGTGAATGATCCAATGTACCCCCTGAGCCATAACCATTCCATTTAGTCTCACCTTCTAAGATTAATTATTTGTGGTGTCAAAGTATTTGAGACCAGAAATGGAGAGAGAGTTTGACCAAACGATGATAGGTAAGTGTGTGCTTGTAAATCATCCCTTAAACTGCTAGAGAAATGTAAGTTTGTAAGCATGTAGAAATTATTTGTATTTGTAGAAAAAAAATTCCAAATAGAATATTTATACAACCTGTCACCTTGAGTCCTGATACTTGGATTGGCCTAATTGGATTGGTTTAAAGAGAAAAAGAAAACATTTTGACTTAAAGTAATGACTAATAGTTGACCAACATGTCATGACTTCTCAGCTAAAACTATGAAGGATAGAAACGATTAAAATGTGAATAAAACTAACAAGCATTTACATCTAAAAATAAAAATAACCTAAAATAACAATAATAAAGTTAATACTGCAGAATAAAACACGTATAAATCAATAAATATAATTTCTAGGAGACACCCATCTATGTTAAGATCAGAGAGCTCTTCATAGCTTGTAACAATGGAAGCCTGAGCCACTCCTCCAGCTGGCTCACACTAACAAGCCATTGACTCTCATCCTTCAAATGAGGCTGCAAGGTCAAAGGCTTTGTTCCTGCAGGAGTCTCAGCCCGTGGCTGTGAGGTGCTCTGGACCGTATCCTATTCTACTGTTTCTCTCTTTACCACATGGGTCTCATCAAGAGCACTCTGTTAAAGCCTGGAGAGGCAATGCTTTTTTTATTGAACTGTGTGTGTGTGTGTGTGTGTGTGTGTGTGTTTGAAGCAGAGATGGAGAGATACATGAGCGACCAGCACGCAGTTCTTTGGGGCTGCTCGTCTCTTCTGTTGTTGGACAGAGGCCATTGTGATGAAGATAATAAATCCATAGCTGCAAATCTATAACCTTCACTTTTGCACCACTGGCATTTTGCAGCCACTGCTTAAATCATCTGGATTTTGATTTTTATCTGGGATGATTTCTTTTGTCCAGTAAGCAGCTTAGTTTATACATGGCATGCATATTTTGGAAAAAGGGACATCATCTATTTAACTGGATTTATTCCAGGCTTGGTTAAAAAATAAAATAAAATACGACAAAAACAAGAGTGGCCTTTGACATGTATGCAGCTGTTTGCCGACAGGTTAATGACGACAACTTTATATTTAACAGTTGATCATGTATGTGTGACTGTAGTCTTGTTTTGCAGTGCTTCTGCCCCCTAGTGGCCAAATAGTGAATGATAGTGCTTTAACCTCAGCTCTGACCATGTTTATGTGTGGCATGTTTGTGTTAAAATAAAATTCAGAATCTCTTTTAGACTCTCTTTGTTAAAAGTCTGTCGTCCTTTGTTGGGCTGCTTTGCAGTATAGACAGTTGTTGGCAATGCTGGAATAGCAAATTTCTTTTGGAATTTACTGCATTTGTACAACAGCCTATAGGAACGCCCTCTCTCAAAAATTAACTCTGATTGGCCAAAGTTTCCAGTCACACCCTAGATTTTCTAAAGCCTGAAAACAAAATCAAGAGATGGTGCAAACATCTAGCGCTTTCTCAGACTACTTAAATTACAATATGACCAGAGTTTAATGTGGGATTTTTTTCCAATGAACAGTCAACGAAAATACAATTGCCTGCTGCAGCTTTACTCACAGAGTGACATTTACCAACATAGCTGTGTGGAGCTCAGTGGAGCTCGGATAGCTTGCAGCATGTGTTTTTTTCACATCAAATTTGACTAAAATGCAAAATAAACTCACTAAAAATTGATTCAACATAAACTACTGCAGTTGGTCCCAAACTCATTTAATGTAGGTGTTATGAACACGATGGAGGCTTTGAGATGCAGTTACTTCAGCTGAATGTATCACAACTATTGTATTTGCCACATCTACTGTAAAGTCATTTCAGGCGAGGAACAATTAGTTCTTGTCTCTTCTACCTTGAATGCTCCAAAGAGACCAGTACTTGTTTTCCAGGATTGTGTTATATCTTTAAAAAAATGATGGTAATCCAAAAGTGTCAATTAAGAGACGAAGCAGCTCTGTGAGAAACCCCTCTGTCTGAGAATTCAGCTTTGACTTAAACAGAGAACTTTTTGGGGAAAAAAATCACACTTTGAAAATACAGCCTGAAGACTAAAAAATCGTTGTCTCGCCAGGGAGTGACTTTACTGAGGTGGCACTTGAATGTAAGTTAATGTAGAAACAGATAAAATAAAGCACTGCAGAAATTGTTCATTGCTCTCCCTGAGAGGCAAATTAGTCTGCTTGACCTGAAAAAAAAGGAACTAACGGGCTACATTGTGTAAACTACAGAGATATTGATGTGTCAGGGCTTTACAGGAGCATACAGAAAATCTGCTTTCAACACAGGAAGTTTCTCTTTGTCTGCAGTACAATAACACTAATTGCTTCTTGGATAGAATAAACCTGGCAAGTTGAAATACAAACTACATATTTGGGGGGCGAAAAAATAATCTGTATGAGTTCTGTTTTTGTGCTATTCATATGGCTCTGAACCAGTTAGGTCAAGATGCACTGTAAAAATCTTTTATTTGTGTTAACTTAAAACATTAGTGTCTGGGCTGCCTTAAACTTTTAAGCTGACTGAATTTTAGAAGACAAGTTGAGATAATTTTGTAAAGATCTAATTTGTTTTCTCAAATTAAAATACTTTTAAAAAATTAACCAACCTCAACCTAAACACTGATGTTTTAAAACAAATAGTTTATTTTTACAGTGTGAAAGAGAAAAACAGATATTGCACTATTTGTTTTAACATAGAAAAGTTAGTGTCCAGGCTGCTTTAAAATTTTAAGTTGACTGAATGGAAGCTGATAATTAGAGGTAATTTGATAATGATTCTGGTCTCCTCAGATTCACTCAACCTAAAAATCTAAGGCAGCCTGGACACTAACATTTTAAAGTTTAAACAAATAGTATATTTTAACAGTATGGAAAATAGATAAATAAAGAAAGAAAACTCACTTGACAGCAGTGGTTCATATTTATTATTTCCCTAAGTACGTATAACTCTGTAGCCTTGAGGACTAAGGGGGTAAACCTGGCTCCTTTAAAAGAAAATGATGGATTTCCTTGGCGAACTTTGCCTCCAGCATCTCATTCCACGCATAGAGGAAAGGAATCCCAACCCCGATTTTTTACCCTTGAAAATGGAATTCCTTGAATGCTTGCATCCAGTCACTGGTGGTAAACTTTCTTGCTCTGCAACACTGACCTTCTGTTTATTATTGTAGACTAACGAGGAAGGTTCGCTTGCGGCTCCTCCCTTTAAAGCAGGAAAGGTCGCGTGTGCCTCAGCAGACACTGACTGAGAGCAACATACTATTCCCTCTTTTATGGGATGCAGCCATGTGCTTGTTTGTCCTCCCCCAGCCTCTGGGCCTTTATGTGCAGGAGGACAAATCACAGCAGCTCTCCACACCTTCCTCCTGTGGTCGGTGTTAATGTATCTTTCATAAACCCTTCAGTCTGTTTGTATATGTGCTCATGTGCTTGAGTAAACCGAAGGAGAAAGACGCCGCTTGAGTGTGTGAAAGTTTAATTGACCAATGTGCTGCCAGTTGGGTACGGCCATAAATGCCACGTCCTATAAAATTCACACAAGTCGTAAACAAAGTCAACTCATTATCATTATTATCAGTGAGATTTTTTTGTTGTTGTTTGTTTTGTTTTAATTATTGCCGTGAACTGCTGTAACCCCACCACATTTAGAGTGCCTGTTGGAATTATGCACGCCACATCTGGGCTGTAATCCAAACTGCGCTATATGGAGTTTTTACAGCATTAAAAATACAGTTGCACCTCGCTAATCTGAAGCCTGCAGGCATGCAGGTTGCTTGGAATAGTGAAATGCTTGGATTATTGTAATGCATTCAAATAGCTGGCCTGAGCTTAAGGTGGGGGGGCACACTTCAGGCTGCACTCACTGCATTTCTTAAACTGCTTAAAAAGCTTCCACAGGTGGCAGCCAATTTCTTACAGGATCAGTATGCTAGTGAAGCCCTATGAGAACAGGTATAATATTTTCACTCTGGTCTGCTGGATTTTCAAACACTGGGACTAACTCTGGAAGAAATATTACTTAGTTTTGATGCCCCACATGCTTGTGCTGCTGAACTTTGATGGTCTAAAGAGGTCTTTCAGCATCCATGCCCATAATTTAACAGTCAAAATTGGTATTTAATGATTTATAACCTGCAGTTTGATGGCCTAAACTGGCACAGCATGGGAAACAATGCTATCGATGGGTCCAGAGTAGCGTTGCAAATTATAAGCACTTTCCATAATCAATTATTGGTAGAACTAACAATCTATCAGTCGATTAATTGTTGTTGTTTTTGTAAAACATAAAAACTTTGCTTATTCAAGACAATAGCAAACCTATTTTTTTCCTCAAACAAAGCTCACGGCAAAATATTGTGTATACTTGGACGGTATTGCATAGCTTATTGAAAAATCAAGTAAATTTCAGAATGGAATGGACAGAATCTGTTGCAGCTATGTGATACCTCACTCGAGGTTAGGGTGAAATGCTGCTGGTAACTACGTGAAAAAAGAAGCTAGAAGGTCCCTATTGTGTTGGCGGGAGGAGAGGTGGATGGTTACAACCAACCCAGACTTTCACCTGGGGAGCCTGCTGTTTGCTTTCTGTACGTATGTAGAGCCAAACCATGTTTTTTCCTTAAACCTAACCACCTGGATCTGCCTTTGTAGCCAAATCCTAACCATGTGCTTTTGTTGACGTGCACCATTAGTTGCAGCTTCCTAGAATGTCAACAGCAGATGCAGGAGGATACCTAGAGCGTAATATGTAAACGCTAAAGTCTAATGACAAAGTGGGAATATGTGACAATTTAGGATGAGAACGTTCTGAATATGCTGTGGTCATACCTTTCATACAGGCATATGCGACGGCAAAGCAGTGTAACAACACAGCATTCCCACCTTGAAAAAGGTGTGTGTAAGGGCCTACTGTCAGCATGTCAAGCAGCCTGTAACATTCAGGGTCACCAAGTTGAAGAAGTTGGGAAACTCACAACTTAGATTGAAAACATGTAGTCATTTTGTTTACTCATAAACACAGAAATACATAAGTGTGTGTGTGTGTGTGTGTGTGTGTGTGTGTGTGTGTGTGCTCTATAGATCCATACCAGCATCTCTCCACTGACTCTATTACCGTTAGCAGGTCTGCATATTGATGGAGCGAGGGATCCCATTACACCCAGACTCTACACAGATTTCTAATGCTGTCCTCGTGTAGGGCACGCTCTGTGAACTGCATGAAATCACACATAGGCCATAGCGTTGGTAACCTGTTGTGAATTTAAAAAGTCATGTTGAAAATCAAAATTTTGAACATGATACTGTAGCTATTGGAAAAAGCAATATGTTTGATATTCTGACAAGCCCCTGTGAGGTGTTTGTGTGTTTGCTATGACAGCTTGCACTGCATGCTGAGCTGTGTGGATTGCACTGAATTATTCACTGCAAGTCACTGTTGCTTAATGCTGTCCTGCTGCCTCGCAAGTCTCAACAGTGAGAAAAGAAAAAAAAAAAACTTTTCAGCTATCAATAAATGAAACCCAGTGAAATGTATAACATTGCAAATAAGAGAAGAGTTATAGAGTCCTCAGACCATTCAGGTCACACTGAAGCCGTACTGATAAGGCAAAATCTCACAAATAGAGTAAATGTTGTAATATATGCAGTACATAAATAAGTCTAGAATCTGTTTTTTTATGGTGTATTGAGTCTAAAACTGGCCATTCTTGAATTGTTGTAGTTTAAGTGTTGGTAGTGTAGTGATATTACTCTTCTGTCACTGAAAAACTCTTCGAACTACAATTCTACAATTCTACAATTTCATTTAGCAGACGCTTTTATCCAAAGCGACGTACAACACAAGCAAGAATTTAGACTTAAGGAAAAAAACCCTTAGTAAGTGCAAAAAGTGCTTCAGGTGTGATTGGTCACAGGTATTGCCGTCTAGTGGCAGAAGAAGTGCCGCACAGCCCCCCCCCATTTTTTTTTTTTTTTGAAACCAAAGTAATAACCAGTAGCGATCTCAGCATCTGAGATTCAACAATCTCAGTATCACTACTTACGATGACAGTCAACATACAACATCGCACAACTTTGTCAGTGCTAGATAATCATTAAGTGCTGGGTTTTGGACCATCTGACTTAATCTACCCCAAATGGCAAAGAGGAGAAGAGTCAGGTTAAGTGCCTAGGTGTTCTCGGAACAATTGAGTTTTCAATTGTCTCTTAAAAGTAGAAAGGGACTCAGCAGAACGCACAGAGAACTGAGTTAATAACATGTACAAAATTTCAAACTTTTCATGCTTGACAAAACAATGAATACTATCACCACAAACGTATGCACATTTGTGAAGTAGTGTGTATAAGGGGGGTGGAATCCAGGATTGTGCAGCATTGTGCAGCAACTGAATTTATTATTTGTACACATTTATTTGTACACATTTTACAAATTTGTGATTTATTGTATTTAGGTGGGGTGGGATAGGGGGATCATAATGTTTGTAAAATTTTACAAACTGGTGTTTTGTGCTTTATTTAATCAACTTCTGCCATTAATTTATTTGTTCCACCTACCTGCCCAGGGACTACAGGCATAAAATAGCAATTTTGCTAAAACCTGGTACAATACATCTCTCCTTGTTTTATATAGGGTTGATATTTTATTGTGTACTCTCCCTGTCTAAATAAAATTACATTACATCACATTTCAGTAGTAGCAGCATTAGAAGTTGTAGTCGTGAGAATTGCAGTCAGCAGAAGAAGTGTTAGTTCAGCAATACGAGACCAACATGCATCCCAGAATAATATATTAATAAATAACTTGATGGTATATGTGACAGCATAGTGTAAATTCCAGTGCCAGTCAAGCTCTGGGATGCTGCTGATGGTAATGTGGTGGAGGAGGAGGCGGTGTGTTGTGGCATACTGAACGACAATGATATGATGATGGGCATATACGATGCATGTAAAGAGTGTGCAATATTTGACAGGGAGGGCATAGATGGTTTGTTTATGGAAAGACAAAAAATTGAATAAACTGGTAAAATTATTTTGTATTGATATGAGTTTCACTCAGATAAAGGTTAATTGGATAAAAAATATGGAGGAGGGGTGCAACAATGTTGTCTAAAATGACAGCTGACAGTAGCATTCAGGACAATGGACTCAAGGTTTGACAGCAGAAATATCAGTTGTTATGCTGCAGTATTGCAACGTTAACTTCTAATCTAAAAATTGGAATACAAGGTGGTATAATTCCATAAACATCATATTCAGACAGACATTTGTTAGTCCTTTTGGAAACTCACTCACGACTATAATGCCACCGACAATATCAGCAGCAGCGAAATCCAACATCAACAACAGAATCCCTCGCCATCCATCATATGAGAAAGTATCACTGTGAGAAAAAAAGGAGCGAGTTGTCCGTCCCTTTTTTCCAGCCGATCTCCCCGCAGCAGGTTGTGCTGCTGCAGTCCCCCACCCTGTCATCCTGGCGAGATAAGCTGACTGGCTGGATGAGGATTGCCTTGATATCCTTCCCAGTCCCAAAAAGTAGCAGTTTGTGTATCACAGATGACGGGTTGTCACAGCTGAGTGTGAGAGATAGTGCTGCTTGACAACATTGCTTCCAGAGCATAAATTGGGTTGGTATCGCTGTCCTGTGACGCTCTGATGCTGTGTGACGTGTTTTTTTTTCTTCTTTTTTTAGGGGCAACTGTACGATTGCATTTGTAATCATCTGATGCGAGACAACTCCTTTCATGATCTTGTTTTTTTTTACCAAATGGGGGCTTTCGATTCAGCTACCGCTTAGAAAAGTCTGACTTGTTAGAGTATGATGTCATGTATGCCGTGTTTTTTGTCAGAAAGAAATGGCTCATTCTCCGAAGACTTGAGTGCTTTTCTACTTTCATCCTGATATTAAACTAGGATGCTACTTCAGCTGAATGCTTTTCATGTCCTCAGCCTCGACAGTCACGTCAAGTTTCACTGCCGGCAGAGTTTGCATGCCTCAATTTTTTTGCTCTCTCCTACTCGATTCAACCCAAAGCCCAAACATTTGGGCGTCTATTTGATCAGAGGCGAGATAGTCAGCAGAAACAACGGCTGTGGCGTGCGCTTTTGAAGCCTTTTGTAGCGGCGATGGGTGAAAAAATGTAAGATCTCCCTGAAGTTGGACAATCAAAGGGGCCGATGAGCCGCAGGGCCTGACAAGGAAGTGAATTCACGGGGACAGGGGGGGCTCGGGGCCACGGCAGATAGACAGGAGGCCTGAATCTCTGATCACACAACCCTGTCTCTTCAGGCACTTTGACTGGGAGTAAAGTACTTTGTCGACGGATTTCACATCACAGAAAGTGGCAGCGAAACAGAGCCACTGAAGAATTGATTTAAATGCTGTGAAATGCGAGGTGGGCCATGCAAGTGATGGTTGATTTATGAGATGTTGCTGCGAGGACAGGAGGTTGAATTAAAGGACGGTGCTTCATGTGCCGCTGTGGATGAGGAGAGGATGTTACTTGTGTGTGCGTGAAGCTCTTGAAACGATATTGCGTAAGCAGGCAGAAGTGGAAGCCCCTAATCAGTCCCGGGCTCAGCTTATGTAACCAGGGTGCCCTAAAGTACAGAACAAGGGGGCCCAAGTCATTCGAAAGCTGCATTTACTGGAGTTCAGAAACAAAGAAAAAGCCGCTGAGATTGAGCACAGAGAACCAGAGTCTCACTTCGTGTGAAAAAGAGGAAACTTCCTCCTTGTTTTTCCTTTTTCCCCTGTGCACCTCCATCACTCACTCTGCCACCATCTCTCCCCGTCTCGCACTGATCCTGCTCCACTTTATGTGACACTTCCTTGAAAAACCTCTGAGGCCTTTTCCATTTTCTTGTTACATGAACGCTCTTTAAGTGCAGTTGTTCAACACCGTTGTTGAATGGGAGCATCCATCGTGAGCAGAGTCCTACCTCTGAAGTGTCTTTTCAGTTGACAAAATGTCCCACTTGTCATATCCAACTAAAAGACTGCTGGACTAAATTTGGCAGGAATAGTTCAGTTGCGACTTTTGGTAACTCTTTAGAGTTGCGGTCCCTTAGGGGCAAAACACACTGGCTGCCATTTAAAGCCTGTAGTACACATCCAACCAGTAGTGGATGAAGAATCTAAAAGCTATTCTTGAGTAAAAGTGCAGATATCTTACCAGAAAACACTGACTTTAGTAGAAGTTAAAGTCACTTATTAGCATATTACTTGAGTAAAAGTCTAAAATATCTGATAGTTACTGCACTTAAGTTTAAAAAAAAGTATATTAAATGTACTTAAGTATTGAAATTAAAAGTACAAGTAAGTAACATTAACTACAGGGTATAAGGTAGATTTATTGAAGTTGAAGGATGAGTTGATTAAAATCACCAGCTTCTATGAAAATGCAGCCCATTCTCATTCCAAAGGCGTCAACTGTGGCTTCTGTAGTGATTAAGACATAAGATACAGACGCTAAAAGCCAATCTATATAATATACATCAGGCATGTTTAGTTTACGGCCTGTCTGTTGTGTTTCTTGCTCTGTCAGACTTTGTTTGCGAAGTCACAATGTTCCCAAATCTCATTCCAAAAATCATCAAATACTGCCACTTCTTCAGTGATTTTAGCATAAGATAAAGACACTAAAAGCCACCTTTCGCGGCTGTATGATACGCTGCTGGATGGTGGTAGGTTAAGTTGCTGACAGTAATGACATTATATAAGGAGCACAAGGGTCCCTATATAGTGAGTGGGAGGGGCGGTGGATGGGACCAACAAACTCAGGAGTCAGGTGTTTGCTTACCGGAGGAATGTCATCAGCAGATGTATGTGGATACCTGAAGTGTAATATGTAGACTTGGAAGTCCACTGACAAAGTGACAATGTATGACGACTCTGGATGAGAACATGTTGAAAAATAGGACCCAGGTTGCTATAAATCAGAATTTTCCATCAATCATTTTTGAAGTACATATCTAAAGGAGCCGAAATCCAATCTTAACAGGTCATTTCTAGATCTTATAGTGAAAATTGAGCTAACAGGATGTAATGGGTCTGTACAAGGCAAATATTTTCTGTGATGATTCTCCTGTCCTTCAAGTGCTGCTCCACACTTCATGATATAAACCGACTGAGACCTTGCTTTGCTTCATATCCTGTTTTTGTGCTAAAGTGAATAAGTGCATCTGGGGACACAGTTTAAGTGTTGCTGTGTTTGTGAGTTCCATGGGCAGAGAGCAGGTAGTGATAATTGAGATGATAGGCCAACTCTTTCCTCCGCACAGATTGAAAACAAGCCTGAAGAGTGTGTGCACATGCGGTGGTGTTATTATTAGGATGCGGCTGGGTTCATCTGCCAGATGCCTTCCCAGTCTCTCCATTTGAGTCAGTAATTGTGGTGGAATTGAAAAATGAATCATAACAAAACAGCCATGCTGCAGCCTTTGCAAGGCAGAAATTGCATTCTTTCATCTTGCTGTATCAATGTGAATTGAATTTATTTGTTCAACCCCTATTGAGTCCCTTTCTCTCTCACTCACTCTCTCACTCAGTCACTCACTCGTACCACCTCGCACACAGTCGTGTTTCTGCAATATTTGTGAGGACTTCCCACTAACTATTATTACTTACAGAAGTCTCCACTAGTGGTGGGTAGAGTACAGAAAATCTAGACTCAAATAAAAGTAAAAACTGCCATTTGAAAAACCTAGCCAAGTAAGACAAAAAAAGTACCCAGTTAGCACATTACTCAAAAAAGGTACTTTCATTTTAAAATTTCTGAAAGGCCAGGTAAAAAAGTAATGAAAAACCCGCTCCTATTGGTTAAACTTTAATCAGTAAAGTAGAGCATGTAGGCTCATAAAACAAATAACATTAACGTATGCAATTTTTTAAAGGCTGTTAAAAAACAAAGAAAAACCAGGTCCTGTTGATTAAACTTTTTGTTTTAAATAATAAAATATTATTATTATTATTATTATTATTATTATTATTATTATTATTATTATTGTTATTATTATTATTGTTATTATTGTACTTAGGGTCATTTCTATTTTAATTGTTTGTTGCCTTCTTTCCATGCTTTTAAAAGAAATCAATCCAATTTGCTCAGGTGTCAAAGGGTTAAAGAAACAGTCGAACACTTAAAGAAATACATATAATTGTTGGTCACCAAACCATCAAACAAGATCAATTTCAGTGTCCAGAATAGAAACTTTTTTTTTTTCACTTTCACTGTGTTGCTGATTTTCTTGGAAGTTTTGCTCCCCTTTTGTCTTCCCAGAACCCTCTGGTACATGAAAGAAAAATGAACCTCCCCCCTCCTCCTCTTCATCCTCCTAGTCCTCGCCTTTGCTTTCCTTGTACTTCTTCTGGGAGAAAAAAGGGAGAGAAAAAGAGAGACATGAAGAGAGAGAGTGCAGAGGGAAAAAGAGGGGGTTTGGTGTATAGATTAGAAAGAGAGAGAGAGAGAGAACGAGGGACATGAGAAACCAGAGAGAGAGGTGGGGGGACTGAGAGGTGTGGTGAAAGAAAGGAAAGGGATGGAAGGAAAAATAGCCAGGGGCTCTCTCTCTCTCTTTTCTCTCTCTCTCTCCCCTCACATGCCGAGCAGACGCAGTGCTGGATGCTAATTACTTATTAGATTGCAGATATGTGCGGCGGGGTAGCAGGGCTAATTAGGTTAGCACCCTGCTAAAATGAAATGTCTTAATGCTGAGGCTGCTTACGGTATCTCCTCCTCCCCACCCTCCCCCACCCCGCCCTGCTCTCCCTCCTGTGAGTCCAGTCAGGCCTGATCCAAACTAAGCCAACCTGAGTGATGGGCAGTAGCTGAAGGACAAAGGCAGGGCCGACTGTAAAATGCGGCTGACTATCCGGACAGAGCGGGAGGGGGTTGGGAGTGGGGTGGGGGGGTGAGCAGGCCTCAGACGGCCCTAATTATCCCGCTGACCTTTCCGGCAGACTTAGAGCGGAAGGAGGAGAGAGGGAGGAATTTGATCAGCTCTCCATGTGACTCAGATAGCATGCAGGGGCTCACTGCTCCAGTGTCAAATACCAAACAACTTCAATGAGACTGTCCTCACAAGAAAATCGACGGCATCAGATATTTGTTCAGATGCCTCAAGTGGCCTGTGTTTACATTCACCTGTTAAAGAGTCCGTCAGGAGCAAAGGGAGGAGTAAAAGGGAGAAAACCTGGTATAGGGAGGAAGTTGGGTCAACAAAGCACATGACTCTGCTGTTTCTCCAACCAACTGTCAATGTTAGCAGAGCAGCAGCAGCTTCAGTGCTCCGTCTGTGTCTACACAGGATGCATTGAGGCAAAGTATTTCAGCGCAGTGTTTCAGCGCAGTACTTCATTGCAGTATTTCAGCACAGTATTTCAGTGCAGAATTTCAGCACAGTATTCCAGTGCAGTGTTTCAGCACAGTATTCCAGTGCAGTGTTTCAGAACAGTATTTCAGCACAATTCAAAAAAACATTGTAGTTCCACAAGAAGAATGGAAGAAAACAGACCTGAAGTGCAAAAAATATGCTGTCATGTTCTTGCAGCTTATAGGGGCAAACACAATGTGAGAGATGTCACGGTCTGTGTAAAAGATATTGCGATGATTGCAATGATATTGTGGGGTTGACTATCGGTACTTTAACAAAATGTTTACACAATGAGATTTTGGGCAGATAATCATTATTAATGTGGACATGTAACATGTACTAATCTCGAGCCGTAACATTTGCTTCTTTGTAGTGAACTTTAATGTCTACATATTACATTTTAGGTATCCTTCTGTGTCTGCCTTTTACATTCCGGGATGCAGCTACCATGATGTCCAACAAATGCACATGGTGGGGTGACGCTGCATGTGGTTATGTTTAGGCTCCAACAGCACATAGCAACCAACGCTGGGACGTCAATAAATGCACATGCTGCCACAGATGGCTAGGATTAGAGGAAGGAGGCACATAGGTGATGAAAAAAACATAACATTCAGACAGGAAGCAAACACCAGACTCCTGCATCAATGTCTGGGGTTTTTACGACACATCCACCTCCCCTCCCGAACTATAGGCACCCTTGCACACACATCGTTATTGGCTGCATTTTAACCTGACTCCATCCTACTGCGTTTCATGCACACACGCCAGGTTGTGTCCAGCTACATTCTCAAGTGACGCCAACCGTCCGTGTAACAGGCAGATGTGCTAGTTTTCAGGTGCATTTCTTGCAACTTTTGGGGTCATTTCTTCTTAGGTTGCTCTTTGCCTTCTTTCCATATTTTTTTAAAAGAAATCAAACCAATTTACTTTAGTTTCAAAGGGTTAACTGCCGAGATCTTAGCATGATATAGATAGTCAGATGGCACAGGAAACGTGAGCAGTCACAGTCAGACAGATTGGAAATAAAAAGTTAGACAAACTTCTTTGGAAGAGAAAACAAAGGCTAATGGTGAAATTATTACGCACACAGTCTGTTGTAAACAGCCATCCCGGTTTACAGAGCAGCTGTTGACTTGTTTACAACCTAATTGTCTGATGGCTCGGGTTTGTTGCCCTGTTGGACTGTACTGAAGCATTGCAGCTGTGTTGCCAGATCTCAATTAATTTGGTGAGTGCAATGTTATAACTGATACAATAGCAAACAAATGCCCAGAGCTGTACATTAAAGACCAAAAACAGGAATTATCCTCGGAGGGCTTGGCAGCAGCTGACATGTTGGACCTCTTCATAACAACCATTTGCCAAGTCCATGGCCGAGTTAAATCACATATTTAAAAAGGAAAATGTAATTTGATTTGAATCTAGTCTATAGATTATTTATTTATTATTATTTTGATAAAGGAACGTAAAACGCAATGAGCGTGTGGAGTGAAAGCTTGGTGTAACAGGAAACAGGGATCTAAAGGAAATGAAATACAATGCAAAAGACTAAAGGACAGCGTATGAAAGAAAATGAGAGGGGAACATGGAAAACAAAGAGGTAAATGTAATTACAACAGAGGGTGAGAAATAAAAAAAACATAAAACATTGTGATTGTCAAGCAACAGGAACATGAAATGTGAAAAATAGAATTGGACTGAAAAGGTCAAATGTTTTTTGGGGTTGCTGTTTTTTGCAACAACTGGAGACCTAAGCTGCTTTTTCAACATTTCTTCAGCCCAAATTATTGTGGTTAACGATTCCAACTGTTTACATGGATGCTATATAAAGTGATCCAAATGATGTGTCTTTACTCACATTATACCTTTTTTGACGTGCACAAATTGGTTCTGCCCACTGTGAAATGTCTAATATACCAGAAATATAATAGAAAAAAGACTTTTTCCCCCTAACTTAAAAAATAGAAATTAATACAACACATGGTGAGCACAATAAGGAGAAGTAGGGTTTCTGTGTGCTAATACAATTTCAAGATGGACCAGCATTGGGAATAATATTGGCATTTCTGCTGTTTATCCTAATAAAGCAGCAATATTAACAGAACATACTTTCCTGCAATATTTAAAGCAGTGGTTCCAAACTGGTGGGTCGTGATCCAAAAATGGGTAAGGGGTCTATTCTGAATGGCCCGCAAACATCTCGTGAACATGTCAAGTTTGCAAAAATCACTTTATTTTAACACTTTATTTTGAAGAACTGTGAATTTCTGGCACAAAGTTTTTGTTTTGAAGTGCTTTCTCTGCTTGTTTTTGCAAAATGTTTTTTTTCTTTGTGTCCTAAGTCAGTGTATTGTTTACATTTTGTGAAACTGAATTGAATATGTGGTCATTTATAATGTGCGGACCTTGAACTGACGACAGAGGAGAAATGTCGACCCTGTGACTGGACCAGTTGGGAACCACTGCTTTAAAGGGACAGTTCATTCCAAAATCACAAATATCCTCTTACCTGTAGTGCTATTTATTATTACAAATTGCTTTAATGTAAATTGCAGAGTGTTGGAGATATTAGCCGTAGAGATGTCTGACCTCAGATCAGTATAATGTAAAAACAAAACACTCAGCTTCTGGTACTTCTGGCACCAAAAAAAAAAAAAAAAGCCTTGCAGTTGAGTGTTCCCAGTGGCCACTCACGGTATTGCAGTCGAAATCCCTTGTGGCCCAAAAAGCATTTTCCCCACAGACCACCATTGTAACAGAGACATTTGTCTGTTGACAGGACACCTTCAACTGCAAACGAGGTCAATTATGAATCTTTCTATTATTAAGTTTTGAGCCACAGTGATTATCATTGTAAAACTTTCCTCGAGCCAAGAAAAATGATTTAAAAACCTGTGACGCCATGACAGTGTAAAGTCTATAATCATACCGTGCAAGTAAACCTGGATGTTAGAAAACTTTTTCCGCATTTGTACCAGGTGAGCAACTTTATTGGAATGAATAGGCGCCATTTTTGACACAGTATCTAGGGTCACGTTTAGAAAAGAACAGCCCTACTAAAAATGAAAAAGTCTTTCCTTTGCATTAAAAAAAAAATCTGCATTCATGTGATAACATTGTAAAAAATGATCCTTTTGTAAACGCTTCCCCAAAAACAACCGAAAACACCAACAAACAAGAAGACGAGGTGCAACAAATAATAAACTCAGTAGTCAGCATTACAAACACAGCTCAGTAGTCCACCATTGTCATCATTGTCGTCCTCTTACTCGCACATGGCTGTTTGTATGAAGTGTAATGCACATGGGTGAGGTGCGACGGTCACATCACCGTTCTCACAGGATCCACACATTGCCAAAACACATCTGTTGTGTCAACATTTCATGCAAGAACTGTTGCTGTGTAAATGACCTGTAGGTTGTTATTAAAATCTGTGGTCCTAAAGTATGGATACCACTACCCAGAATGCAATGCACCAAGACATCATTGCCTAATTTCTATATTATCTCTGCCTAAGGCCAATGTATCCGTGCTTGATACTCATGATGTTTATGGGACATTTCTTTCATTTACAACCTTCACACTAATTACACAGAACACCTGTGGAAATGGCCTCACTGAGGAGGAGCTGCAGAGGGAGAAAGACTGAGGAGTCACAGCTGCTAAGTGCAGACTTGTAAAAACTAAACGAGCAGCAGGCAGCTGTTTTTAGTGAAAATGCTCCAAGAAAATGTGACTTTAGCTGGTGAACATAGAGGAGCATTTAGCAGCTGACGAGCCATTTACCTTTCTGAGGAGTTTGTGGAGAATAAAAGCAGAATTAAAACAAGAGTCAGTAATATACTAAGAGTTGTCAGGTGTTGCTCTGTGTTTGTTGTTTGGCTACATGGGCAACTGTTTGCAACCACATATGCTTTTTTGAGGTATAACGTGGATGTGTTAAAGGTTGTTCTGCTGTCTTTGAGTGGCCAGAAAAAGGTTAATGCTGATCTAAGGAGTTGGACTGGCATCAGGAGCAAATTAATTTCAGCAGAAAAGCATTTGAAAAAGTCATGTGTAAATGTAATCCATCTGAATTACACCTTGACGCTCTCAGATATGAATCTCATGTGGTGTAGAAAAGGCAGTGATTCCTGCGTTGAATCATGCAAAATTGAGGCATCAATATCACCCTCATTTCCTATCGATAGACACCCCCAGAGGACTGTGGCTGGGATCTGATTAAGCTAACCTGCTATTTAATTACACTCATTTAAAATTTTAATACAATCACCTCTAATTTAATTAACACCACTTATTATTTGGATGCACTGCCCTCATTCTCTTTTTCTTCATAGTATGAATGCCTCCTTATGTTCCTCTCCATCTGTCTGAACCTCCAGCTCATTTTTCTCCTGTTTTTGTCCAAATAGTTTCCTCCAATTAGCAGGAGAAAAGGAGACACTCCATTAAATGAGTCCATATTTGATCTTATAGCCCTTGCCCGCCCACTACCTCCCACCTTAGAGCGCCCCTTTTGTTGTTGTTGCATAAAAGAACAAACTGTCAGTTGTGTAACAGCGCTTTGTAAGGGTGGGAGGAGGTTATATTAATGTATGCACTGTAGATGCTTCAGTGTTATCTTTCTGTTCTTTCTTTTTTGTGATCATCACCTCCTTTAATTAAATAACAAGTTGGAAGTGTGTGTTTTAGTGTGTGTGTGTGTGTGTACTTGTACTTGCACTTGCAACATAGTAAGGAACGCAACATAACCACCAGACTGAGGACATTTTGGAAAGTGATTACATTTTGGCCAGTCCTCACTTTTTCAAATGCCTGCTTGAGGGTTATGGCTTGGTTTTAAAGTTTGGGTTAGGGTTGGGGTTAGGCACTTAGTTGTGATGGTTAAGGTTAGGGTAAGGGACAAAGGCAGTATTACTTAACTTATGGCCCGCAGGCCAAATATGGCCCATCAATAGGGTGCATGGTGGCCCCCCAACCATTTTCTAATTCATTCTAGTTCTGATTCCCTGCACACCCCAACAGGGGTCCAAACTAAGACCCATATATCCTGGAATCCTAGAAAAGTCCTAAAATTCTAGAAATATACTAAAATCCTAGAGACATCCCCAAACCCTAGAAATGTCAAAAAATCCTATAAATGTCCTAAAATCCCAGAAACATCCTAAAATCCCAGAAATATCTAAAACCCTAGCAATGTCCTAAAATCAAAGAAATGTCCTTAATTTCTAGAAACATGCAAATATCCTTGAAATGTCCCAAAATCCTAGAAACATGTGGGGCTGCTGCGACTGGCCCCTGGCCTCCTGTTATTTCGGCTCCACACAACGATAGAAGCACAGGGATGTGTGTGTCCTCTATGTTCACAGTCAAGAATTTCATGTTTTAAAAAATACGTTTTTTACAGCAGTTGTAGTGGTTTCAGTGCAAGCGTTTTCTGCGAGGCGCTGGGACAGATACACTGTGGGTGGGTGGCAGCAGGGAGAAGAGGTTGGGGGGTCCCTGGGAAAGAGCCCTGAGGCCCCAGGAGATGAGAGGCGGGGAACCCTGTGCTGCTAGTTAATGTAGACCCTGGTTAAAGTAAATTCTCCTCTGTTGAGCACGATGGAGTTACAGCTCGTCAGATCTGTGTGTGTGTGTGTGTGTGTGTGTGCGTGTGTGTGTGTTCTGTATACTCTATGTGCAAGTATTTGTGGACGTGTGTGTGGGGGATTTCAGTGGCAGTAGTGCTTCAGAGAATAAATTACAGCTTTTCCTTGAGGGTCTGAAGGGGACTGCATGAATTTCACAGCTGAACAATCATCAGTTCCCCTTCGACACACATGCACACATTATACACACACCAACAGTCCACCACCATGATTCCTGATGCGTCAGGAATGGTTAAAAAAATGTAAACAACCATTAGACAAACTAATGTGGTTGATATGGTATTTTCTGTGGTTGATTTTTCTTCTCAACATAAACACTCCCACACACTTTGGCCAAGCATCTTGTGAAACATTATAACTCCAGCGTTGCTAGGGTAATAAATCGTTGTGTTTATATGTGTATCGTACACATATCTGTGTTTGTGTCAAGAAAGAGAAAGAATAGACTGGTAATAAGTATAGAAAGAAAATAATATCCATCTAAAAACGGGAGAAAAAATATGTTGCATTTTTTTTCTCCTCACATTCTGTGAATGAATTAATACTCTTTATTGGAATGGAAAGCTCTTGTGGGCCAGATGTGGCCTCCAAGCCAACAGCTGATGATTACATGTGTAGAAACGAGTTATTGTAACAAATCAAAAAAATATTGTAATGGTGGATTTCTTTCATCAGTGTTTTGTTTTTTTATACTTTATTATGCTTTTTTTCCCCGTTCATTCCAATAGACAAAGAGGCCTAAAACAGACATCACTAAATAGTGAAAATGAAAAATAAATAATCTCAACAAACTTTTTTTCAACAAAAAACACAAGTTTATTTACTTATATGAACTCATATTGATGAATGTAGTGATGCATTATTATATTTGTCTTCATGACTCAAAATATTCTCAATATCTGAAGTATCTCCAGAAAACAGCATGTTGAAAACTTCCAGACATAAATATTCTGAGAACATTAGCAATAAGATGCATTATAAGCTGATTGTATCAAGAGAAATTAAATCACAGCAGTATTTTCCCTGTTTAAACTGTATTTCTTCTTTTCATTTGATGGTGTCACTCAAATCCACTGTCCATTCCAACAGATGGATAGGGTATTTTTAAAAAAAACTCCTGAGTAAAAAACTATAAATCTTTCATAAGATACTTTGAAATTTGTAATTAATATAACATCTCATATTTATTTCAAACACAGTTTAAACATAAGTTATATACTTTCACATGATTACTGGATGGAAATGTGCTTTGAGCATCCTCCTTTCCTCACTGTCGGCCATGTTTGTTGAAAAAGGGGGCGTGGCTCTACTGCAGTCCACTTTAGATGATGTGGAACACTGTGATGGGCTTACCCAGCTAGCAATTTTTTGTCTTCAAAATGTTCAGTGAACAGTGCAACCAATGCAATGTATTAGTAACATTTTTAGCAGCAAGTGGTCTTAAAGTTACGGTCCTAAAGTTAGAGTAACATTCTATGTAAACATAATATATAATATAATATATGCATAATATATATTATTATGCTAATATAATAATAATAATAATAATAATAATAATAATAATAATAATAATAATAATAATAATAATAATAATTATTATTATTATTACCCTTAAAATGTAAACATCCTTTAAATGTTCTTTGAACATTAGATTCAAATGTTTTCTTTGATACATTGTTTCAAATCAAAAAAGTCTGTATTTTTGGTCAGAGTAAAATGACAGCTCTCATAGATCTAAACATACTAGAAAAGTTAAATCCATTGGAATAGATGGGTGATCTTTTTTAAAACTTATTTTGATATGGCAAAAAGCTTTAGTATTTGGATAACCATGAACCTCAGCGTCTATGTTAGAAGGTAGCTACAACACAATCAGAGCTGTAGCTTGGTCATTACAATTGTCAAGAGACCACTGCACCAGACCAGCATAATTATTCAAAACAGACAGAAAAAATTAAGATGAAGGTGAACTTATCAATGATTCATCACTCTGTTCTCGGTTCTGCTGGATTCATTTCAAGATCAAGTTTCCATTAGGTCTTAAATACTGGAACTTTCTGAAAATATCTTTGCACTGGTAATTTCAGATATGGAGAGTCTGTTTTCTCCATTTAACTTGAAGAGAAGAATCCTTGATTTGATAAAGTGAAATGCTTTCATTGGCTCGTCTTCCTGATCATCTCTATCGTTTATCCTGATACGATAAATGTGATTTGTGACTTGCCCTGTAAAGTACAGACAGCGCTATAATTAAAATGAGTACAGTTAAAATCTTGCCATATAGGTCCCCAGAGAGGAATCTTATCAGTCAAATGAAATGGGCGTCTGTGGTATGAAAATGGATGAGAAGCTCTAATACAGACGGCAGTCATCTCAGAGAGGGCAGATGTTGCCTATGTGTGCTGCACATTACACCATCCTGCAGCTGACGCTCTCAGGCCACGATATGGGAAGCTCAATCATGTAAATTGTGCCGTGAATGTTGACTTGGCGAGGGAAAAAAACAGGAAATAATTTAACTGACACTTAAGATACCATTACTGATGAGAATGTTTGGCGTGGTCAGACACCAGTCTTTTTTCTTTTTTTTTTTTTGCAGGTCATGAATGGGTTTCCCTCTTTGTCTTCTAGTCTGCAATACACACCCTAAACATGCAGAAAAAGACAACAGCAAATATTTTAGCAAAAATTCCTTTTTGTTTAAATGCAGCTCTGGTCAGTAGTGCTGTTAATAACCTTATTTATTTGTTTTGTTTATTTTGGACCTAAGCAAGGACCTAAGTAATTGAAAATAATCTTTCAAAAATAAAATAAAATTGCCAATTTTCCTCTTAAGTTGCTTATTGCCCCTTTCCCATGTTTTTGAGGTTTGAGGTTTCAAAGGGTTAATGCTCTTTAGTAGATTAAATATTTCGTAATGTATCGTTTCTGTGGATGACCAGTCAGGTTCTGAATGAAGTCCCATATTATATATATATAGTGATATGTGATTAAGGTCTGTAGATAATGCATTATTTTCTTTAATCATGTGCTGCGTTTTTGCCCTTTGGACATATCCTTACTTGTTACTTGCTGCAGCAGCTTCCTGCTCCCACAGTGATGGAAAATGAGACACCACACATATATCAAGGTTACATGTACTCAACACTCAGCTGTAAGACATTAATAAAATAGCTACAAATACTCACATCTCTGATTTAGCTTCAACCTTTCACACTTTTGTTAAAAATCTTAATATCTTGTGTTAATTGTATTTCAGTTGGTAGTATGTTCCACATTTACAAAAAAAAACCAACTAAGAAAGCTCACTTGACAAACTAAAACTAATATGCATCTTGTGTTAAACTGAATGAAAATATTACTAAAGTACTCTGAGTCTGAGCTCCCACCTATAAGGTGAGCATGCAGGTGCAGTTAATCAGACTGATCTCAGCAGGCAAAGACGGCACTATTTTAGAGTGTGTGAATGGCCACAGATCTGGATGAAAATAATTGAAGTAGTTAACTAGTAGTAGTTAACTTGATGGAAGACACGGGTCTAAGACGCCCTCAGGGTGACAAACACAGTATTTTACAGAATAAGCACTTTAAAGCTGCATCCTCCCTTTAAGTCATGATTTTAAGACCACGCTGTTGCAGATATGCAGCACTGATTTTAATCTAAGTCTGAAAGTGTAAATGTGAGTGTGAATAGTCCTCTATCTATGTGTCAGCCCTGTGATAGTCTGCTGACCTGTCCAGGACGTACTTCGTCTATCTCCCAGTGTCAGCTGATAGATCCAGCCCCACCGCAACCCGATTATACATAATAAAAGAATAAATAAGTAAAATCTAAAAGCCAAGATCGTAAGGTTGTTGTTGTAGCTTTACATACACATTTATATTTTTATATTTTAAACTTACATATTAATTCTTTATTTTACACACTCAACACATTATATTTTAATTTAATATTCACCTGTTTGTGCTAATCGTCTGTTACTGAATATCTTATTCTTACATACTTCTGTTTATAAATATTTAAAAATTAACATACTAGTGCTAATTCTTTGATATGACTGTATTTCTATTTTATATTTATATATTATATACTTTAACTTGTTATATATATATATATATATATATATATATATATATATATATATATATATATATATATATATATATATATATATTTGAAGGTGAATTTTAAAGCAGTCAAAATAATCTCGAACTGCAGCTCTTGCAGCAGTTGGCCATTGGATGAGTTTAAAACACTTTAGCTGTGGTTTGATCCGTCAGCCGTGGTGCTTGCTGATAACTTTTGATAGCAAGTTTAAAGGTTTTCATGAAGGTTTCTGTCAGTATCAGACAAGGAAAAACATTCTTTATCAGCCAGTCAGATAACTGTAATGCCATCGTCACTCCAGCAAAGTAAAAAAAACACATTTTGACGATACTATGAGAAAAGTGTGGATAAATTAGTGGCCCCTGAAGTCCTCCTAAATGTTCAGGCTATCTAAAAGCCAAATAAAACAATAATAAATTGTCTTTTTCTTCATTGTAACAATTATACCCATCATAGTTTTCCCTGTTAGTAAAACATTCATGCAGAGACAGCTGTGTGTGTGTCCCATGGATTTGATACCTTTTCACCAGACCTACAGCTTCAGTTTTGAGCTATAGGTGTGGCTTCAGTTTGACAGAACACAGAGACATGATTTGTTTTTTCATCCATGAACACACAAAGGAACACGTAAACACACAAAGCATAGGGCCATGCTCAAAGACATACACACACAATCACACACAACTATTTTAACACACACTTTGTTCTTCCTCTGACACCCTGCTGTCTGTGCTGTGTATCCCTGAGGCTGCCCTCCACGCCCTCAGGTCCTGATGCTGCCCTACTTTCTCTGCTGAGAAACACACACACACACACACACACACACACACACACACACACACACAAACATCGTCAGCCCTGTCCCCAAAGCACAGGCCTTCAATTGGCAGGTGCACCCAGCGTGAAATAACAGGAGGAGGGCAAAAGACAGCCACACCACAGCTCTGTGTGTATGTGTGTGAATGTCTATGTTAGTTTACGTGCGGCATGTGGACACGGACAGGTGAAGGGACAGAAAGGAGATGTGGGACTGGGAGGGGGAGGTCCAGCAGAAAGGCCTTGTTGTGATTAATACAGTGTTTACACCCAGGGTGCCGGCATCCCACGTCCCGTTAATCTGTCCCACTGACGATTTGCCGAGCCTAATGTGAAATGAGGCGTGGAGCCGAGTCGTTTATCATCCGGGCTGATGAGAGAGGCCAGGCCGACGGAGGCAGGAGCCAATAGGACGCCATTCAGAGACCACTGTTCATCCACAGTCACAAAATATTCCGAAACATTTAATCCACTAAAGAGCATTAACCCTTTATAACCTGGATTAATTTTTCCTTTTTCAAAAACATGGGAAAAGGGCAATAAGCAGCTTCAGAAGAAATGACCCAAAGATTAGCACAAAAAAAGAAGATAAAATTAAAAAAAACCCAATAATGTTTAAGAAAAAAAAGTAAAAATTAAAAATTATAATTATAATTAAATAATAATAATAATAATAATAATAATAATAATAATAATAATAATAATGGTAATTCAAATAATGTGTGGAGTGTTAAGAAGCATTCTTTCTGGGGTTTTTTTGTTTTTTGCATTTAATATTTTTTGGGGGGATCAATATGTTTTGTGTTTTTATTTAGCCAAATATGATGACAGAACATGTCCAGCTTTAGTTAATTTTTGATAATGACAATTTAAATAGTTTTCTCAACTATTTTGGTCTTATTTTGTTAATGTCTTACATAAGCCTTTTAGCTTAGGTTATGCAGATTTTAGAGATATGAATCATTTGAAAACCCACACCACAACAGGCAAAAAAACCTATGTAGGTACTGGAGGACCATTACAGACTTACAACAGTGAGTTTTGGTTTCACATGGGATACCAACACACTTCTCCTGGGTGAAAGTGTTTTGTTGACCCATCCTCCTCCCCTCCCCCCGGACTCATGCAGATTTTCTTGCTCTTTATACTTCGCCAGTTGCTCTCAGTATCAAGTATGGCTGCCAACAGGTTTACAGTGGACTCAGATGAAAGTGTCTTATAGAGACGCTGAAGGCTGCCTTTGGCGTCCATATGACACACTAAGGGGGCGTGACAAAATGATGTTATTTGATGACCTTGGGTTGCTAACGAGCTGTTTATTTACATATTTTATAAAAGTCATGTTTTTTTTGGGGTTTTCTTTTAAGCTCTGGTCAGGCAGTTGTACATTAACATTTATTCACAGTTTCCTGCTGGGCAAAAAGAATATGACTTTGGCCAAGTAAAGCAGACGGGGTATTCACTGTGATTAATAACCTGTGCTATTAGTCAGCCGGGAAAATAACCCCCGTGCTATAAACTGCAAGGTTTTGCACTCACACTGTTAAATGAGACAGGGAGAGGGAGAAGGGAGTCTGAGTCGTGATGCGAGTTGTGACTTTGAGGGATCAGAGAATGTGGAAGGCGCGTCAACAAAGCTGTGGCGTTGGAGAGACAAAAGTTGCAAATGGTATTTTTAGCCTTAGAGTTTCCGAGTTTGTGCTGCATGCAGTCTGGCTTGTCGCTTCACTCTGCTGAGTCTCAGCTCATTCCAGCAGAGCCGGGGTGGAAGCAAGCTAAATGGATTAGAGCGAGGATGCGGCTACACTGATTTGGTACACAATACACTCTACCCTGTCTGTTCTACACCCTGCAGACTTGGAACCTGATTTGCAAAGGAGCTAACTTAGGAGTAAGCATGTTTGTGTCTCTGTGTGTGTTGTGGAGGTGCATGTGTGCAGACATAAAAGAAAATTCCCTAAAACACCTCATTGCTGTTAAAAAACATCTTTTTTAGCCATGCACCTCACATTACTGCTTCTATTGTGAGGTATGCTGGTGTATTCAATGTTTTTTCTTCGCTATGTATGTCACATTGTGTCTGTGCATCTTCAGTGGAGTTTGCAGAGCTGAAAAGTGTTCATTGATTCTGAACAGCAACAGTAAACATATGGGGTGAAATGTGTATAAAGATGCAATGAAGACAATCCAGATTTATTTTTAAACAAGAGCAGGTCTGATTCGCCTGCTTGACAGAACATCGACTTGTATGCAGTTGGGAGGAAAAGCATCAAACAACGTTCAAGCACATCCCATTTGATCCTGATTTGATCTTTGATCTGGTACAGAGAGCATCTCATGCACAAAAGAAAACCTTTCACAGAATCATTTATCGACACTGCCAAATATTTCAAGCCTTTGCCTTTGAGCCACACGACTGCAGGGGATGAGGATGTAGTGTAATATAACAAATAATGGGCCTCATGCAAGAAACATTATACAAACAGTTTTTCTCATGTTTTTGCTCGTATCCCCGATTTTGTTAGTACTTATTGATTTTTGTGATTCAATGTTTTCTTACTTTTGCTCTTCTCTTAGGCAAGAGGAAATTTTACAAGTGATCCAGATAATCGTACCAAGATAAGAGACAAACATCTCGCTCTTACACGCCACAAATTGTTGTCCACCAAAAAAAAAATAATACTTTTTACATTTTAAGGAACATAAGGAACATAAAAATTAAAAAAAAAAAAGCATGAATATCTTTATTCAAATTTAAATGATGTTTTAAAATGTACATCATTTAAAATCCTGCTGTACTTGTTGCGTTGATCCCAGTTACTGTAATTTCAGTTACTGTGTGTCCCTCTGATGACCAGAATGTAACTAAGTACAAATTTGAGGTTACTTTTCCATCACTTCAGTATTTTAATGTCATACCACTTTCTACTTCTACTCCATTACACTGCAGAAATATTGTACTTTTTATTCCACTACTATTATAAGATAACTACTTTACATATTAAGATTTTTGTACACAAACCAAAAATATTCAAGTGCAGCTGAAACAAGTTGATTATTTACTTGGCAACTATTTTTTTCATCGTGTAAGTCATTTTTCATGCAAAAACATTACATAGTTACGGCTTCTCTGTATACTGTATGTATTGTTATATTTATTCAAACCTTTGTGCATGTGTACTTTTACTTTTAATACTTCAAAACATTTCCCTGAAATCACATTGACTTTGTTTCAGTCTATTTAACAGTGCGTCAATTTCACAACTGCAGAAGTTCCTCTTCTTACACCCCTTTTTGGTGTCATCTCTCCAGTCTTGGCCATATGTGCCAGAGTCTTTGTACGCTATATGGTGTTTAGGAGCCGTTACCTGAGCTAATAGGTGACTTATGATGAAGTGGGTTTCATTATTAAACACAGTGCAGTTAAGGCAATAAAACTACTTGGTAAAGTTCAGAAAAAAAGATCAAGGTTTGGGTTAAAATAAGTAAGTTTGTTATGTAACAGTAACAATAACATAACACGAAGTAAATATGTCAAGTGTCACATTAAAAAGAAAAATGCAACTTTTGGTTTCACATCAGACACAAACACTGGTCCACTTGGGTGAAAGTCCAATTTTGTTTGACCATCCACCTCCCCTCCCTCTGCCTTATGCAGACTTTCTAGCTTTTCAAACTACATAAGTTGCTCTCAACTTAGAGTTTTGCAGCAGATGGGTTTACATCACAACTAGATGAAAGCCCGTTTGCCTCAGTGCTTCATGCATGAGCATGAGAACAAAATATTTTTATTGTGCATCATTTCTTTTGTGCATGGTATGGTTTCTTGTAGTGCATAAAAAACTGTGTATACTATAACGTGCATGCAAATGAGTTGCACAACAGAAATTTTGTAGTTCAGTTTATTGTTACTGGTGGCAACAAACTTTCCAGTGTATGCCCTGATGGTTCTAAAGGTGCTCCAGGTACTTTGCAGGTTTCTGTGCTGAAAAGATTTTAGTTTGAAGAGACTTTGGGGAAAAAATATATCTGCTAATTTCAGTTTCACTGCAGTGTTGATTATTTGAAGTTTGATATTTTTCTGGTAAGGATGGTTAAAACCAACATTTGTTAAAGGTAACAGCTCTCTCCTAAAAACTATGAAAGGCAAACTCTCGCTCTGGTGCCGCTGTGATGAACAAACCTGGATTTGAATGAATAATGAATGGGAGACGTCTTTGTGGACTCATCTGCTGCCATTTTTACACCCAAATGAGCTTCATTTAATTATGAGTCATATTCAGGCTGAGCTGTGAAATGCACTCATATTCACAGACTGCTCACCTTGGTGTTCTCATAGATGCTGTATTTACTGTCACTTGTTTTCAGGTTCACTCTGAGTGGAAACGCAAACCGTGTGGTTTGGTGTTTGCAGGTTTTGAGGGCAGGATAGATTTCTCACACGCATTTCTTTGTTCACTTGTAAAAACAAAAAACAGTCCTCCGGCTTCAGAGGGAAACAGATTTGTGTGCTGAAATTCAGCTGTAGCAGTGTCTTAACATAATAATGTTTAATGATGTTATGTGTGAATACACAGAAATGTACTTCTTTACTGCATATCGTTCTGTATGTGTTGATGTTTTATGAATATATCCTATCTGGGTCCAATTTGCTTGACTCCTTCTGGTTCATAGCTCCTTTCAAAACCAGTTACACAGTGCTTCACAGGTGCACAGACCCAACCCAAACTCCAGAGAAAAATGCAGTTATAGATTTCTACATGGATACGTCACATTTAGCCATTATTATGTAGCAGATATGTTCAAACATTTTGTTGCAGTAATGCTATGGTTTACGCTTGGTTACATTTTGGCACAAAAAACACTAGGATAGGGTTAGAAAAAGATTGTGTTTTGGCTTAAAATACCCAGTATTTGTAGCACAATCCTGAAACACAGCGACAATAACAAAAGACATTTTCTCATGATCCCTGGACAATGTCTAAGAAATTGGTTTATTATATATGAAATACCTTTTGGGTAAGGCAAGGATGCTTGGGTTGGTTGTGCATGAGGCAGGACATGACGTGGATTACAACACAGTCACGTAGTTTGGTATTTGATCACTTTGGTCGCAAACAACAGATTCTCTTAGTGTCATGAGACAATTTTGACTTTGGCACTTTCCCAAAAAAGTAAATGATCTCTCTTCTTCATCCTCACGTTTATTGTGTAACATGTTTTGTGCAAGCTTCGTGATAGAACCATCTTCATCACGCTAACTGGCTCACTGTAAATTTTCCACACAATTACCCACTCCATTACCACACGGGCTCCAGCTGACATGACATGGACTTTTTCTGAATGTATTTGTGGTCTGCACAAATGTGAAATGCAAACATTTTCCTCTGGCAACTGCGCTAACAGACTATTATCTCTTATGAAAAAGAACTATTGAATGAATCCTGCCAACGTTTTGGTAAAACACAGATCAGTCTTTATTTAGAACCGGTGGTTTATAGAGTACCCCAGTAATGAGTGCTAAAACCCGGTAATAAGTTAGCATTTCAGCACCTCCGGTTACCTTGTGTCAAAGTCAGGGTTTTTTTTGAATGGGTTTTTGGTTAAATGCCTGAAATAAGGTATGTGGTTAACACAAGCTTAAGAGACTTGCATGTTTTGTTCTATGACATAAAATATGTCAGTAAATAACCCAGTGTAAACATTCAGGCTTTTATGTGTCTTTAAAAAGGCAGTTTTGGCCCAATCACATCGCGCAAGGCTTTACCGCCTCCTAGCGATGGTGATGCGACCAAAGTGTAGTTCATTTATAGCCTAACATTAGCTTTTTACTTTACCGATTGCATTTATGCTTTAAAAATTTTAAAAGTGGTGCTCAATTGTGAAGATTATCTTATTGAGAAAAATGTGTAGTCATCATAAACGTTTGCATGCCACAGAGCTAATTTTCTGCAATCATCCAAACTCTAATGAAAAATCCCATAGGCTGTTTGACGAGGGAACCGCATTGGCCTACAGAAAAATGTCATCCCTGAGGCACCCCATTACATTTGTAGCACCTCAAGTATCTGTTATCATAGCAATTAAAGACATTTGGTAGATTTCCAAAATATATTTCTTTGGTATTTCCAGTTTCCATGCACCTGAGTGAATAACCTATCTGACTTTATAAATTTATCTCAGATTTAACATTGGGCTCATAAATGAAAACACCAACAGATTTTCTGATTTCTCAACAGCTGGGTTTTTTTTCCCTTTTTTTCTGAAAAGCATCCTTTTAACAACTTTGCTTTAGGAATAAAAATGAGTTATTCATACCTTAAAATGACAGATAGGTAAACTGAAAATAACTGAAAAGGACTTAAAAGAATAGATATGATCCAGCTAAATAAACTCATTGCTTCAACACTGCACTTTTGCAGGTTTGAGTTTATGGGCCTATTGCTCCCAATAAATTGGCTTAATCCCAATTCCCAAGCAAATAAGAAAAAAACAAAACAAAACATCAATTGTCAAATTAGAAAGAATGGAAAGGTGTGGATATGTACAATGTCAATCAAAGCACTCTGAACACTTTTGTTAATTATTATTTACAAATGTTCTCAAAATTGGGGCATTCATTGCACACTTGAGAGTATTTAGTACAGAAAGATAGTAAGTGCACAGTGTGTATTCTGTGTAATGTGTGTTTGTGCACAGATCCATGGGCGGTTGTATTATCCTCCGTCACTCACAGCCTTCTGCTGATGTGTCGAAATGTCGGTCGCCTCCTCTGTCGATATTATTTGCCGCTCTGTGTGCAGCCTGAGCCGGGCCAGCTGAGGGAGAGCAGAGAGCAATAACTGTGAACGAGGGAAGCAATAACTCCGTTGGCTCCCTCATCAAATCAGAGCCGACTGATGCGGAATAATCAGCAATTGAAATCAGAAGGAGGAAAAAAGCTGAACTGACAAAATGGGAAATGTCATCATGAGAGGAGCAATAATAAAGGAATCAATGAGGTGCAGTTGCCGTTGCACTTCTCGGAGGCAATAAGACAATCGGGGCAGAGCTGCGCCTTCACACAGTTTTCGGAGTCATGAAGGAAGACTGAGGAGGAGAGAAAATGACACTGTTAGAATTTAGAAATCATTTCTGAGCAGCTGTCTGGTGTTCAGCCAGTGTGAGACCATGACACAGCTGGAGTGAAGAACTGTGAGGAAGGTTTCAATGCGCTGTAAAGAATCTAAATCATACTTTTAAAAATCAGTTTAAAAGAATGACCCATCATATTCCATACACTGTAATCAGACTAACGTTTTTGTGTAGTTGCTCTTAAATCCCCAGCCAGTTCATGAAAACATTACACGCTTCATTCATTTGTCATTTTACAACACAGGGTTGCACCATGCAGGTTGCTGCCATGGACTGTTCGTACATATACCTTTAAAAAGTAATGCACCACAATTCATAAGTAACCCACAGAATCATGAGCCAGTAATTTATTTTAATTTATGTCTGTAATTTATTGACGGCAGTAAAAAAGGAAGTAGTACAAAGACCTATAGTCGGTGTAATGAGACAGGTTTGGGTGGTGGATGGGTCAAACAAATACAGGACTTTCCACCAGGAGAGCAGTAGTTGGAAACATGCAAAATCAAGTGAACTCTGAGTTATTATTATTATATTATTATTATTATTATTATTATTATTATTGTTGTTGTTGTTGTTTTGTAGACTTAACCCACATAACTTAACCCACTTTATATGCCTAAACCTAACACTCTGACATTTACTTGCCAAAACCTAGGCTTCATAACTTACTTACTTAAAGCTAAAGCGGCCCAAACATGTTTCTTTTTGTAACCTTACCTATGTATTTTTATTTGCCTAAAACTATCCTACCTAACTACATAACATAGCATCCCGGAATGTCAAAAGCTGACGCAGAAGGATTCCTAGAGCGTAATATGTAGACTCAGAAGTCCACTGACAAAACAGCAACATGTGACGACTTTCGAAAACGTGTTGGCTTTTCACTTTACTAGCTCAGGAGGAGGTAATTGCAATAATTGCAGCGTTGACTCCTCTTGTCCACATGTTCATGTATCCTTGAGCAAAATGCTGGGTGCCTCATACCGTAGCTAAGTGTGTTTGTACGTGGATTGGTGAATGTACCCAGATTATAGTGACAGCATGACAGTAGATGCTTTTTATAAAGGTTATCTGTGGTAAATATGCAGACAGTTTTTATAATAATGATGATGTAATCATTGGTATTTTCAAAGCACTTTTCAAAGAGCAGGCTGTATAAGGCTCCACAAGTCAAAAGATTGGAAACCAACAATAATAAGCAAATGGAGAGTTGAAGGTAGTGAGACATTCAATGAACTAAAATAAAATAGGTAAAACACCGTTTTTAAAAAAAAAAAAAAAAATACATAATTTAGATAAAATAAAAAGAAATTAGAAAAAGAGATTTTAGATATGATACTATCTTTTTGTCTCACATATCTGTTTGGTTTGACACAATTGGTGTTTCAAGATCAAGGTAAAGTAGTCAGATATTTATCAGAAATGTTTTTGCAAGCTGAATCTCAAAGTCTGAGAGAACAAGTTTAGAAACCAAATCCCTACAGCCTATCTTATCAGTCAGTCTTTGTGCCAGTTGTCTGCAGAAGTTTATTTATAGAGAGGTTTTGGATGCTTTAGCATCAAAGTCCTTGTTCTGTTGGCACTGGCTTTACTTCCTCATTGTTTGGGGTCCAACAGACGTTACTTATGTATGACTTTTTTTTGGCATCACAGGAGCTCAATTTCAACACTGGCAAAAACAAAAATTAAGGACACTTAACTCATAGATACATTTAACAGAAAACTATGTCAAGACAATACATTAAATATATGAAAGACACTTTAACATGCACTTGATTTGGGATTAAGTTTCATGTTCAATTTTAGAAGTGGCTTGTGCATAAAAGAGTACTGCCATCTAACCCAGAGACTATGTCAAAATAATAGACATACCGTCACTGATTTGTTTGTGGACTCCTGTCTTGAGGCTCAAGTTAAGCATTTTTGCCCTTGCCATCTTAATATGTTTGGGCCAGAGTTGACCAAATTTAGATGACAGGGTGGAGCTTTGGAGGAGCGAGGGATGCATATGACTTTTATAATTGTTTTCCACTAAAGTTAGTCATTATATGCAGGTTTTTGGGGGTTTTTTAACATCAGAGAAGTGGCTAAATATAGGCTATGGATTCCTTACCCATTGCCACTAGACTAGAGTCATGTACACGGCTCTGCAGTAGACTAGTATGCATTTGTTTTTGGTTTTTTTACTGGTGTGTCGTGTGTCACGGATAAGCTGAAAAACAGATTGGTAAACAGTAGAAAGCAGCATGGAGGCCAGTGAAAATGTTTTTGTGGTTACTTCTTTTCAAATATACCTCTCACTTATTCAGTCTTTCAATCTTGGTGCAGACTTATTTCGAACAATGTTTGATAGTTGCCAGAGACAGATGATATTTTGTGATGGCACATGATCGCATCTTGCCAGTAAATGGGCTTAAATTAATGATTTAACCCGTGTTGTATTTTCATCAAAGCCGATTGTAGCTTTAGCCAATAAATAATTGTAATTACTGAAGAGTCATTTGATCTCAGTGTAAATGCCGATTATAACCTTTCCCATTAGGTAAAAAAGCCAAATATTAGCGAGTGGTTTTGTGATTGTGTGCAGTTGGGAAAGGGCTATAGACTGTGATAAAGCCTTGCAGACAGCCTGTCACTCAAAGCAACCACAGCCTTAATTATGCATGACTTTAAAACTGAACAAAATGTAAACAGGCTGTAAATTTAATTTTTTCTGCTGTAATGTTGGGCATTTGAACCATGGATGTATTAAGACACGTGGATTCAGCATTGGCTGCAAGGCCCTAATGATTCGAATAAAGGTGCTTAGTAGTGTGTAAAGCAAAAAATGGTCTTTTTCTGTGAAATGAAAGTACTCAGATCTCCTGTATTATGGAGCCCATAAAGAATGCACTCTAAAGACTTGCGGCAGCCGAGTGTGCTCAAGCGGCTAACCTAAAAAAAAGATAACTTTTGGTTTAGCACTCTGCTAACTTGAGTGGGGATAAAATTATTTAATCTTGCAGCTCTTCTAGACTTTTCCAGAATACCCAAATGTGATTGGACCAAAAGAATCAAATTTTGATATATACACAAGTCATTTTGCAGGAGTTTTGACGCAAAAAAAAATTTATCCACTGATTTACAGATGTTTATTTGACAATGTAAGTGTATGGGGGAAAAAGTCTTTCTGGGCTGTATGATGTAATTCCACTTTTGGTCACTACGTAAAACTGGCTTCAAAGCCTGGCACTGTTCCTGGGGGCTTGATTTTAACATGGGAGTCTGCGGAGATCTACTTGCTTTTGGCGTCAGCCTCAAGTGGCCATTCATGAACTGCCCTTTCAGCATTGGCTTTATTTTTCGACCTGGAGATTCCTGCTTGGTCTAACCATATAGAGATATGGCAACCTGAATATCCAATTTGATGGTAATAATTTAAATTCACTTTTCAAGACATGGTTGGGGTTGGGGTCAGAGGCAATGTTGTTGGTCAGCTTTATTTTAGGCTGACGCAAAGAATTTCTCAAAGGGTTGACCTATGATGCTTCTGCAGATTTCCATTTTGTGCAGCAGTTTTGACTTAAAGTGGTGGACAAACACTTGCATAATATAGTGTTACTGGAACACTCATAATCACAGAAGCAAAAGACAAAAGAAGAAATTGTCTTCTCGCCAAAGATCGTCAGGCGCCAAAGAGAATAAATTCTTTGTTTTGTCCTTTTGCTGAAAGATTCAATGTGGTCTTTCCTACAAAGCAGATGGTCCATCATTACACCCAAACATTTGTATGAAAATACCTGCCTGTTTTTTTTACATTATGAATAACAATGGGAACTTTGTGATGGTCAGATGGTGAACCAGATATAATGTCTTCTGTTTTCTTTGTGTTTATCTCAAGAGAACTGTTATCACTTCACCGTTGTTTATGCCATATTGGAGCAACCCAGGGTGATAATGAGTCATTTTCTGTAGAAGGCATCCTCAGCTGAAAATCATGTTTATGATCAGTTCTCATAAAATTAGTTAAAGTCATAAAATATGAAGGAGGTTGATACAATTTTCGGAAAGTAAAAAAAAGAAATGACCTGAAGAAAGGTGCTTAAAAATAAAAAAAATCTGTAGAATAATCATAAATATTTAATAAATAATTTCTTTATAAAAAATATATTTTTTAAATCTATTAATTTCTTGCATTTTGTGGGACATTTCTTGCCAAGTTGCTCATTGCCTTTTTTCTTATGTTTTTGAAAGAAATCAAGCCAGTTTGCTCAAAGGAGTTAAAAGGTTTAAGTACATGTGAAATTTGTATAAATGCAGCACAAGAAAAGTGATGTCAATCCAGGTTTCAATGGGTTAAGAGAACAGTTTGCTTGAGAGTCAATAATAGGCATTGAACACAGGGTCAAAAAGAGCAATGACCTTTATGTATTCATGAAAGAGCAAAAAGTAAATGTTTTTTAACGTGCTTTATCAGGTTCTGTTGATAAATTCCCAATTTAAAGCCTGGCTGAATATTTACTTTGTAGTTGTGAAGTTATTAACCTTTGTTCAGGTGGCAAATAGGAGCTTTGCCTGCTGGAATGGGTCAGCTTGAATCCCACCTCTGCGCCACTGTTTGCTTTTTATTGGGTTTTTTTTTCCCAGTCTTTTTTTTCAGTAGAGTTTGTTAAAAGCAAAGCCATGTATTTTCCTCAACTGTCACAGTCGCATTCATTGTTTTCTTCTCTAAATTGTTATTGTTCCACCCATGACCCATTTTCTCTCAGCCAGCCACCCCCACACACACCTACACACATACACACCACACACACAAAAAAATCTCTGAAATACACACATCACAGGGGACGGGAGCGCATTCACTGTGAGACCAAAAACCCAGAGCTGCAGTCATATGCTGGCACCCCCACACGCACACGAGCGGAAACGTGTGACATACAAACACAACGGGGGACAAAAACACTGTCTTTTTTTAGACACTTTTTTATTGAAGTGTTTTGTACAATAAACAACTGTCAAGTAGCAACAGAAACACTCCTCTTTCATTTTAAGGACACAAAGACAACAAGCTATGACTAAGCAGCACTGAAATAATATTGATATAATATTGAATCCTAATAAAACTGGTGATTTTCACCCCTACAGTACATACATATATGCTAGCATTATCCAGTGACACAAGTCGCTAATTTGATTTAAACATTGGGCCCTGCACCAATCAGGGCAAACTTATTTTCACAAGAGCGACAAAAAAAAGATGCACATGGTTTCGTTAGCAGAGGCTATGAATCACTGTCAAACCCACACCTTAACTTAAACACCTGTAATATACACTAACCAAAGGAGGAACAACATGCAAAAGGAGCACTAAAGACTGAAAATAATTCCAGCATAAAGAGACAAAAAATAAAACTGCAAAACTAAAAACAAAAACTGAATTACTTGCAATGTATGTTGAATAAAGTACCAAATGGGCTGCTTGTAAACAGTTGAATAATTACAAAAATCCAAGGAAAGGACATGTGGGTATTAAAGGTTCCGAATTGTAAAAAGAGAGATGTCCATATGGTTTTTGTATTATAAGGCAGATATAGGTGCTTTAAATGCTGTGAAAGTTTCAAAATGCTCAATTTATAGGGGAACGCACACAGCCTGTATTCAGAAACTTTAAAAAAAGCCCATAGGATTTTCATGAAATTGTGATGTCACTACTCCATTACATTATATCAATAACATGGGTGGAGCAACAATTTAGAAAAGAATACAATGAATGCGACTGCTTGTCAATCCAAATCTTATTAGTCAAATTCTTTCTCAAATCCTGATCAATTTTCTGTGTGGAAAAAAAGTAGTCTCTCATAGGTTTTCAGCATCACTAGTGGGGTTTCCATCAAACCATCAAATTGCACCTAATGGAAACACGTCAGTTTTAAAAAAAAAAAAAAGCCATATTTTTTAAAAACTGCAACAAAAACAATTTTTTTACTTTTATTGGTCACGTAATGCTATGACATGAAGGTGTTATTGCATCACATAACTCTTCAAAAGTTGAGCGGATCATCTGGAAGTTTTGAATCCACAGTTCCTCTTTGAAATGATGGACTATCAGCTCCTAGAAATCCCTCATACGTGGCCACTCCCACGTATAAAGGGCCTGTCTTTCAATTATTGCTCGCATAACACTTACGTCACCTTCGTTTAGAAATAATGGCGGCTAGTGTGGTGGCTGCAATAGAAATAAAGCTGCTAATGTTTTGAACATCCATCACCATGCTTCTTGGAATGTTATCACCAGAGGAGAAGTCGCAGAACATCACTCAGTGGAAACACAGTCATCGCAAAAGTCAACCGACAAAGCGGCAAAATGCAAACGACTTGAGATGAGCATGTGTTGAGGTGTCACACCATTCACCATCGCCTCCATCTGCTGATGGCAAAACCAGCTCTAGACTACCTCGCTCTAAAAACATTGATATAATACATACATAATACATACAGAAGCCTGCATTTGCTTCTGGTGACTATGCTGGATTTTTGTTTTGTTTTTTTTTTCCTCCTTAATTTATGCGTGGCACAAGGTGGTGGTGGTTTGAGGTTCACAGGACACTAATGGTTTCAGTGCTCACCTGAGGACACAGTGTTCCAATAATGAACAAAAAGCGATCCTGCGAGAGAAATGGAACCCAATCCGTATGCACTAAAGGTGTTAATAGTTAAATGCTCAGAGGAGGCTGTGTAAACAGCATTTCAGAATTTGAGAGGTGGTAAACAGTGTTTATGTGCACCCTGAAGGGAAGATGCAGGAAAGGGAATGGAAGATACAGTAGTGGCTGCCTGTATGTAATATAATACTGACAATTACATGGTGATCATATGGAGCTTTAATACAATTAGACAAAGGGAAGGAGAATCACAACCCATAATCCTACATTACAATGCCTCTGGGCAGCCATTTATGTTCCTCCTATGAGCTTTTCATCAAACAAACGCCCCTCTCCAAAGACCCTGCAACAAAATGACAAACAGGAAGCATACCCTCAGTGTGGGCAAACTCAACTTGCTTTGCCTGGGGGGCGCTTTTGCAAAATGACAAGAGGCCAGGGGCCACATAGAATTTTAGCACTTTTCCAGGATTTTAGCATGTTTCTATGACTTTATGACATCTCTAGGATTTTTGGACATTCCTAGGATTTTAGGATTTTTCAAATATTTTATTTCTTTTATTTTCGAGGATTTCAGGTCATTTCTAGGATTGTAGGATGTTTTTAGGATTTTAGGACATTCCAAGGATTTTAGCACTATTCTCGTGTTTTAGTTTAACAAGATTTTAGGTTGTTTCTAGGACTGTAGGATGTTTCTAGAATTTTAGGACAATTCTCTAATTTAGGTTGTTAACAGGATTTTAGGATGTTTTAAGTATTTCAGAACATTCCAAGGATAGGACATTTCTAGAACTACAGGATTTTTCTAGGATTTTAATAAGTTCCTTAAGGATTTTAGGATGTGTTGAGGAGAAAAGGACATTTCTAGGATTTAAGGACATTTGCAAGATTGTAGGACACTTCCTGGATTTTAGGACATTAGTGATCTATCTAGGACCTCTGTCTGGGCTGCCCCGGGATCCTCCACTGGCATTTCTTTGCGAAACAAGCTTTATTTTGATGCTGCTTTATTGATTCTGGCACCTTATGTTTACTTAAGTACAAAAGCATTTCCCCATGTGCATCACTTTATTTTTTATTGTGAAGTAGAAAATGGTTGGGGGGCCACTCAACACCCTATCGGGGGCCAGATTTGGCCCATGGGCCATAAGTTGCGTATCACTGCCTTAGTCAAGGGACACTTAAAGCATCATTAGTCACGCATAAACACACGCTCAGCATGTCCCGTTTCCCCAGTCTCATCTGGTGAGATATTTACTCCCAACCTTCCGAAGACTCGCTTCTCCCTCAAATGTGTCTGCAGAGAGTCAACTTTAATAGGTCATAGTCTTCCATGTTATTTGGGGATTTCAACAGGCTTACCCAGCAGTGGTGTTCATGTTGCATATACATATTCTAATATGCCAAAATCTGCACTCCACTCGGTCTGGGGGAGAATCATTTCACAAATAATCTCTTATATTTTGTGCAGTCCGACACAAGAACTGACCTAAAATAAGAAAGACAAATCCTCCAACATATTTTTTTAAATCCTCTGGTCTCTGTATCCCCTCCCTGCTGCTCCCTGCTGTTATATTACCCAATTTAAAAATAATTATTACATCCATTATGAGAGGGGACAAACATGACATGGAAATAATTAGCACCACCACAGAGCATTGAAATGCTCCACAGTGATGACGGTGGCCATTTTGCTTTTCATGTTTCTCATCCATTTCCCTGTCACCCGGGAGAGAGAGAGAAAGAGAAAGAGGGGGGTGGGACGAGAAAGAGGTTGACTGCTGTATGGAGCTAAGCTGTGTGTTGAGGTGCTCAGAAAGTCATTATGTTGGTCCAGGTAATGGGAAGGCCTGGGGAAAGTGTGCAATAAGAGGGACTGGGCTTATCTCCCACCTAGACTGGCCTGAATACCATTAATTACCTGTTCCCTGTGCCTGCCTCAGCTCTCTGTGTCTCTCTGTAGAGGCCTCTCCTCTTCACTCTGAATGGAAGTGATTTTTTTTTTCCAGCACCCCCCCCCCACCCCACTACACACACACACACATACACACACACACACACACACACACACATACCAACCCCCAAACACCACATCCACCAGCCGCTACTATCACACCGTCCTTCCTCTACCCTACATTTATCTACGCTCATTTGCTTCAATGAAGCTCTGGATTCGTACTGATAAAAGACAATGTTCAACTTCAATAATGATTTTTAGCCAGCTATCCTCAGGGCCCAGGGTGGCAATACAAGTCAGTTGGTTAGTCAGTCAGATGACCAACAATCCTGCCCTCTTTATCCTTTATGCCTAAATGACAAAATAGGCAATTAAAACAACTTGGATAAAGACAGGAAAATGTTGTAGTTTTGCTGAAAAGAAACCAGTGTTGAATGCTGGTAGATGATGGGTCATGAAAAGCAATACAGTGGACCAGAAAAGCAGTAAAACTATCACATAAAGACATAATGGCCTGTCTGCATATATATATATAATCTTTGATATTGAACTCAAATATTTTTGTTATTGTCAGGAATTATGGTGCAATGGGTTTTGTTGTTTTTTGGGGAGTTTTTTGTGCCTCGTTTCAAATTTCAAAATAGAAATGTCGGACTTTCACTTTAAAATCTATCTAAATTCATACAATCAAAAAGCTTGATTTTTGTGTCTGCAAGTAGTCAACGATGTCCTCATTTGAAATTTATCAGTCAGTGTCAGGAATCATACATCTCTTATTTACAGCAACAAAAAAATCAAGGAAACTTAAGAAATTTGCCTCACCATTTGGCAGGTTTTTCTTTTCAATTTATAATGAACTCTTGTTTTATACTTCATCCAAATATAATCCAATTCATTTTTATGCCTTATTTTGTAAGACCTCACAGAGACATTTTATGGCTTCAGTTAAGTCAAAGCATGGTTATTTCAAGAAACAAAAGCATTCACTGTTAAAGTTATATATATCGCTGATGCTTGAATTGTTTGCCGCGTATGAGGTATTTCTGGGAGCTGATAGTCCAAGATTTTACAGAGGAATCGTGGATTCAAAATTTCTGGATGATCCGCTTACCTTTTGAAGAGTTATGCTATACAATAAAGGAGGATTTCCACCGCTTGCATGTGCCTTGCATTACGGCTCTGCTGTGGTTTAGCTCCGTGCTCCGTCATCCGTCAATCCCCACCAGTTGCGTTTTGAGTCCAGCATGGCGCAGCACCGCCGGATCAGCTGGAGTGGCGAGACCGAGGAGTTCTCGTGGTCATTACAGAATCACGCACAGTCACTACGTGGATAATTATAGTGATGTCAATCTACTCCCAATAAGTTGATCCACGCCATTTCCTTTCTATGGTTGTCCTTATAAAAGGATGTGTGGTGTCATAAATAATTTTGTGGTTTTCCACCTTCCAAATTGGCTTCTCCTCATTCGTGTTGCCGGTATTGACCTCCGAAAACCTCTGACCTGTTGAATCCAGGCCTGAATCTGCTCATTTTTTGTTGATGTAGTTAAGTTAAATATGATCAGACATAAACACGGAGTGTTTTATTCTGAAAAGTAACCGGCTGTTTTAATGTTGTATCACTGTCTGATGTCCTGTCTGCGCTGTGTTAAATCTGGCTGAATTTAATGAAAAAATGAATGAAAAAAATAGGAGGCTTGCGTATTTGCCGTGACGGAGCAGAGCCGGATCTGGTGGAAATCCGGCGTAACACCTCTTGTAGTGCCTGCTGCATCATGCCCGAGGGGGCCAGTGACAAGCACACAAAAAAGCCACAAAAAGTGTTTCCATTGCAGTTTTGAGAAATATTTGTTTGTTTTTTTAATCGCCTGAAATATCACCTCATGCGAGAGTAAAAACTTTTTTGCAATCACAGTTTTTTCAAAATTGCCGTTTTTATTAGGTGCATTTTATATTTGCGGTTTCAATTTGTGCAATTTTAGGGTTGTGGAAACCCACTTAGTGTGTACTTCAGCTGGTAGTAACACATTACCAACACATATGTAGATGTAAGAGCTTGACCTGGAAGCTGCACTTTCTTGGGTCCAAGGCAATACATCCACCAGGTGTGAAATCGACTGACTGACGGTTGTTGGAAAATTCAAAAGACATACCAGCATACAGTACATACAGACTATGGGATGCCAACCAGGCATTCACTTTTTATATATTATATATATATATATATATATATATTATATATATTGTCCCACTGTCAGTGCCAAACCTTCCACAGCCTAAAAGATTTGTTTTACAAGGTTGCTCCCGGTCCTCTAAATATTGTAGCTTGTACTAGCGCTTGAGCAATCACTGATGAGAGGGAGAAGAGGAAAATAGTCAAGCTCATCTGAAGTCAGAGGAAGACTTCCACATCACCTGCATATTTCAGGACAGCGGAGAGTGAGCTTCGGGCTGGCGGCTGCCTATCACAGATTGCATGTCCTTTTCTCGGCAGGAGTTTTGATGCCTCTCAGTCAACCGCATCTTTTCTGTCAAAGCCCATATGCAAACATTTACAAATACCTCTGATAGAAAGAGGCCCTGCTGTGGGTTAAACTCATGGTGCAGTTAGTGTATGTGAAGATAATTACCCTCCTGTTTCTTACCATCCAGCAGATTTCTTGCCAGTGGCAATGTAAAATATGAAACACAGAGTGGAGGCCAGCAGGGCTGCCAGTCTTCCTGGTGCCATGTAGCATTACCTTCTAAAACAGACCTTTCTTTAAAATGTCTCTGTGAATTTGAGCAGAATTTTTGTGATGGTAGATGGAACGGTTTTTGAATGTATTTTAAATGTACCTTTTGTTTTATATTAATTGTTATAATGATGGTAATTCCTTTCAAATGATTAAGCCATTGACTCAGTCAGGTCAAAATGGGCAAGATTTTACACAGACTCCTTATAGGGCTTTATTCTTAAAAATGAATGCTAACATCAACATATTAATATGCTCACTAGGGCTGGGTAAAAATATCGATTCATCAGTGCATTGCAATATGTTTTTTGCCAATTCAACATCGATTCATAAAATCCTGAAATCGATTATTTCCAGTGTAATGATGCCCCACTCCTGTGGGGGCAGTGTGAGTGCTGCCAGAGTGTGATTGACGTTGTTCAGATGCCCCCTTGACCGCCAAACAACATCTGTTGTTTATTTATTAAAATGTTGACAGTGGTGTGAGGTTGCAGTGTGTTAAAATCAGCTCTGACAACATTAAAAGCCGACGTCTGATCGATAGTAGTTACGTCGTGTGTAAGCCTCGTGAGTCAGTGTTAAAACACTGCAACAATACAACGAACCTACGTAACCATTTGAGCCAACAATACGCAGATGTTTTGCAACCTGTTGCTAATGCTAAAGCTGTGGATCACACACAAATGCGTGTTGACAAATCCTGCATAAATGTTTTTACTTTTGTTAAGTTCGGCTCAGGCAAAAAAGTGCACTTTTCTGTAGTTTAAATTTATTTTAGTTTTAATTTATTATTTAATAAAGAACAATGTAATGGTAAAATAAGTTTTGGTGTCAGTTTGTTCTAAATCAACACAGATAATGCACACTTTATTGAACACATATCAGAAGGTATTCTAATGAATTATCTGGGTATTTCTGACATCCACACACATAACTGAATCAATATCGAAACAACTGGATCAATATTGAATCGAATCGAAATCAAAGTGAATCATGACCCAAAGAATCAAAATTAAATACCCAGCCCCAATGCTCACGTAGAAAGCACTGTATAATATTTACCATGGCCAATAGTTTGCTAATATTTGCTACGTAGCATTTCTACTACTATTACTTACTGTCTGAGAGAGATGAGAATGCAGCTGGACAGAACCGGTTGTGATGTTATGATACACTGGTGGACATCCAAAAAGCACCTGTGGTGTCTGCACAATACATGCACAGGTGGCGTCACTTGAGAATGTGCCCAGATGGAACCTGTCATGTCCACATACATGAAACGGCATCAGATTGAAATTCACCCAGTTATGTTGAAATATTAGAAGCATGACGGTGTCTATAGGGTGGATAGGAGGGGCGGTGGATGGATCCAACAAACCCTGGACTTTCATGTGAGAGTCTGGTGTTTGCTTCCCATCTGAATGTGATGTTGTTTTCTTCACCTTACCAATCCTTACCATTCGTGCCAGCATTTGCTTTTGTTGACACCAGCATTGGTTGCCATGTGCCTGTGTTGTCTAAACAAAACCATGTGCCACATCATTCCACCCTGTGTATTTGTTGACATCACAGTAGCATCATCCTGGAACGTCAACAGCAGACGCAGAAAGATACCTAAAACGTAACATGTAGATATGGAAGTCCACTGCAAAGCGGCAACATGTTACAACTTGGGATGAGAATGTGTCGGTCATTTTGATGTATTTACTATGTCTGACCAATATTGTCATTCCTTGAAAACTGTTCAATGTTTTCCATGAAACAAAATGTATTTTTATGATTTGTCTTGTACTTTATCAGTGCTGTAGTAAATTAATTTGTGAGTAATGTTTTGGATTAATTTCCTGTGTCCGGGCTGATAAATGCCTGCTGTCTGTTTTGTTTCATTCCCATATATTATTGCGAGTATGGCTCAAAGTTCCGATACCTTTCCACTGACTTTTAAAACTTTTTATATAATATTTTCAATTTATCATTTCCTTGAACCCAGGAGTATAAATTCAGTAAGAAATTCAAGCTGCAGGTTGATCTTTAGAGAGCACAACAGCTGTTTGGATTCTGCTGTGAGCACACATTTGATCAGAAAAATGACACTGGCTTTTTCCTGGATGCTGGTGGCCGTCGCTGTACTGGAACACACTTCATTCTTTTACATTGTTTAAGTTTTGTGTTTACGGGTCATGTGTATTGAACAATCGTTTTCAGTCGCTCGCCTCCAAAATGAGCCAAACAATTATCATGTCAGAAATGTTGTTCCCAATATGTTGTTGCCAGTTACCTGAAATTGTACTGCAAATCAATCTGTCTCTCTCCTCTGGTCTGGTACATGAACAAACAGCAAACTCAGTCAGCTTCACTACAGAATATATTAGTTTGTACATCATTTCTGTAAGTGCAAAAGTAAATTGTGATAATCATCTAATCCTTTGTTTCTGCTTTGTTCTCTTGCATGTGCTGTGGTGCCGTCCTCACAACAGGTAATGAGCTTTTTATACTTTATTTGAATTAATGCATTGAGTTGAATAGTAAGTAGCTGGCTTTAATTGTCTCTGCCAGGCCTGAAAGGGAGTGTGTGTTGGGTTGTGTGTGCACTCCCTGCATGTGTATCTGTTTGTTGGCAGCTAATCTTGCATACTACTAGATCTGTCAGCCTAATCTTTTGTTGCCCATTTAAGACTGTATGCTCAAGGTGGTTGCAGTCACTGATCATTGTTGAAAGATCTGTTTTATTGACTGCTCTGTTTTATACCATCTTTGACTGCTGACTAAGGATGATAACTATTCATCAACAATTGGTCATTAATAAGACTAAATTGAATTGATTAATCGATGGGCTATACAGTGCCTACAAGGTATATGTAGTATGTTGCTGTTTTGATTGAGGAAAAATAGCTTTAGCTATTGTCTGAAATAAGCTATGTTTTTATGTTGTTGGGTTTTTTTCATGTGACAGTTAATCAGTCATTAAGTTTACCTATAATAACCTATAATAATTACCTTTAATTAAGAAAAGTGCTTACAATTTTCAAGCCTACTGCTGATATGTCACTGCTTCTAACCGGCCAAGAGGCTGCAGGTGATCAACAAAATCACAAAGCAAATGACATTTCCTGCATCCTCTAGGCTAAAAACAAGCCTTACTGTTGCAGGCAACATTTTGGCCATTTATGTGTCTCTAAAAACTGATATACACAGAAAAGTTGGTCTGATTTTGAACAGGGGCATCTGCAGATCAGTTCCATACCTGATGTGTAATAATTGACAAAAGTTGGCATGATATGAGATGACCGCATCCCCATTTTTGTTTGTGTAAGGGAGCCAGGAGGGTCCATTGAGTTAGATTGTACTCTTGTTTCCAAGGTTTGTCTCCATCCATAAATTGATAATCTAATTTAAATATTGTCTCCCCTTCATTCCACCATTTTCATTCACACATGCTCCTTGTTCCCCACCCATATGCCCCCAGACACGCCTTGTGGAGATCTGCACTTCACTGAGTGCGCTTTTACAGTTAAATGTTATATTAACGCTAAGTATTGTCAAAAATATTACTGAAATTTGACATAAGTGTTTGTATAGCATGCTTGAAATGTTGGGTTTTTTTTTTAAAGAAATATGCTGTGAACACCCAAACCAATTATGAATGTACTAAGTATTTCCCCTGCACAAAAAACTGCTGACATGCGCCAACATCTGGCCTTTTAATGTAATCAGAATTCACACCCGTGTTAAATGACTCTGCAGTTGTCATGGGTGTTTATTGCCTCTGACCCTGATCAGCATTGATGGAAACACAACACTTTTGTGAATGTGCTAATTAAAGCTCCTTAACCGGTGAGATGCAAAGACACGCCAACACAAATTACTGTCCATCTCCACCTAAGCGACACTGAAACATTGCTCCAAATTAGCCTGCGGTGAGTTTTCGGACAGAGTTGTCTCTATCCATGCTGTTTCTGCCTCCAACTTGTTGTCCAGCCTGGACATCAAATGTGACACAACAAAAAAAAACTACACACACACAGAAAGGCATTCTTGTCTGCTGCAGAACCATGCACACAGCTCTGCTTTACTGGCAATGACAAAGTAGTCTGTAGCCCATTTTCAGTGGGTGTCCCTGTGTTTGAAAAACCCACATGCATGCACTGATTTTGTCATTAAAGTGGTTTTATTTCTCTATATGCCAGTGATTGAGTAAGCATTTTTTTAAGAACAAGAACAATAAATTTGATTGTTTATCCATGTGCCATATTTAAAGTTGCATTTTTTTAATTTTTTGGGGCACTTGGGGGCAGCAGAACAAGCTGAAAAGGCAACATTGACATATTGTAACATGTTACCAATCATTTGCCCATGTATACATTGCATGGATATGATATTAAGTTACAATCAAATTAATTTGGAATGCTAATTAAAATATCTGTTAAATTCTCCACTATATTCACCAGCTAGAAGTTAACTTAGACTGTCAACTGTACATTGTTTTGCAGGTAGTGTGCAGTGGGTTTATCAGACTTTTTTTCCCCTCCTGTCTCATAGAACAGCCTCCTGCTGTGGCTGAGAGTTTGTAAATTAAAACACTGCATGTTGCAAAATGCTCCATAGAGCTGACAGGGATTGTAGATTTGGGTGATAATTCTCTGTGAATTTGTCACTATGAGTGACAACTTATAAATAAGGGAGTGTTAATGATTTACCAATCCGAAGAAAGAATGGGATTTGTTGATGCTAAAAAAAAAAAAAAAAAAAAACTAAATAAAAATACCAGCTTTATTTTTCAGTTGGGGTTAAACGCTTACCAGTGTATTCTGTACACAGCAGTTGGTGCCTTATGGAAACATTTGTGGCAATATTGACTGAAGCTAAAAGTAGTCTGTCTTGAGAATTCTTGGTTAACAATGGACCAGCAGTGATTATCTGGATGGTGAGAGTTGATGAGTTATTCCTAAACTACTGCACCATAAAGGTGCTCTGGAGCCAGTTTAACTCTACAAAGAGAAGAGTGTAGGTAATAGAAAGTTGAGTGCAACAACTAATGGTTTTTTAAGCTGCCATTGATATTGATAATTTCAGGTTTAGGATAACAATATTTTGTTTGTCTTTTTTTATTTTCACCAATCACCATAGTTTCCTGCAAGTTCACCAATCATGGCAGTCCACCACATTAAAAATAAAGTCATTCACACTGGGAATTGTACTTTGCACTTTTAGAATATATAGGATGCCAGAGTGCATAAAACAGCATTAAAATAACATGTCAGTGGAGGATCCCCCGCACCCCCAGACAGAGGTTCTAGCTAAGCCCCTAATGTCCTAAAATCTAAGAAAATCTCCTAAACTTCTAAAAATGTTCTAAAATCTAAAAATGTCCTAAAATCCTACAGAAGTCCTGAAATCCTAGAAATGTACGAAAATTCTAGAAACATCCCAAAGTTGGAGACATGTCCTTAAATTCTAGAAAAGTTCTAAAATCCAGGAGACATCTTAAAAACCTAAAAATGTCCTAAATCCTAGAAACATCCTAAAATTCAAGAGACGCCCTAAAATTCTAGAAACATGCTTATATCTTAAAAATGCCCTAAAATCCTAGAAATGTCCTAAAATCCTAGAAACATGCATGGGGCTCTGACTGGCCCCCAGCCTCTGTCATTTTGTAAAAGCGGCCATCAAGCAAAGTAAGTCGGGTATCCCTGATGAACAGGCATCACTGTGGTAGCTTTTTGAGGGTCTTGTGTATCTCATCCCTAAAACCGCCATGTTAGTGTGTCAAAATAAGAAATGATTAGTCAAAATACAATGTTCAGATTTGGATTCACGAGGTGTTGGTGTCACACAGCACGATTAACAAACGTTTTGGATCTGGAGAGCAGCAGTCTGCATTGATAAACACAGGCTGTCATTGGATCTTGTACAGTAGCTTGTCAAAAAAGAAAAAGCCTGTCATGGACTCAGATGCCACCTCTGCTTAGAGTTGCTCACAAGCAAATTGACGATGACAAGGCTGACAGATCTTGACAAGACTTTTAGCTTCACTTTCAAAGGGCCCTGACGTAAGAACTCTCACTTTTTTCCCCTCTCATCAGTTTGCCAAGGTTAAATCTCTATTTGTATCCTCTTTTTTTCCCTTCCAAAGTGTAGACGTGCTCCGATTCAGGGCAGATGAAATTATATTCCAGCCCACACACACACACACACACACACACACACACACACACACACACACACTCTCTCTCATTGCTCTTTGCTATAGTCTTTACTTTTGTGTTTTTCTTTTTTTTTTTTTGCAGTATATTTCAATGAAGTACTTGACTCCTTTCACAGACACACACACACACAGACACACAAATACACACTAATACACACGAGTTCCTGTATGCTGGGTATTGTTTTTTTTCTATGTATATTTTAATTAAAAAGAATATGTCTCTATTTCTGCGCCTCATTATCTTAACTCTCACTTCTGGTTTGCCTTCCTGACCTCACCATTTACAGACTTAAACATTTGTAGCACGGCGCCTAAGCAGCCAATTATCCATTAATGTCAACCAAGTGTCTTTGTCAACCTGAGTAATATTTCTCTTGGACTTTCATTGAATGTAGCCCAACCCCTCCATCTCCTTTCTAAAGCTATTTTTTATTGTTGGTGCAGTCTGCCAAGACATTTAAATGACCATACACATCTTATTGCATATTCTAGCTCATCTGCTTCAAATGAAATTGACTTGACCAAGTACAGCCTTAGGGAAACCTTGAATAATTCAGAGCTGGAGAAGAGCCCTGCATGCCAGCGATTAGATATTTACTGGGAAAACACAATGCTTTTTATTTCCAGGTGAAAATACACTAAATAAAATATACTTATTATATTCCAGGTCTGCCAATATAACCTCCTAAATTCTACACACTGCTTCTTTAACCATTTAACACCTGGATCTACATCAGTTTTCTTGTGCTACATTTCAATGCCTTTCATAAGCTTTTTGGCCCTTTATAACCTTAGGAAATTGTTTTTTTTGGGGGGGGGGTCTTCTGACAACAATATGTTGAAAACCTCAAGAAACGAATATTCTGTGAACATAATCAATAAGATGCATTATAAGCTGATTGTATCATTACAAAATCAAATCAGAGCAGTATTTCTCTACACATTTTCCAGTGACGTTTAGATTCACTGTGCATTCCAACACTGTGTTTTCTGAGTAAAAGTGATAAATCTTTCATGATTTTTTGACATGTATAAATAATATAACATCCCCTGGTTACTCTAACAGCTGTTTAAAGACAAATGATGTACTTTACCAATATGATTTATAGACTGACTCTTGCCTTAGGCTTCCTCATGGTCAGCCATGCGGGTTAAAAATGGGGCGTGGCTTGACTGCAGTCCACTTTAGATGATTGGGAACATTGTGATTGGCTTATAGACATCCAATCAAATAACTCTGTGCATTTGGGTGGAGTCAGGTGACACTTTTCATAGATCTACATCCTACAAAACTTATGTCAATTGGAATCAGCAGGGGTCTGAATGAGTTAAATGGGTTAAGGTGGAAGCATGCTTTGCTGTTAAGGTATTGTCTGGGTGTATAATATATATGAGTATGGTGTAGTGACTGATTTAATGACTGATTTAATGCCGGGATGTCACGACTGTTGTGCACTGTTTTTATTTTCTATACTCTATTTTTTTCTACAACATAATTTTGAATGTACAATAATTATAAAAATAGGTTTTGGAACATTTTTCCCTTTTTAAAAAAATTATTTTCTAATAATCCTCGCTCCTTTTTTTAATAAGTTGTAGATAATTTTCGTCATATTTTTCTAATTTCTTGCAATTTGTGGGACATTTCTTGCCAAGTAAGTTATTGCCTTTCCTCCCCATGTTTTCAAAAGAAATCAAACCAATTTACTGAGTCTCAAAGGGTCAAATAGGTGTATAGAGGCATCTGAATGCAGCACAAGAAAATATCAAGCCGTCGTTCCAGGTTTCAGAGGATTAAACTGATCCCAGTTCTCTAGGAGTCAGTCCTCCTCATTTATAGACATTGAGGACTGTGAGCACAGCACCATGCACACACCACACACACACTTAATGTGTGAATGCACTTTGCATATTACTCAAATGTGAAAGTTATACCTCAGATGTGACCAATTCTGCACCGGCTCTTTTTTTTTCAAAGTGCCAATTTGAGAAAGCTCTTCTGTTCCGTGTTTGCAACACTTGTTCCATGCTTGTGCACGTGTGAAGTCTCTCATTATTAGCATGAGCCAGGCATTGTTAGCCGGTCCTGCTGGGAGGGCCACATTGGGAGACTTGGCCTTCTTCGTGATCACTCTCTTGCTCACCTCATTAAGTTGCCACCTCCAACTCAATTATTCACACCATTTAGCGCTTAGTCCTCCATTCTGTGTGTCTCTTTTTCTCTCTCTCTCTTTCTCTCTGTCTCTTTCCCTCCGTCTCTCTTCTCACCTTTTCCTCGCCTTGCTCTTCGCTTTTATACCCTACCTCCGTACATGTTTTCAGTCATAATTTCAGTGGTGCTGGAAGTCGTTTTTTTCCAGTTATTTCACTTATCGCTGAATGATGAAAATCTTGTATTATCAAAAAGAACATCTTGTTCTTGTTCTGCTGTCATTAGCCCTTGTAAGTTTTTTTTTTTCCAATAATACCTGCCTGTACCTGCAGCAAGCGACCTGAGGTGCACTTGCTGTGCTTGTCCATCCTGGTTTACTGTAAATGCCAAAGGAAGCTTTCACACCAACAGTCACACCGCAGCAAAATAATACAAGGTGCTGTGCAACATACAGGCAAAAAAAGAAACAAAAATACATAGCAAATCTAAAGCTGAAATATGTTTCTGAAAGTATTTAAGGTGAGAAATAGGAAATGCAGTAACAGAATCTTGGTTTATTTTTGATCGGGGCTGTCTAGTTTGACAGTTTGATCTGAGTTTGGTTTGAGTTGGAAAGAGAGCGAGAGAAAGGGGCAGCTCTCTCTCTTGATCCGCTTCTGCATTCTTTCTGCCTGCAGTTCGAGCAACAGTCCAAGAGCAAGTGAAATGTCATTTAAGCTTTGAGATGAGCAAGGAGATCTGGGTGTTGGTAAGAACAACACCCAGATTGCTAACCCTTAGCCCTTTGAAACCAGGAGCGGCATCACTTTTTTATGCTCCTTTAAGATGCCTTGTACAAGTATTTAAAGTTTTGGTGTTATTTTTTTTTTCAAAAACATGGGGAAAAAGGTAATGGGCAACTTAGCAAGGACTCTTTAAAAAAATGCAAGAAATTAGTAGATTTAGAAAATTATCATTAAAAAGCTAGGGGAAAAATGTCAAGGAAAAAAGAAAAAGCTAATTATCACAGTGACATATTTTAAAGTTTAGTTTGTTAGTTTTAGTAGAATTATTGTAAAAAAAAATGAATTAAACATTTTAAAAAATGTTTATGTTAAAAAAAGACATTTTATTTTACTCTTTTCAAATGTCTGCCTGTTGGATCATTTCGTATTTTGATGCTTCTTCCCGTGTTTTTGAGAGAAATTCAGCTAATTTCTTCAGTTCTCAAAGGGTTAAGCAGTGTGTTTTCAATGGTCATGGAAACCTTAAATTATTTTACTCAGTACAGAGTTCTTGTTATTGTTTCCAAGTTTGCCTTTATGGCCCAACCAGATAAATATGAGAATATCCATCCAGTGTTGTGCGATGTCCAGGTTTTGATTGCTCAGTATGTCCCTGGTGTTAATAATGATGAAACCGTGAACAGACTTTGCTCTCCAAACAGAGCGCAATAGATGGCAGCTCAGAGGTTTCTGTGCACCACTACCATCAGCTGTGGACTCAGCCATCATCAGAAGCCGGCCGATCAAGCGCGACGCACGGTGGCCACACCGACATAGATGTTGACCAAGCTCATTAAGTAAATGGGCCTTTAATTGATTTCAGTCAATACCCTATCCTCAGCGAGGGTGTGCATCTAGTGATCGCAAGCAGGCTCCAAGGGACCAGGGCTAACAGCTTGAATAAATGCAGTGTGTGGGGTTTCAGATAATGCCAGTCTTTGCAAATGCTTATGGGGATTAGTTGAACTCGAGTTTGGCTATTTAGGGAGCTAATGTCGATTCCCAGCAGAGGGCTACCTTCCAGATGAAAACGATTGACTATATGTAGCAGGCTTGAGCTGCCACAGCTTTTTACATCAACCAGGTTACTCTGTATGCCTGCTGGTATTTGTATTCCTGTAGCTCTGCGTATTTCTTTCCATTCAGCATCACCTATGTTTGACCAAGCATGGCAGTATACCTATAAATATGTCCACAGCCATGCAATCTCTGAAGCACAATGACAACGAGTGAACTCAAACACAAACTATTAAATATTTATTTAATGGATATGCAACACTTTCTCACTTAGGGGTAGGTTTTCTAAGGAAGTATTGTAAATAATGCCCCTTTTCTTCCCTCTGTCCCTGCTCTTCGGAGTCTAGCAGAGATCCTTAGTGCAGCAATGCATGGTTAATTAAGTCACATTATCAGCCAGCCTAATTGGCCATGATACTGTCAGGGCCAGCAACCTCTGGTAAAATTCCCTAGTTTGTGTTTTTTCCTTAGAGGGTAAGTGAGTGAAAAGAAACTCATCTACTCTCAATTGCTAGTGTAGCCAGCACTGAATGCTGTCTTTGTGGGGGCGAGACACAGAAATTGCGAAAAGTCAAGAACTAGGTAATTTAGTTCTGTATTAATATACTGGCAAATGTAAAAGATACCACAGTGGAACTAAAGATTAGGACTGGAAGTTGCATTCTTTCGTTAAATTATTATTGCCAGATTCATAATGATTTCTGCCTGGGAGACATTATTGTAATAAGTACACCATGATAGTCAGCAAATATGTATCATACCGTATGTTGTGAGTAACTAAAAGTAGTTTTGTATTCAAGATTCTAAACCGGAACCAAGTCATGACCAAAATCAGAATACATCAAGACCAAGACTTTGAAGGTTTGAGACCAAGACCAGACCAGTTTGAATCCCACACCGTGTGACATGCTAACAATAAAATGTGGAACATGCAACCCATAGGCATCCATGGCAAAGATCCACATTCCCATTAAAAACACCCATAAAAGATGAATAATTCCTCTTCTTCACATCTTTCATTATCATGTATTCATGTATTTGTATGTAAAAGTGTACCGTGACAAATATGACAGCTATTAACAGTAACATAATTTTTAAATAATAAATGAGTCAAGTTATTGATTTCATCTGAAGCAGGAAATTTAACATTTAATCACAGCCAAGATGTTAACAAATATATCAGATGATGCCAGCCTGCCAACAGCGGCATTGTTTGACACTGAGAGCAACCTATGTATTAAAAAAAGTGGGAAAGGTTTAAGGTACAAAAAAAACACCACATAGGAATAGAGTAGGGTATATTTGTCAGGCAAAGAAAGAACTTTACCCAGGAGATCATTGTTTTTGTCTCGTTTGATACCAAAAGTCAACATTTATCAATGTAACACTAAGAAACTTATGTAGGTGCATCACATGTATAAGCAAAGTTGACTTTGTTTGAAGGTAGGTAAGATGTATTATGGAACTATGTGACATATTTGTATCAGTCACATATTTAAGTCACATTACGTATTTATTTCAACCCTTAGCCTGATGTTTTTTGTAAGCCTAACGAAGCATATTTGGATATATATATATATCATATATTTCAGTGATACTAAGATCTCTATGAGACCAAGACGAGACTGAGTAAAGATGCCTTTAATTTCAAGACAATACTGTGAGCTTCAGAAAGTGGTCTCAAGACCTAATGCCGACCTTTAGTACAACACTGACAACAAATAGTGTGTACACAAAATTTTGAAATCTTGCTTCATGTTACCTGAAACATCATTCAACAAACTTTTGTTGAGTTATTTCTTTTCTAAAATAGCTCTGCTTGACAAATTTGATTTCGTTAAGGTCAGGGAAAGATCATGGTTATGGTAAAATAAAAGGGAATGATTTATTGTTCTTTGCAAAATCAATGGTAACCAATTGTACCAATTAGATTTTGATATTCCATGTGTGCGAAAGGGAAAGACTTTGCCTGATGGGGTGGAAAGAAAGAAAGGTCAGGGGGCCACTAAAGATATTAAGATTCATGCTGTTGAAACAATGAATATCTGCAGCTAATTTCATTGAATTCTGGCCATCAGTTTCTTTAGATATCTCTTCATGGTAATGCTCAAGGTCCTGGACAGATAGACGAACAGATCGACCAACAGTGCCTTTAGTAGAGCTTGGTATTAGCAGAGCTTAAACATATCAGTGTCCATTTGTTGGTTACCTCTCACTCCCATCATATCACAGAGTCCCCCCACCATCCCTGACACGAGGATGTCTTCAGAGATTTTCAGACAGTTGTACTACACTTGCTCCAGGATGCTCCTGACAGTTCGGCTTTCAGCGGAAGCCTCCCCTTTGCAAGTTGAATCTGAAGTACGCAATGTGAAAACACTGCTTCATTGCCAGATTCTAGCAGATGTTATGGGTGGGCAGCGTGTCCCAATAAACACCACCCCCCTCCCTTCTCTATACATTACATGGTTCCTCTGGGACATTTGCGCAGGGCTCTAGCAGTAAACACGCTTCATTACAAGGTCTTTTATTTTCAGGCAGCAAAGACGCATCCAAATCAATTCCTGTTTGCCCTTTGATCTAGCGTGCCAGAGCTTGTATGCTGCACAAGCGCTGTACATTTTACAGAGGCGCTGGCTGAAGGCCCTTGAGAAATGAAGATGACTGTGTTACAAAGATGACAGCACAATGTGCCTGTTATTATCAGTCGAGTCTTAGTTTGTGTTCTTGCTGTACCACAGAAATGCCCTTGCGCTACTTTTTGTGTGTAATCTTTGCAAAGAAGATACAAGCAGTGTCTTTTAATGAACTGCCAGTTAGGTAACCTTCCCAGAAAATTGAGGAGGGAAAGATTGGAAGGGTGTAGAATTTAAATAATAATAATAATTTTGGCTACCAAGCATGTGTTCAATAGAAAAAATACCAGACGGCAAGAACAACTTACAGCCTGTACATACTCTCGTGGCCTGTGTTTCCTCCTGCAGACTGTACCATTTAAAAGACACACGTTCAGCCTTTCTTATGTGTTTTAAATGTAGTACTCATAGGAGATTCAAGACCACTAAACTGGGTTACCTGCTGCCAAAAGGAGGTAAGGAGTCCCTGAAGTGAATGTAGAGTAAGAAACAGGAAAAGATGAAAGAAGAGACAAAAGGAAAGGAAGTGAATTACAAAAGGAACTGGTGAAAAGGAAAGTACACTCAACAAAACAAGGGCTGTGATTGTGCTGCTGGTGTTGGGATGAAATTTTGCTTTGACAGGTCCGAGAAACCTTCAAGTAGTTTTAAGTTTCTTACATTAATGCTTCCCTGTATACTAGCTGGTACATAAGAATACGGTTCAATGTTTGGCCTGTCACCTGCTGAGTTCTATAATTAATAAACTGTCACAACATGCCGTGTTGTGGCTAATTTTGTGTTCTTGATAGGTGATAGTCAGTCATATACAGTAGAATATTCGAATTTATAGCACTCTAAAGTGCCTATACTTCAGTAATAAAGCAGCTCCAACAAGCCTGGCAGTGGTAGAGACGCTACTTTGAGCTGTAGTCGGTTAGGCTATAGTCTCTTCATTGGAAGTAGTTAAAGTCCCCCTCCACTCAAAAATGTGTTTTTTCTCTGTTTGTGTCCCCTAATATGACTGACTTTGACTCTACTGACTTGTATCTTTGCAAAGTTTGCCATTAGAGATGTGCTGTCACATTCTTCTACTGTAGGGTGCAATGTCTGTGCACTTCCCTAAAATTGAAATGTAGTCCTGGCAAACTAGAATAGGTAGGTCATTACATGAAGTTACTTCAAAATAACCAATCACTTTCAAATACAGAAAACACAGACAGAGGAACAGATTTTGACACACCAGCAAAGTAACCTCCTGTACAGAGCAGACTTGTCAGTTCAGAGAGCCGAATTAGCATTAGCACAGTGAAAGTTTTGACAGCAGACATGGTAGAGTGTGTGGTTTTTGGAAGTAAACCAAAATCCTAGAGCTATCTTTCAGAGACCCCATCGCAACAGATACTATATGTTTTTACAACCACAAACACAAATTCCTTTTTACATTGCAATAAAAATACTTTATTTTCAGGTGTAGTTCGTGAAAATAGCCAGACTCTCCAACCAGTATCTTTTAGTTCTGTACCCTTCATTAACAAAGAAACAATGATAACCACATAACACTGTAAAAAAAAAATGAGAGAGAGAGAAAAACTACTTAAAAAATACTGTCCCTGCTGCCTTAAAAAATTTAAATTACCTGAATTGGAGATGACAATTTGGGGCAAGTTTGTAATGATTCAACTTTTCTTTACAAATTCATTCAACATAAAAATTTAAGGTAGCCAGTACACGAACTTTTTTAAGCTAAAACAAGGAGTTTCTTTTATAGTGAAAGGTCAACACTACCTGCAAGCTATTGGGACATGATTTAAAACTTCTAGTGTCCCAACAGCAATATTGCTACATTCCAACATTTGAAAAAAGAGTTTTTTATTGTATATTACAGACCTTTATGGCACCATAAAGAGCCTTAGTAGTGCTCTCTGTAGCATTATAAGCTATGCTCTCTTGTTTTGGCCTTGAAGAGTGTGCACTAGCACCTTGGAAAATAACAATAGTCTGATTGATTGTAAAAAAAAAAAATATATAGTATTTTTGAGGCTTTATAAATTTTAGATTTTCAAGAATCTTTAACAAAGAAAGCATATCACAATCTCATTTGTGATGGAATCCGTTTCGAATAATGTCATTGGTATATATTAAGTATTGTTTTTATTTGGTAATTTTGGTCGTTTTTTGTTACAGACACATCCACCTATTTCATAGGTTTTGTTATAAAAATGAAACTTCTACAATTATCAAAAATCTTTAAAGATCCTTTTCTGTATGATAACCCGGAGAAAAATTTACTTCAGAATCATGCCCAGAGGGTTTTCCTGTCTCGGGCGATGCCATTCAACGCATCTTGGGCCATCTGACAACAACCGAGTGTTGGGTCAAACCATCGCCAGCCTTGGGGGTGGACGAGCCGCCTGCCATCGGTGCAGAAGGGACCACAAATTCCACATCCATAATCTGCCTGCCAATTCTCATCAGACTCACCTCTGCTGCCACTGAGGCTCCCTCCCCCCTTTAATTTTCACATAACTAGCACACACACACACACACACACACACGCACGCACGCACACACACAGCCTGACAGCTCTCTCCCACAGCTTGACGTTGACGAGACAAGCCCGGGCTGTCGCCGTTCGTAGGAATTATAGCACTCAAATGTTCTTGTCACTTCCTCTGCCTTTCCAGGTGAAGGCAGCAGGAGCTGAGGTTAACCCCTTGTGAGCCTGCTCACCTCTTTCTTCCACACGGCTGGATTATTTTGAATTAAGCTCTTTTTCTCTGCCCCTCTTCAGAGATTTGTTAACTTTTATCTAAAAGGGCCATAAATATAAGAATGGTGACAGCTGGAAGACTTTTTTATGTCTCCCTGTTATTTTATGGTTAACACGGTTGCAGCACTGAAATGCTAATGAGACAGTCTCACAATGTGGTGTGTGAGCGTACATTTATGTGGCACTGTGCATTTCACTGTGCGTAGGCGTCTCACCTGAAAATTCAACACATTCATTTGCAACTCTTTGTGTTAGAAAATGCACAGAATGTGTGTGTTATGTGTGGGAGACTGTTGAAGAATACATTACTGAGTCCTAAAATCTAACTTAATCAGAAACAGCTAAAATAATCTCTCTGCTAAGATTTTTAAAATGTTTCCATAACCAATCAAAATCTTTTAAAACTTTTGAAATTTCCTAAATTTTATTGTCATTCACTACATTACATTATTATTGGACCTCTGCAATATTCATATTTCTTCAGTGTCATATTAGTGAGGAATCTAGGCTTAGTAACCAGGGTTAAAAAAAACAACTAACTATCGCAGCCATTTTTAAAATTTTTTACATGTGCAGAATTGGATGACAAAGACTTAAGACAGCAACTGTCTTTACATGTAGATCTGAATAATGCAAAAGAGTTTCACCTTATATGATATGAAATAGCGTAATTGCTGCTTAGAGGTGTCACGATAAACCAGTATTGAAGATAATCTTATTATTACATTTATTTACATATGTACATTATTATGTAGCAGTTTTGGGGTTTTTTTTCCATTTCAACAAGGCTGTGGTGCTGGTTAGGTCTAGATTAAAAAGCCATTTCGTTATGGTTAGGAAGTGGTAATGTTTGGCTGAAAATACCTATTTTGGGGGGCCACCTGTCGTGGCAATATGACAGGACAGGTGGCCCCCCCAGGATGGCATGAGTCATGGCAGTATGATACGCAACTCAATGGCATTATGTTGAAACACTGCCAGTAATAATGTTATATAAAAAGCACATAGGTTCCAAAAGAGCCAGCAGGAGTAACGGTGGATGTGTCCAGCAAACCCTAGACCAGGCATGTCAAACCGGTCCACAGGGGGGCCGGTGTGGCTGCAGGTTTTTGTGCCAACCAACCAAGAGCACACAGTTTGACCAATCAACTGTCTGAAGACGGAGATCAGTTGATTAAATGAGTCAAGTCTGGTGTGCTGCTACTTGGTTGGAAACAAAACCTGCAGCCACACCGGCCCCCCTGTGGACCAGTTTGACATGCCTGCCCTAGACTTTCAAGTGGGAGTCTGGTGTTTGCTTGTCATATTAATTCAGAGCCAAACCATGATGTTTTTTTCTAATCCTAAACATGTGCTTCTGTTGATGTCCCGGCATTGGCTGTCCAAACCTAAGAATCCACTTTTGTTGCCTAATTCCACAAAGTTGCTTTTGTTGATATCCTGCTGTTAGTTACAGCATCCCAGAACGCCCACAGCAGATGCAGGAGGATACCTTGAGCGTTATAGATGCGAAAGCCGAATGATATGCAGGCAGCAATATGTGACAATTTGGGATGAGAACATGTTGGACATCAGTGGAGTGTGATAAAAGCAAAGATCAATTCACATTGTAATGCATCATTTCATTCGAAGTAATTAGATTTTAAGTCCAAATAAAAGTTAAACTGACCTGAAGTAGCCTGTGTTAATCAAAGTAAGTCATATGAACAGTTGACCTCAAATCTGATCTCTCTCTAATCATCAGTTGTTAAATGATTGATTTTTGTCAGTCGCCTGGTTTCTTGTGCATATATACCCTTGTACACTGTAATTCTGATGCAGTGATCTGCAGGAGCTGTGTGTGTGTGTGTGGGTGTGTGTGTGTGTGCGTGTGCTGAGTATGCATGTATTTATGTTGTTTGGGATCATGTCATCACTGCTTGAGTAATATCAAGAACCATATTAATTAAGCCAGGGCTGTTGTCATGGAGGAACAACAAAGGCTGCAATATGTGGGCTTGCTTGTCTTTCTGTGTGTGTGTGTGTGTGTGTGTGTGTGTGTGTGTGTGTGCATGTGTGTCCGGTGGAGGCTGACCCCAGCCTGTGTGCTCCTGACAGCAGCATAATGAAAGTGTCTGCTGTTCAGTTAGCTGAGTCGGACTCTTTCCATGGGATCTCCAGCCAGGGTCTCCCAGACACAGCGAGTAGTCCATTTAACAGTGCTCTGACTCCAGCAGAGAGGGGTTACGGGCCACAGAGTGGAACATGCTCCTCGTGTTCAGCCGGGGTCACAGAGGCCAATGTTAAAGGAACACTCCGGCATTTCGGGAAATACGCCCGTTTGTTAGGCTACTTCCACAGCAGAGGAGATCAATAATTGTTTCATCTTTCTTTGGTTATCCAGTAAAGAGACGACAGCCTAGCTTAGCACAAAGACTGGGAGCAGGTGGAGCTATGAGGCTATGTCAAAAGTGATTAAAGGTCAATTTAAAAACTATTTTCTCTTAATTTATCAGTTATATTGTTTCTTGGCTCACAATATCTGTAAATATACTAGGGATGTAACTGCATTTGAAAAAAACAATAAGGAAAGCAAAAATAAAACTATGGAAAGAGGTATTTATTTACCAGAAGTTGCTTGTCATTTTTCAGCCAAAAAAAAGAAGATATATGTGCCTAATTTTTCTTCAACCTTTTGAAACCTGGATTGACATCAGCTTTCTTTGTGCTGCATTCAGACGTTTCTCACAAGCATTTAAACTTGTGAAATTTGAACTAAATGTGTGATTCCTTTTTCAAAAGCATGGGGGAAAGGCAATTTGGCAAGAAATGTCCTGCAAAATGTAAGAAAAATTAGTAAAATCTGAAAAAAATGAGAGGAAAAATGTCCAAAACATGATAGTTTATCTTACATATTTTATTATTATTATTATTGTTGTTGTTGTTGTTGTTGTTGTTTATTTTGTTTTGCACTTTTCCCCTTTTTTTCTATCAATTTTTGCTTATTTTTTTCATTTAATTTTCTTGTAACTTTTTAGTGATGTCTTGCACATTTTTGGGCCATTCCTTGTTAAGTTGATCATTTACCTGTTCCATGACTTTTAGTGACATTAAGCTACAACATAGGACTTCAATTTCACTATATAGTCATTTTATTTCTACACATAATACAAAAGTTTGCTATATTTGGATCATTTTTTTGAGTCAGCACACAGCAGACTGATAAAGAGGAGGAATTACTGAGAAAAAACTCACAAATTTATGAGGAAAAAAGTCATATTTTCTGAGTTTATAAAGTCGCAAATTTGTGAGATACAAAGTCGCCTATCTCTGGCTTTAAAAAGTCACACTTTTCTGAGAAGAAAAACTCAGCTGTTCTATGAGTTTATAAGAACTGTATCACTTCATGCTGAATCAACCTCATAACACAGACGCTGACACATGGGTCGCAGTATCTGTGACATTAGGTTGATCCACAGTAAAACAATGTGGTTCTTGTACCCCAAAACATTTTTTAAAAACCCACAATTTTTTTAGTTTTTGAATCTACAGTGGCCTGAATACACAGTTGAAGGAATGTGTGTGATTCCCAGTATATCTTCTTTATTGTTTCTAATGTAATGGTTGTTTATTAGGGCAAAACGTATTTTGTGTCCAAGCTCTTCATTGGACTTGAAATTTTGAGTGTGGCAACAGCACCAAGATGCCAAAAAGTCTGCTGCTGCTCCAGTCTTTGTGCTAAGCTAAGATAAGCATGTTCTTTCATCTGACTCCGAGTTAGACTGCAAGCAACAGGGTTGCCAAAAATGTCAGTGTTCCTTTGAAATGATGTTGTGTCTGAACTGAGTCATTGCACACACCTGCATGATATTCTGATATTCCTTACTAATATTTCATATTGGTTAACTTGAATATAGCTCAAACCCAACAATAGTAAAGCTTGCTGACTGACAGATGAAATCTTTCTTTCTTACAAATCCATGCCCACATAAACGTGAAGAAACCAATGGGCAATGACAGAGAAGGAAAAAAAGAAAGAAAGAAAATAAAACTTATAAAAGACTCAGAAAAAGTGAATAAAGAAAATTCAAATTCTTTAACATAACTTTAACATAATTACGATAAATATAAATATATTTTTTGCCCTAGCTTTTTCCCATTTTTTGAAAGAAATCACACCAATTTTCTTGGGGTTAAAAGGTTAATATGTTTGAAAGGCATCTAAAAGCAGCACAAGAAAAGTGATGTTGCACCAGGTTTCAAATGGTTCATGTTTAGTTTGATACAATAAAGAAAAGCAGAGTCTATATGTTATCTTTGGCTCAACACACAATACAACCCAAGTATAACTAAACCTGTGTGGTTCAGGTTATATAGAGCTTGTGTTGCAACACAGAACCACAATTGAGAACGCGTGTTAAATGCATGTTTCAATCCTGGATATAATGTAATTAGATTTGAATTAGCCGTGGTGTGTTATTTCAGAGACAGCAGATCTGAAGCTTTACTTGGAACAGAGTGAGATCGAGAAGACAATCTGTGCTGACAAATTGTATACGAACTGTCAGACAGGATATCATGCAAGGTTACCACATAAAACCTCTTGTCAAAAGGACTTTAAGTATTGAAAAGATCTCCACGGCTACATGTAAACTTTGTGTTCCTGCCTCTCAAACCCCTGACTTAAAAAGTATGTTGGAAAGAAGACGGCTTGTAAAAGTGAAGGCTCGCAGATTAGCCTAAAGAACGGTCAAGGACAAGGATTTAAAGAGTAATCTTCAAAACTCTGCATTTTCCCTTTGAGTTTGTCCCCATCTTTGATGTCAAGTGTTGGTTTCTGTGGTCGTCTCACAGATGGCGCTCTTTTCTTTATCTGCTTATGCTGCAAACCAAACTATTTGGAAACCATGAAATAATCTCCTCTTTGCCTCCAGATCACTGTGTGAAGGGAGCAAATATAAGAGCTTGGATAAAAGTGTTGCATGTTATTATAATTATTATGAACAGTCGCATAAAACTGTCTGGTTTGAGAGAGTTTGGTTCTGCATTGCGTCAAGGCTGTGCAATGTGGATTGTCCTTTGTTAACATTAAAAATTTAATCAAGTCATCATTTCTTCAGTTAACCATACAGTATACACCATAGCCTATATGCTGTGTTGCACAGCATACTATGTTTATCTACAGTTTGAAAAAGTATTTCATTGCTTTTTGTTGCTACATGACCAGAAAAAAACAGAGTAATAGGATGTTTTTACTCAAGTGGTAGAAAACCTACAATTACCAGAATGCACTGCGCCCCACTGGACCAATAAATGCTCCGCTGGTGAGTGACATACTCCAGCCCTATCTCATTTCAAACTCGTCAGGTACTGCCACTTCACTGCCAGTGATTTCAGCATGAGATATCAATGTCAAAAGTCACCTTTCGTGGCAGTATAATACACCACCATATATCATACAGTTGGGTCCAACAAACCCTGGACTTTTACTCAGAGCCTAGTATTTGCTCCCATATTAATGTAGAGCTAAACTATGGTGTGTTTTTTTCCCTAAATGTAACCACTGGCGCATTTGTTGCCAAATCCTAACCACATGCTTTTTTCAATATCTCTGCGTTGGTTGCGGCATCCTGGAACGTCAACAGCAGATGCAGGAGGACGCCTAGAGAGTAATATTTTGACGCTGTGGTCCACTAACAAAGTGTGACAACTAGGGATGACAAATTGCAGCAAACTCATATGTGAAACAATGGCAGCCGGCCTGCAACAGACAATCATGTATTACAATTAAACAGTAAGTAAAAAGTGGTAGTAGTAAGCTTGAACATGTTTCTGGACACATATCATATTAGAACAGTACTGCTTAGTTTTACTATTTGATCTCAGTTTGTCAGCCTCCATTTTTGCTGTGCAGGAACCACTATGGTGCCCACTTCCTTTTAAAAAAGTCTTACTATTATAGCTAAACATGCCACTAATATGTGTTTCTAAAAAATTATAAGTCACATAATCTTGATCTACATTCAATCAGCACTGCCTAGTTTTACCGTTTGATTGAACTTAGTCCGAGTTTGAAAGAGAGAGAGTGGGGCGGGGCTGTCTCTAGGCACTTAGATGGAAGTTTACCACAGTACATTCACACATACTACTCTTGTTTTGATACAAAGCTGGTTGAAATTCAGCAAAGTATCCCTTTGTGTGTGTCATGCTGGGGTCAGGTTTGCATCATGATCAGGTCTACGTGTACTATGAAGTGACATTCACAAGGCAGGACAAGACGTGCTAAAAGCCAAATTCCCTGATGGCTTGGACATGTGTGTATTAACAGTGTTTATTGCCAGCTGGCAGGCTGGATGCTAATGTTAGCATCTCCACGGAATCTGTCTGCATCCAATGCAAAATGTGAATTCCATATGTTTGTTCTCAGTGTGGGGACAGTCACAAGCTTGCAAACAAAGACAATAGAGGAGATCATTAGTTTGAAGCTCTACTTAACATGCCACACCACATTCTCTATACCTGCAGCAGGGACTTACTGATTGTCACCCCATGTCTCATAAACATATTATCACTCTGAATCATTATTCTCAGAGCACCCCAATGAATAAGTTCTACAATCCAGAAACAAGTTAACATTTAGGACTCCTGGTTCTTTCAGCTCAAAGTCAAGGGGTTTTTGGTTAGAAGCCCTGAAATATTATTTCTAGTTCACACAAGTTTAAGAGACTTTCATGTTATCTTCTACGACATCAAATACGTCATCAAACACCACTGGAATCTCCGAAGCTTTTATGTGTCTTTATGTGTTAACAAGTGGCTAAATGAGACTACAGAACATCAACACACCCGGTCGCACTATACACGGCTTTACAGCTTTGTTGTGTTGGTGACATTAAACCATGCAAGTGTGGTGTAGTTAGTTTACAGCCAAACACTAGCTTTTTACTTCCAGTATCTGCATATAGGCTTCAAAAATCCCTAAAGTGGTGGTCATTTGTGGAGATTATCTTGCTGAACAAAGAGGTCATTTTCTGCCATGATCCAAAATCCAATGGAAAAATCTCAAAGGCTTTTTGATGAGGGAACCAGGGGGGTGCTAGATTCTACATCGGCCTACAGAAAAAATGTCATCCCTGGGGCACTCTGTTTGTTCCCACTTCAGACTCAAACTGCTAGGGCTTCAGAACCTTTGGTAGGTCAACTTGTAACATAATGTGTACAGAATAAGCTGTTGGTATGTAACATTAATGGAGGCATTGTCAGACATTTTTGAACAAGGGGTGTCCTTCTGTTGTTCAAATGTGTGTTTTCTTAAATATTGAATTTAGATGACGTAGCAGAGAATACCAGCTGTTGTAAATTATGTACAAATCATTTTACAATACAGTTAGCCCTTCCCATGTCTAGTCAGTTTTACTTTGTTTTGCAATTACAACCGAGCAAGCCCATTACATGGCGAGACTTTGGTTAACTTTCTGCTTTCTGTTATACTCAGATGTGGTATGTGCTAATATTGTCTATGTTGAAAGGAAAAATAAGAGAGTTAAAAGATGTTGCTGGAGTACTGTCACAGTCTTTACAGGCACTTTACATTGTATATGGTCACATCTTAAGTGCGCTAATATTAGCAAAGTGCTAGCTAATTTGCTCGCTAATGTTTGGCTACATCAAGGTCAACAACTTCAGCCAAGTTTGATTTGTGATCAGTCAACTAAAAATTAAAGAGGACATGCAAGATGCACTTGCTGTCCAACTAGTTTTCATTCTGAAGTTGTCAAATACTGACGTTTTGTCGGTGACTTTGGTGTAAGATACTGACGCAAAAAGCCACCTTTTATGATAGTATGATACGCTGTCCTGCGGCTTCAGTTTGTAACGTGGCCGGATGGAACCTGTTGCGACTGTATGATACACCCCTGGACAATTTTACATTGAAACCCTGCAGAAGGAGCTTGAAGGTCCGTACAGGGCGATTGAGAAGGGTTCTAACGTACCCAGGACTTTCACCCAGGAGCCGGGTGTTTGCTTCCTGTATGAATGTAGAGCCAAACCATGATGTTTTTTTTAAAAATGTAACTGCCTGCTTTTGTTGCCTAAACCTAACCATGTGCTTTTGTTGACATGCCGGTGTTGGTTGTGGCATCCTGAAATGTCAACAACAAACGCAGTATAGCTAGAGCGTGACATGTGGATGCAAAGGTCCATAAAGCAGTGATATGTGACGACGTGGGATGATGCTTTATCAGATGTAAATCACATGCTAAATTCAAAATTTTCACATAATATGTGACAGAATCAACAGAGCTGTATTTATATTCTGCTCTGTCCATTCTGAGTTACTGTCATGAATATGATATTATACATATTTAATCCTAGAGGAAGTTTCACTCTTTTAACATTACACTTGGACAAAATAAAGCATATATTCTGGTGTGGGACTTTTACCTGTGCCTGTACCAAGATGTACAGCATATTTGTATTTAAATAGAATGTCAACAAGGTATTCTGTTTGTCCTCCAGTGGTGAATATTGATCTGAAAGAAGCAACATGCAGCCTCATTAACTGCGGGGAAGCAGAGCAAAAAGACATACCCACATTAATGCACTTCTGCAATTAGATGAAAGAGCGGTGTCTGAGTGGCGACACCCCTACTTAACCCCCTGCTGAGCGCTGGTACCCCTGCTACTTCCAGCTTACTAAATCACACCATTTTAAATGCTTAATTTGATCTTTTGACCTGCCATCTGTATTTATATTTTTATTTTACTTTCATGTGACCTTTGCTTAAACCACACTAACATGAACATCCTTTTTTCTTTTTTTCTTTTTTTAAGCTAAGACGGCGGCATCTGAAAGGTTACACATTAAACAGTAAAGAACAACACACATTAATTATTTAGGATGCTAAAAGCTGTACAAAATGCATAAAGGAGCATAAGGGAGCCAGAGCCCTAACGAACCGAGGCTATAAACATTGGGCACTCTGTGGCTAATAGCTTTGCAATTTGAGATGCGAGCCGAGAATACGGCTTCGTGTACATCACTGAAAAAAAACGAGACTGCTTTTAAGCGCTCTGCTGGAGGACAGCTTCACTGCAAACACCAAATGTGGACAGTAATGTAAACTCAGTGAATGGTGTTAAGATGTGTTTAACACATACAGCTCGAATGCTTCAAGGTCAGTGAATGTGACTCATACTCTAGTGGCTGTTTATCAGGGGAAAAATGCATCTCACAAACACAATCAGAGGTATGAAAATCACGCAGCAGTAGAGGAATTCCAACACGCTGTCTGCTCTAGAGGCTGAGTGGGTGAATGAGACGAGAACAGATGAAACAATCAATTCTCATGGGCACATTCAATAATCACAGCAAGTAACGTAAAATATTCAGAATACACAGCAAACACCAAGATATAAGCACGAAAGAAATACATTCATTCAACAGTAGAACAGAAAAAATACAGATACCGTAAAATAGTCCAAAGAATCACTGGCTGTATATTAAATACTATAAGTGTCTATAGTTATACTGGTAAATTTCCAGATCTTAGACACTGTATGCAAATGGTGCATCACAATCAAGTCAATTACATTTCAGCTTTCAGATTTTAGTAACCGGTGTGTTGACCACATGGAACAGCATATACCCAATAAGCAGCCAACCTAGAAAAACATTTGCAATTTATTATGTAGCACATTTGTTGAAACATTTTTTTTTTCAACAACACTGTGTTTAATGTAGAATTAGACACACAAAGCACTTTGTTATGTTTAGGAAAAAATTATGTTTTGGCTTAAAATGCCAGTTTTGCAGGCACAATCACCACTGGAAACATAATTCCTGACAGGAGCACACAAAATAAAAAATATCACCTTTTGGGAATAAGGGGCTCCTTAGATTTATTTAATTAATAACATTTATTTTTATGCCTCAGCGCAGCCGTGGGCTAAGGCTTTATGTTTTCAGAATGTCTGTTTATCCATTTGTCAGTCAGTGTGTCCATAAGAACATTCCTACATCGAAATGTTTGTATATCCATACATTCATACATCTGTCCCATTCTTGGGATCAAGAAACTTCAAAAATACCTTCATGTCCACTTGGACTCAGTGATGATTTTATTTGATTTTGGTCATCTCCAGACAAGGTCACTGTGACCTTGTGTTTATCTCATTCTTGTGACATGTGACATGCCAACAAGTCCTTGACGCAATGTCCTCAATTTGGCACAAACACCGACTGAGACCTATTGATGAACTGATGAATTTATTTGATTTTGGTCGTCAAAGGGGCAAGGTCACTGTGACTTTGTGTCCATGTCATTCTTGTGAATGTGATATGCCAAGAAGGACTTGAAGGAATGTCCTCAAATTTGGCACAAATGTCTACATGACTTCACAAATGTGTTTCTTGTGTTTGTTTGTTTGTCTTGTTTTTTTTTTTTTTTCTAGTTTCATCTTGTACATTATTAGATGGGCTCTACAAAAACCTTTGGTAATGTCAGACATAATAATTTCCATTTTCATTTAAAGATTATTGATCTTGTAAAACAGTGTCTTCCAGTGCCTTCATCAGGCACTTAACTAAGGCAATAAGTGTGGGCATGTTAGAATTAGACTAAACAATGATTGATTTGACAGTTCTCCAGTGGACTCCAACATCAATCTGAACTTGTCCTTCAATGAATGTACAACATACTGGGCTGTCATCGGTTGCTTCCAGTTTTGGACAAGCTTGGAGATTATTAAGAAATATTTCCAAAACACAATTATTCTTCTTAATAAAATGTATCTGCAATACCACCTTTTTATATTGGTGATTTTTCTGACATTGGACAGGCAGCGAGTTACTGCTCATAGTTCACTCATCGGTGTGTTGTGTGCCTGCCAAGCGGATTTGTTAGTGAATGGATTTCCCTTAGACAGAAATCTGTGAAAACTAAGCTTGTCAGATTTCAGGTGGCTTTGTTAGGTCAGATGGTAGACAAGGTGAATGTCGGCCTTGAAAGTGGCCAGTTGAATGTCAGCCTGCTTGTCTTGCAATAGATGTATTGTCCATGTTCTGCCTCATCCATCCCCAACTGCCCTCTTCCAGCACCTTCTGCCCTGGGCCTGAAACCCTGTCAGACATGCCCAGCGCTCAAACACTCTTCACTCTCCTCCTGGATCTTTATTTTTTCTCACTCTGTCTGAACGCTCTCCTCTCCTTCCTTTTCTCTTCTAACTCTCTTTTCAGTCCATTTATCTCATTATGGTCTGGCTATCTCCAGTGGCGTTGAAAATGAAGTGTTAATCTCTCTTCTCATCAATCTCGCCAGCCCAGAAGTGCCCGAGTCTCTCTCTGCATCACAAAATGATGACTGGCACTTTTACTTGTTTGGAGAAATAAGTGTGGGGGCTAAATTGAATTTTAATGGATCGCGCATACCCCCAGTGAAAGGTGCAATCCATTACTGAATGATTGTAATGTTATTTGTTGCCAGTGTTGATTTATGGTACGTATAGTGCGGAGGGCCAAAGGTGGGCACGTTGGGGAAGGAAGCTGCGTGGTGTGTTGATGGGGTTTTAACTACGGCACAGTGGAGAGAGGAGAGGAAGTGTGAGACCACATTAGCTGTTTATTCAACTCCTTTTGAAGGGAACAGGAAGTAGCTGTTAGAGCGCGAGCGAAACAGACCTGGGTCAAATGTAGTTACAGTGGAAGCAACGACTGAAGACTGCTTCCCTCATTACATCATCTTCGGCTTGTTTGGCAGCGGCTCCAGGAGGAATTTGATTGGGTGTTTTTTTGTTGTTTTTTTCTCTACACCGTACCGTGTGCCTCTTGTGCCTCTTGTGCCTTACCCTAACCATCCTTGACTTTCTTGCCTAATCCTCACCATTGTCACTGTCCTCTTTGGCTGCCATGTGCTGTTGTGTAAACCCAAGAACCGTGTTGTGTCATTCCACCATGTGGATATTTTGACATCCCAGTAATGAGCTGCATTGCCCCACCATTCCACTATGTGCATGTGGTGACATCACCATAACGACATCCCAGAACGTCAACAGCTGACGCAGAAGGATACATAAAACAGTACAAGTAGACGTGGAAGGTCACTGACAGGGCGGCACCATGTGACAAGTTGAGATGAGAACGTGTTGGAATTTATGACTCAAATCGGCTTTGATTGTTTTTCATCTCACCAGAATCTGAAACAACACGATGCAGTCTTTTCCTGTGAATACCTAGTAACATTTTAAAGACACGCCTTTGCACACCACAATAAAGATAACAGCATTGTTGCAAAGTTTTCAATATGTTTGAAAATTAAGTAAAAAAAACTTCAAGTTTCCAACAGCTTTGGAACTTTTCCTGCTTTCTTAAAGACGTCTTCCCAGCACCAGGCTGTTGTGTTCATGGCTGACCTTACAGTATCCCCCTGTGTTGCTCAGGGTGAGCAGCTAACCGTGTTATCCTGAGAGTCGTCCTCAGATGGAGGCTGACACTCAGTTTAGCTAATCTGGCACCAGCAGCTGGTGTGCCGGGGGAAAAACAAATCAATTAGAAATCTCTGCTAGCACACAAACTTTGTTATTTGAGTCTCCGGTGTGTTAACCAGCTGGTGGATCCTATTGTCTTTGCATCTTAACCCAGCTCAGGTTAGCCGTCCTGTAAGTCATTTCCTCTCTGCGGATCCACCATCTGCCGGTGATAAAATATTCAGTCTGCCAAGGGGATGCGCCCTGGGACGGAGTTAGTCAGATTGTCTAGACGGTAATACACAGTCATTTTCATCACATGTATGCCGACGCCCCTACTCAAGGAAGTTTAGTCTCCAAAGCACGAGTGTTTTAACTTTTCTCTTTCAATTTATGCTTTGTGATTGAGTGCCAGCAGAACTCCCAAATCAGAACAACCTGCCTGAGGAACTGAGAGTGTTATTCACTATAGACTTTTAAATCACTCCTTAAGAGACATTTTTATGTACTTGCTGTTGGGTTTTCTCACTTTTAATTTAGTATTTTTTGTATTCTATAGTTTTTTTTATGTCATTTTCCCATGCTCCCTTTTTGAGTCTTCCACGCAGAACTAATTAGACCTCTGACTTTGCTTCATTTGGACGATAAGCTGATAAATTAAGTAGTCGATTGATGCTAAATGGCACCTGGTTTGATAGGAATTTTATTTTTCATGCAAAACGAATTTCTGTTTCAAGCTCTTTCTTGTAATTATTTTAATCGTTTTCATTTATTTCAAAATAATGTTGAATTTTGTATTATTGGTTCAGCTAAACTGGTATTGTGAAGGTGTTGCCTTGCTCAATGAGACCTTGTGCCATTATTTCTTACCTTTTTTTAATTAATTAATTTTTTTTTACAAACTAATCACTTGATTCATTTAGAAAATAATCAGCAGATTATTCAATAATGAAAATAACCATTACTCATACAACATAGCAAAACATTACAATGAGGTGATAATAATGTGACAGAATGCATAGTTTAGAATCAAGCTGTAACAAGAGGAAGGCTGTTTCTCAGGAGCTGAATTTATGAAGTATGAGAAAACTATCAAAAACTCATACTGATGTCTTCTTAAGGACATTTGTAAATTACTATATGGGGAATTAATTTAAACTTCATGTCTGTACAATGCTGTGGTTAACGTGTGGATAGGTTTCGGTACAAAAATCACTTGGTTATGGTTAGAAAAAGATAATTATTTTGGCTTAAAATACCTGTTTTTCTTGGGTACAGTTACTGCTAAAAAAGCAGCAATGTCTCTGAAAAAAACAAGCACTTTTTTAAGGCCAAAACAACCACTGGAAAAACAACAATATTTACTAAAACACAACTGGTTTCATGATTTGTTGGTCTCGAACGGTAGTCTGCAGCTTGGCAGGCTTCTTGTCAAGGTGTTACACCATCCACCACCTACCCACCCACCCCCCACCTTCTTACAACAAAGTGAGCTCCAGCAGATATTGACGACTTCAGAATGAAGTCGTCAATATCTGCCCCTTTGTCAGTGATTTCAGTGTAAGATAAACATGCCAGAAGCCACCTTTCACGGCAGTATGATACACCACCAGGTAGAGTCAGTTCATGACGTGGCCGGATGGGACTTTTCTCTGTGTTATAATAAACTGCTGGTTGGCTGGAGGGCAACTGGCAGGGTAGTTTTATGCGTGAATGGACGGCGTGTGTTGATAATACGGCCAGATGGAACCTGTTGTGGCTTTATGGTATGCAGCTGGACAGCATGAGGTTGACATGCTGTTAGTAACAACATAACATAGGAGCTGGAGGGCCTGTATAGGGTGGGGAGGTGGGGTGGTGGATGGATCCAACAGACCAAGGACTTTCATACAGGAAGCTGGTGCTTGTTTCCTGTAAAAATGTAGAGTCAAACCATTTTTTTCTCTTAACCTAACCATGTGCTTTTGCTGACATCCCAGTTTTGTTTGCAGCATCCCAGATCAACAGCAGATTAAGGAGGATACCTGGAGCGTGATTTGTAGATGCGAAAAGTCCACTGACAAAGTGGCATTATGTTACGACTTGGGATGAGAACGTGTTGTCAGCTCATGTGTGATTTCACTTTGTGACATATTTGTGGTTGCAGAAATGAACAATTTCAACCTTTTCTTCTGGGGATGGACTGTTCTTTGAGGCATCTTAATGAATCTACAGCAACTTATAACCACATTACATTGAAACGTCTCACAGAACCGTGCCACTTGTGCCTATTTGGCTGTCACAGGAGATGGCTTTCTTTCCTATACGCTCGCTGTCAGCCAATCCAAACCCTCCCATGAACTGTTTGCAAGTGGCTCCGGAGTGCATCACACTACAGTTGGACATGCTGAGTAGTATCTCCATCTGGACAAATTGGCATTTTCCAGATGGCAATATGTCAGGCAGCATTGCAGCTGCCGGCAGACTGTCACCAAATGTTCACCAAATGATTTCGGAGTTGAACAACTTTTAATGAATCCCAAATCAAGCTCATAATCTCGCCGTCACAATATCCTCTCAAAGGGTTTGAACCTCACACTTATGACAATATTCATAAATATTTAAACATGTTCTAATGAGGCAGAAAGGATATTTTAAGTGATGATATTTTGTCATCAACTTTATGGTTTAGTATTAATGGGTGCTGTACAAAATTCTTCATGGAAATAAATTAATAAATTTCAATTATTATAATATTTGGACAAGTGATACTCAACTTGCGGCCTGCTGGCCAAATCTGGCCCTAGACAGGGTGCCAGGTGGCCCCACAATCATTTTCTAATGCTCAATAACGATAAAGTGATTCACACTGAGAATTGTTTTTGTACTTTTAGTACACAAAAGGTGCATAAAACAGCATCAAAATAGAGCTTGTTTATCAATAGAATTGTCCTCCCATCCTAGAGATGTCCTCAAATCCTAGTAACATACTAAAATCCTTGAAATTAGCTGAAATCCTATGTACCAAAATGCTAATCCTAAATTTACTAAAATCCTAGAAAGGTCCGAAATGCAGACAAATATTCCAAATTCCCAGAAATGTTCCAAAATCCTAAAAAGTGCTAAAATCCAAGAAATGTCCTGAGAATAACATTGTTAAATCCTAGAAATGTCCTACAATCCTGGAAACATTCTAAAATCTGAGAAATGTCCTGACATCCTAGAAACATCCTAAATCCTAGAAATGTCTGGAAATCTTAGAATTGTCCTTAAATCCTAGCAATGTCTTAAAACCCTAAAAGTCCTTTAAGTCCTAAAAATGTCCTTAAATCCTACAAACATGAATGGGGCTGCTGCAATTGCCCCCCTGTTATTTTGCAAAAGTGGCCCCCAAAGCAAAGTTGAGTATCACTGATTTAGACTGCTGCTATGGGTATTATGCGTGATTCTTCCATAATATCAAGCACATAAAGAAATGAAGTCTTTTCCAGCTCTTAAGAGCGCAGGCAGTCCTTCTCTTCTCTCTAACCCAGGGAGCTTTAAAATGTTTTTGTTCCTGCACAAGAGGTTGACTGTTACATTACCAGCCAATATCAGTCAGCTCACACGTGCAGCCCACTCTGTGTGCAGTAGGGCGAGTGTGTTTTTTGAGGGCGTGCATTTTGGATAGAGGTACATCAGGCGCTGTAGGCGATAGCTGTGTTTTCCCCAGAGACTGTTCGCGAGGAACCAAAAATCAATGCAGGCAGCTTACGGGCCATTTGAAGGGCCTGACTCCCTGCTCTCATTCATCACCTAACAATCTGCCACCTTACTGGAGAACAAATCCTCACAGGGACCTCTCAGCACAGCTACGGTGTCCTGGATGTGTGTTTGTGTGTGTGTGGTAGATATGTGGGTTTTATTGGTCGATCCCGCAGCTCCATATCTCCCAACTCCTTTTAGTTTGTCAGTTTGTGTGGTTAAACCAAATCAGTCATTAGCTCTCATTCACATGCACTCTCACTACCGCCCATGGATGAGTGTTAGCACTGAGCACCTCTACTGCACATTTAAAGGAGAAAAGGGTCACTTTTTCTTAATTCATTAATGATGTCTATACTATTTTAGGATTTCATGTTATTTTAGAGACTTACATGTGGGATAAAAACTGAAAAGTCTGTAAAAAAGTTACATGAAATTTCTTAAAAAAGAAGATGACAAGATGGTGCTGAAAAATGAACAAATAAATGTATATATATATATTTTTTATACTACATAATTTTCATATAATGATGATTATGAACATATTTTTCTGGACATTTTCCACATTTTTTTTCAATTCTTATTTTGCCCCTAATTTTCAGGATTTTTTTTTGGCTTGTTACATCTGTTACTAATTTCTTGCAATTTGTGAAACATTTCTTGTCAAGTTGCTTCTTGTCTTTTCCTAATGTAAAATAATAATAATAATATTAATAATAGTAAAAATAAAAAAATGAATACTTCATCCTTCAGTTTATCACAATCAGCACATCTGGAGATATGTGTTTTTTACTGGATAGGAAAGGGTTAAAAACCTGTAATCTGATAAGTAATTAAGGCTGCCAGACAAATGTAGTGTAAGTGTAGTGTAAAGGTCTAACATTTACCTGTGAGATGATGTAGTGTTGCTTTCTTCTGTTTTCAAAATGACTCCACACACTGTTCTGTGTCTGCAAACAGTGCTTTGGAGACATTTGTTCATTATGATGTCATAGAGTGACTCAGGGTGTGTAACAAACAGAGTGTCCATCCAAGATATATACTTAAAACTAATACATTTTATTACCCTTCTGCTGTCCTTAAATTCAACTACATCTTTTATCCGTGGGGTCAGTTTGACCTAAGCAATTTAAACCTCCAGACAAGTATTGCAATCAAATTTATTACCCAACTTTATCAGGTACTTTATGTCATTATGTTGGCTACCTATATACCCCTTAGGATAAAACCTTTTTATCAGAGCAGGATGCCTCATAATCAGAGTCTACCAGAACATCATCCTCAGCCTCACACACTCTCATCACTTTTTCTGTCAGAGAGCTGTGACAAAGCCTCATGGCAGAAACTCTGTGCTCAGAGGTCATTTTCAAGAGAGCATAAAGAGAAAGCTCACAGAGATGGGTTACAGGCTGCAGTGCAGACTTTTATATGTTTGTTCTTCCCTTGTGTTGTGTGAAATATCAGTGTCCTCCAAGCAACCATATGTCCCTTTGCTCGTGGTGTGGGGTTCTTGCACAGTGTTGGGAAAGTTACTTTCAAAATAGATATTACCAGTTGCCTTCATTTCAAATTAAGTTACTTTATAGTATTACTCTATGTGAGTAATGCATGACACTATTTTTGCATTACTTTCGCCAAAATGATCTCAAATGTAAGAGGGTCATGTTGTTTTTCTCAAATCCTAACCATGGTGGCAGTCTGTGTTGGTTGCCATGTTCTCATGTTGTGTAAACACGAGGATGTGATCTCACCATGTGCATTTGTTGACAGTAGACGCTGAAGGTCACTGACAGAGCGGCACCACGTGACGAGCTGGGATGAGAAGATGTTTGTGAGCCACAGCACCAGAGAGAGTTGTGATAAGAAGGCAGCGGTGTATCGGCGTTGCACTGTCATTCCAGGAGAAAAGACCAAAAAAAATTCCATTATGCAAATGGACGGACGTTTAAGGTGTTCACTCAGATGTGCCAAACACCAAGACGGCCAACAAAATAACCAAAGCCCATCTTCTTATCCCTGCTGCTTTCAAGCTGACTATTGATGCAGGAGCAGAACGGGACACATTGCAAATGTAAACACACTGAACATCATGATGCACAGCAATGCAATCACCATGATGTGCTGATCTCCAGCAACATTCTATAATGTGGCCTACAATAACATGAAAAGGCCAACACGTTCTGATCCCAACTCGTCAACAAGATGCTGCTCTGCCAGTGATTTTCTTCATCTGTTTATGTTTTCGGTATCCCTCTGGTCAGCTGTTTACACTTCGTGATGCCTTTACCATGATGTCAACAAATGTACATTGCGGGAACTGGCACAATGGTCAGGATTAGGCAAGAAAGTCATGGATGGTCAGGTTTAGGAAAAGAGGCAGATGGTGAGGTGTAACGTGTATTACTTGATGTTGTCCTTCTGCGTTGCATGCGCATACGACCAGTTTCATCTGGCCTTGTTCTCAAGTGACATCGCCAGTGCGCATTGCATCTGTATGGGCTTGGTGCCTAGTGCCGTCTGCTGGCATATCATAACAACGCTACTGGTTCTGTCCAGTTGCATTGACATCTGATGCTGTTCAGCCACATTCAGGGTGGATGCGAAAGGTCACATTTGGCTTCACACTCATACACCAAAAGTACTGAAGGAGTGGACGTATTTGATGAGTTAAAAATGAGATCTGGTTGAAAAGACACAAGAGCCATACTTACTTTTTTGGTGGTGTACTAGAAGTAAAGCAGTGCAGATCAATGGATAAATGAAAATTATATCAATAAACACTTTATTTCGAGTTGAAAACGCGTTATGTAAAATTGAAATTTTAATAATAGTCCCCTAAATGCTGTTGGTAATTCTGTAGTGTCTGTCTTTCAAGCGTTCCAGTTGAGTGACGAGACAATCCTCTGAAAACTATTCTTTGCGAGGTTGAAAACACAACAAGGGATGATGGTAATACTTTAGAAAGCTTGAAAAGTTGTCACAGGGGATATAGTGGCTGAAGATGGAGGCCCGGGAGGAAGCACAGTGGTAATAGGCAGGAAGGCTTAAGGATCTCTTATCCTGGGCCTTAGCAGTCACACAGAGTACAAGCAGGGGGTCAACGGATCTACTTCAGCTGCTGATATGCCGCTGAGCTCAGGCTGGGATAGGCTGGGCATTTGTGTGTGTGTGTTTGTGTGTGTGTGTGTGTGTGTGTGTGTGTGTGTGTGTGTGTGTGTGAGTGTATAACTGGGTTGAGAAGTGGAGGCTTTGCATGCTTGGTTACTTTGCAGTATCACGATTACAGTGGTACAGATAAAAATGGAGAACAGGGGGGAATATAAGGTTGGGTGATCATGGACTGGGTAGAGCCCATAAAGACTCTGCAGCGGGGGGGGGGTTGCTGAGGAGGGTGAGTGAGGTTCAGAGGAAGAAGGGGGTGGGAAAGCGAGCACAAGATATATTGACAGGAAAAGGAGGACGCCTGGAAACTAAACCAACTCTCTATTAAGATCACTTGCACAATCAATGGGAGCAAGACACACACACACACACACACACACACACACACACACATACACACGTGCACAGCGGTTTGTGTAGTTCCCACACCTGCTGTGGCTTCAGGAAAATATATGACAATACTAAGCCCACACATTTTTGCATGCAGTGAATATTTTACGTAGACACAAAATAAATGATGGACAATAAAGATGTTCAAGTTGACGCCCACATACAGGATTTGTTCGCTCTTATACCACTTCAACAGCCTCTTAAAAAAAAAAATAATGTTGGCCACTCTGTAGTCCACTGACAACAAGTTTACTGTGACATCTTCTTCCTATACTTTTTGTGTTTTTGGTCATCTCTTGTACTGTAGTAGTACAGTAGTTGAAGTCGTTGTACAGAAATGGTGAGAGATGTTTGAGCAAAGACCTTTCTAAAGAAGTCTACATTCACCGCATCTTTATCTTTTTGTTCCAGTTCCATTCATCCTATGAAGGTTATGAGTCTGTAGCCAAAGTGACAAATTAAATTATTCTCAATTTTTTTAAAGGGTGTTAACGTGGTGCTGATGAACTGCTCCACAATAGAAATGAAAGAGCTGTGTATAGCTAGAAAAAAAACAAAAAGCATTGCAAACAAAGAAGGTGATGTGACAGCTTTAGAAATGACAGACAATAAAGTACACTTTATTTGGGAAAGCAGCTCCCTTTGTCTTTGTGATGAATAAGTGACATTAGGATTCTAAAGATAGGGTAAAAAACGATATGATACAATATGATGCAATACGATGAGATACGATATGATATGATGTGATACATTACGATACGATATGATGCAACAGAATAAGATACAATACGGTATGATATGATGCAGTGTCATACAGTATAATGCCATACAATACAATACAGTACAATACAATACAGAACAATACAATGTGATACGATACAATGTGATATGATATGATATGATATGATATGATATGATATGATATGATATGATATATGACATGATACACTACAATACCAAGCAATATTATACGATATAAGAATACAGTCCATTACGATATGATATGATAAATTTCACTGTCCCAAAAGAAATCTGTCTCAGGTGAAAAAAGAGCAAGATACAACTGTAAGATAATTCATACATAACAATACGTTAACCATGCGGCAAACAATATACAGTGGACAGCATGCGATCACATGACTTGGACACAAAAATGAAGGGGAAATATTGCACATACCCCTTTTTAAATTAACCATACTATAAGACATGCTAAACGATAAAACTATAAAACCTATAAAAACATGTAATCATGAGGCCATAATTAATGCAGACATAAGCAACTTAGCCCACCTCTTAATGAATCTGCTCCTCAGCTTTGTGAGACACTACATCTATGAGAGATTCACTTATTATTCAGTAATGCAGCTGATGTTGTGAGGAGGGAAAACTTCAAACGGTTACTTTTGGTTCTGCTGGTTCTGTAACGTCTGCCAGACAGTAAAAGTTCATATTCATGATTAAGGATGTAGAGTTGCAGTTTGTTCGTTGTTTGTGTTATTTCCTTTCAGTGTAAAACAGTAAAGTGTATTTCTTGCTAAACTAACTGTAGTACTGGTAGCTGTAAATATGAATTGTGACATGAAGTCATTCTATTTTTATGATTGCCTTTGTTTTGTCGCTACTGAACTTTGCAACAATGTAATGTATTGTAGTATGTTTGGCATTTAGTACTTAAAGACCAACACACCATGAACAGTATCTGCTCCAAAATTGAAAGGGATCTTCCTTGGCCTAACGCTTCACCATTCCACCAAGTTTCCTAAAAATTTTGCCTTTATTTATTTATTTGTTTATTTTCATAATTCTTCTGACAGACAGATGAACTGAGAGGTTCAGAAAAAAATCCAAATAAAAAGGGAACCTGGAGGTGGAGGTAATGAAATAATGCAAACTTGTTTTATTTGTCAAAAAAAAAAATATTTCAGCAACTGAGTGTACACAAAAAACTGGCTTAATATGTGAGAATGTAGTGGTCTCAGTAAAAAAAACACCATATGGATTACACTATTTTTTTGTTTACTTGCCCTCTTCAGTCTTATTATGTCACTGGTGCTTTTAGTAATTCTTATATGCCCCCTTCTAAGCACACTGTTTTATGCTATCAGCTCAAGAAGTAAGAAATGTCAGGCATTCCTCTAACAAACACATTTAACATTCTTATTCCACACCTCACAACTCTGTTTTATCGTCATGTTATGATGAGAAACACAATTATGATTTAGTAGCTCATAATGAAATTTATTATATATCTCAATTATCTGATAACTTTGAGATAAAACCAGTTGTAATTACCAATAAAAAGATTCTTTCAATTATAAATTTTCTATATATAAGACTAAATATTGTTAGTGTTTAAATTGAACCATGTCACTATTGAAACAGCAGATTAACTGATGTGGAACAGCAAATAAAACCATAGCCGTTTATAATGTTGCTACAGTATGAGGGCATGTGGACTGGTCTGTGGGAGCTGAGGCTGCAGAATAACGCAGTGCGCTCTGTGTGATAGTTTATGACTGTTGTCATAATGCATTCTGACAGCTGCTTATAGCAATCCCTATAAAAACATTGTGCATAATTTATTATTATTATGTATCAACATATATTCAGCACATTAACATATTATACTGCAGGTAGAGAATGTGCTGGAATTTATTATGTGATTATTTTGTTGTGTGTGTGTGTGTGTGTAGTCACACTCTCATCATTAGAATGCACAGTATATGATAGAAACTTTGTATTACTCCACAAGTTCCAGATGATCTGATTAGATTTAGGAGCGGCATATTAACGAAGAAAACTGATTTCCTTTAAATTACTAAAAAGCCTTTCTTAAAGATCCAGATACAATCTTAAATAAAGAGACTTAACACAGTATGCAATATATTGCTTTAATATAGACTTCATAATAATGGAAAGAGAGTGAACTAAAGTGGCAGACATTGACCCTTGTTCAGCGAGTAAAGCGGTAACTTTAGAACCATGTAAGAACTGTGAAGATGGCAGATTAAGAAGAGGTGACAGGAAAAGTGTGTTAGACACTCCAGTTACTGTGGTCTGTCAGTGTTTTTATTTGCTACAGACTCCAGCTGGGGCAGTATTTGATACATTCTGGTAAACCTTAAGGGATACTGTTTGAGTTTTTAACCAGTTTTATGTCACAGAAACATATTTTTAATTCACCATTTAACTGCTAGTTGAGATTGTTTGTTACCAGCCAGCAGCAATACCACTTCCTGTGGAAAAAAATTGGCCACAGGACCACCTACTGGTCCTGTGCAGCACAGTGCATTCTGGTAGTTGTAGGCTTTCTACCTTTTGAGGAAAAGCCTTTTTCCTCTGTCTTCTCTGGTCATGTAGCATAAATTTCAAACATATTTGCGTCTTTGTACTGCATGAACAGCCTAGTTTTATGAGAAGACCATATTTTCAACAATAAAATGCTTCTTTTAGACCTCAGATTCGATTTGAGGTTACCGTCTAAAATTCAGAATCTCCTGCTTTTAAGATACATCAGCCCCGTGGTTGATCCACAAGAGTTGGTTTCTGCAACTTTATATGGCATATTGATATGGAAGGCAGATATTTCTGCAGCTGATGTCTTGAAAACTCGATAACCCAAACCAAAACAATTTAGACTGACAAATCTTGTCAGACTCTGGCTCACCAAGGCACCATGTCATGGTGGTATGAGATGCCCCAGATGGCGGCATTTTTTAAGCTCAGGATAATTACTGTAGTATAAAGAGCAGGAAAGTTTGCAAAGGGCGGGAAGAGTGGTCAATGGGTTAGACAAACTCAAGATTCTCACCCGCTCGCTGTTCATTAATTGAGTTATTTAATACCAAAGTAGTGTGCTGGTATGTGTGGCATACTACACTAGCGATGCATTTCATATAAAGTAATGAGTCGACCATAAGTCGAACCATGATGCCTTTTTCTAAATCTAACCATGAAATTTTGTTGCCTAAACCTAAGGAAGCGTTTTATAGACAAAAGTTTATTTCATAAAAGACTTTTTGCATTTCAAAGGTAGCAAATATACAAATCCTGTGAAGATTTTTATTTTAAAAAGAAAGTATGCATGTAACAAGCATAATGAGGGCATCATATATTGACGTGATGGACCACTTATTAAGCATTGGCATTTGAGGAGTTAGGAGTAAGAATGTGTTTTTAAAGATTATTTTTTGGGCTTTTCTTGCCTTTATTATAGTACAGTCAGAGAGTGACAGGAAAGGGGGAGAGAGAACAGGGATGACATGCAGCAAAGGGCCACAAGCAGGAATCAAACCCAGGCCACTGCTCAGGACTCAACCTACATGGGGCGCACGCTCTACTCACTGAGCTAGAGGCCGCCCCAGGAGGAGAATGTGTTTGATAAATAGCACTACAGGTAAGAGTAGAAATATGGATTTTTGATTAGGTGGTGGACTGTACCTTGAAGTGAAGTCATGAGAGCTTTAAGCCAGATTGTTCTCATTCCCAGCTTTTCAAATACCGCTGCTTTGTCAGTGATTTTGACCTCAGACATTGATGCAAGTATTTTACACCGCTGGATATTGTCAGTTCCAAACTGTGCTAGTAACAACGTAATATAAGAAGCTTGAAAGTCCCTATAGGGCAAATGTCACAATGCCAAAAGTCACCTTTTGCAGCAGTATGATACGTCACAGGACAGCATACTTTAAATACACAGACTTTAACCGGGGAGCCCAGTGTTCGCTTCCCATATGAATGCAAAGCCGAATTATGATGGTTTGTTTTGGGTTTTTTTCTAAATCTAACCATGTTGCTTTGTTGCACAAGGAAATAAAGATAAATGCTTATTTTGTGAAAGACTATATGCATATCACAAGCAGAAGCTGTGCATTTTCTATGAAAATGGAAGTGTATTTTGAAAAGACGCAATGCATGTAAAAAGTATAAATGGACATGGCATCCCAGAACATCAACAACAGATGCAGTAAGATACCAAGCATGTCATATGTAGTCTTGAAAGTCCACTGACCAAGCAGTGATATCTGACAAGTTGGGATGAGAGTGTTAGAGCTGGTGATATCAGTAAGTGCTGAAAGCATCTGAAACTTCAGTTTCAAGTTTAATGCCTGCAGCTCCTTACTTGAAAGTTTGTATCTAAGCCATGAAAGTCTTTGAACCAACATCTGAAGCAAGACCTGAAATGGCTGTCAATGTCTTAACTATGCCAGTTGCATGTAATTGATGGCAGTTGTTGTAGTCATTGAATTGTAGTTGGAGAGGTAGATTAAAACAAATGAAAATTCTGGAAATGTTGCAAGCACTGGAGGGTTGAAGCAAGCACCAGTTGGTACGAAAGCAATATCAACAGTTGAATTGTCAGTTGACTCATTACTAAATGCAGTTTAAGGTATAGAGTGCCCCAGGGATGATGTCTTTCTGTAGGCAGAAGTTAGCATTGCCCTGGTTCCCTTGTAAAAAAACAATGGGATTTTTCCATTGGATTTTGGATTGCTTTAGAAAGTAAGGTCATTGGTAAACAAATGTTTATGATACTTACATGTTTTCAGTTAATGCTCACAAATGAATGTCACTTTCAAGATTTTTGAAGCCTAAAAGTAAAAAGCTAATGTTAGGCGACAAAGGAACTACACTACCATCGCTTCGCCATCACTATGAGACTGTAAAGCCATGTTCAACATGGCTTATCTTAATCACATTTTGTAGTCTTGCTAGCGACCGCCTTTTTTAGGACACATAAATGATTCAAAGTTCACAGTGGGGTATTTCCTGGTTTATTATTTTTATTTTTAACTTACTTGGGGCATCTAACCAAACCCTTTTAAAAAAGCCCATTGACTTTCAGACGAGGGAACGTGCTGCAATGCTGACTGATTTCGGGTTTGTGTTATTCTATAGTCTGCAGGAACTGCTGTTTACTGATTTTACCAGCAAAAGTGAAAGCCAACCCCAGATTAACTCTGCTTGACACTTCTGGTAGAAATCTTCTCATTTTAACCCAAACCATGATTTTTTTCTTCAACTGAATCAAGGAAAGGCTTTTTGGCAGAGAGCCCTGAAACTTCTCCTCACAGTGTTGAAATGTCATGTTGAAGAGCTGAATAAAGTTGAGTTTTGCGTGACAGGGTAAATAAGATAAGTTGTTTATATTGAATTATCACAGTGATACCCCAACCGTCTTCTAATTCACAAAAAAATAAGGTGATACACACTTGGAATTATTTCTGTGCTTAGGTATACATAAGTTGCCAGAGTGCATAAAACAGCATTGAAATAGAGTTTGTTTGCCAAAAAAAGTGCTAGTGGAGGATCCCCCGCACCCCCTGACAAATGTGCTAGCTAAACCCCTAATGTCCAAAAGTCCTAAAAACCTGGAAATGTCCTCAAATCCTAGAAAAGTGCTAAAACTCTAGAAATGTTCTACAATCTGATAAATGTCCTAAAATCCGAGAAATATCCTAAAATCCTAGAAATGTTCTAAAGTCCTGCAAATTTCCTAAAATTTCAAAAATGTCCTGAAATCTTACAAACATCCTAAAATTCTAGAAACATCCTAAAATCCCAGTAATGTCTTTAAAACCCAGAAATGTCCTAAAATTCTAGAAAGGTCCTTAAATCCTTGAAATGTCATAAAAACCTAGAAACATCCTAAAATCTGAGAAATGCCTTGAAATCTGTGAAACATCCTAAAATCCCAGTAATGTCTTTAAAACCCAGAAATGTCCTAAAATCCTAGAAAGGTCCTTAAATCCTTGAAATGTCATAAAAACCTAGAAACATCCTAAAATCTGATAAATGCCTTGAAATCTGTGAAACATCCTAAAATCCTTGAAATGCCCTACAATCCCAGTAATGTCCTAAAATCCTAAAAAGGTGTGTGAGGCTTCTGCGACTGGCCTCCTTTCATTTATGTGTCCCCCGAGCAAACCCTCTGATTAACCCAGAATTATCCTTTAAAGGAGTTACATTTACCTTGTTTACTAAGGGGTTAAATATTAACAGCCTGAGCTGCTCTGATGTAGCGAGAGAGAGAGAGCTGCCTGCTGAAATTAGTCCATCAAGGCTGCTTCCAAATATTGCAGGTGAAACTTAATAAAGGACATTCTGTGTAATTTTGAATTTCGGTTTTCGGTCAAAGCGTCCTTATGAGCTGAGTGATGGAATAATATTGAAATTCTATATGCGGAAGCCTTTCATTAGATTTGGCCTTTCACATATTGACTAGATTGTTATGACCCATTTCGGAAACTTCTCCTGATGCCTGCCTCCTCTCTATCACATTACGGAGAATGGCTCTGATCATCTCACAAATTCACTCCCAGCGTCACTTCAGTTTGAGAAAAACAATCCGGTCAGATAATTCATTTTAACTTTGTTTATGGGGCCATTAATTATTCTCTCTTTTTTCTTTGGATCCACCGCAGTCAGACTATCTCTCTCTGACACACACACACATACACACACACAAAAGTACACAAAAAATGAATCTCAGTTAAATCTCTGTTAGAATTAAATGCTACTTGCTTTTGCCCGAGGGACTTTCATTATCTTTTATTTATAAGCAGCGAAAGAAAAGGAAAGAACAACAACAATAATAATAGTGGAACAATCCAGGAACAGTGCAACGAGGAGGATTTGAACAAAGCAAGGTCAAAGGGATTTAGGGCCATGAAAATGAAATGTTTTTATTTCCACAATCCGGATCAGTGCTGTTTGTTTCGGCTCATAAAAACCCCCATCCCACACACACACACACACACACACACACACACACACACACACACATACACACGTGCGTATATTCACCCACATGCACCCACAATGCATTCAGGCACACAATAGTAAAGCAGGGCCAGCATACAGATTAGGGCTTTGTGATGGACGACGCTGATGTTTTTGCAGTTGAGCTTTTGTGCCAATATTCAGTATTGGAGTTTCACTACACAAGCACAATATTTAACTGTTTCCATGCCTAATAATGATACTTGTGAAATAGAGGTAAAGTCGGTAAAATGGCACTTCTATTCTGCAGCATTAAGCAAGTCATGGCACGCCAAAATTCTGTCAGAATAAATTGAAAGGGAAAGTTCTAGGTTTTTTAAATTGAGCTGTAGCAATCTGTAGTCAGTGTATATCCTACAGTCGATGGTGACTGGCATTATTTTATTTTGTTTAACCTTTTTTTAACCAGATTGGTCCCATTGAGATTAAGAATCTCTTTTTCAAGGGCGACCGGACCAAGACAAGGTATGCCCTCAATTTAGAGGAGTATAAGCAGGAGTTCCATGACGGAAACTAGGCAGCGTTCTGCTTTGGACAGGAGCTACAACAAAACATATTTTAGCTAAAAAAATTAACATCTGTTTAATTTTATGCATTGGTATTCTCATAGAACACTTTGTATGATGTCCCACAAAAATGCACACACAACAGTTTGTACAATATCATACAAATTAGCACTCCAAGAATGACACCATGTCCTTAATGTACGGTAACATAATTCACACAGGGGTAGGTTTAGGCACTATAAGTCAATATGGTAGGTTTAGGAAAAGAAACACTGTGAGGACATACCTTAAAATGAGTTTACTCAAAGTTCAAATGGTTCCAAACATGTATCTCCAGCAGAAAATCCCTGAAAAAAACTCCAGATTTCTGTGATCCATCCACAACCCCAACCTGCCTCCTTACAAGACCATTGGACCTGCTTCCTTGTTAACCCCTGTGATTGTAGCCTTTCAAAACACACAGGATAAGTACAAATTTGAGTGCATTACTTTGCATTGGAAAACATACAGTTTGGGAATATAGCCTGTTTAACATTATATATAAAATATTTTTTTACAGCTCCATCTTAGTACAAATAGTCCTTTCTGACATGGAAGCCATTACCAGTTTGGTTCCCTCTCCATTCTCTCATCAAAGCCGCAAGACTCCATTAACACTTGACACAGGGGCTGCTGTTCCACCACTGCTCCAGTCATAGTTAGTTTGTGTTACTGTAAATCTAAAATTATCCTTTTAAACACTAAAATCATACAATAACACAAACAAAGTAACCAATCATGACAGAGGTAGACCAGCAGCTCCTGTGTTCAGTGATGTAAAATTAGCATTTATATTAATGGAGTTTGGCTTTCAGGAGAGCAATATGATGACTTCAGTTCCCCGTCAGAAATCTCAGTTTGACAGCAAAATAATGTGGTAAAACCATTCTAAATATGATGTCTTAAGGTGATTTTTTTGCTGTTGACCCTGTCCACAGCAGTACATTGCTTAGCTTTGTGGCAGTATTCCTGCCTGCTCCTTCAAACTGGGGCAGTGCCAACTGACATCTACTGTAAAATCTGAACTATCCCTTTGAAACTTTAATCTTGTTTGTTTTGGACTTTTATGCAACTTCTAGTGTAATTATACACTTTGTTATACACTTTGCTCCAAAGCTACTTAGTTTAAATATTCTGTGGCTGTGTTTGAAATCCAGGGAAAATGTACTGTGACTTCTCCTCACACAAAAAAAATGACAGTGACTCACTTGTCTGTAGTTGTTTTGTTTTTTTGTTTTGTTTTGGGTTTTTTTTGGCAAGTCGGGTCAGCTGTATCTTACTGGCTTTCCAAAGGGACAGAGTTTGCAAGACAAAAGCAGGGTCCAGGAGGAACAGTAGAGACAGGAAGTCAGGGTTGGGTCAAAGTCTTCAGTTTTTGACAGTATTTCTTCAGGCCTCTATCAGCAGTATGGCTGAACTACACTGGTCTGTTTTACACATATGATCTACTGCAGGGATACTCTGCTTTCTTTGCTTGGGGGCCACTTTTGCAAAATGACAGGAGGCCAGGGGCCAGTCGCATTTCAGGGATTTTAGAACACTAATAGCATTTTTGGAAACTTGGATGTTTAGGACATTTCTTAGATATTAAGACATTTCTAAGATTTTAGGACATTTCTTGGATTTCAGGACATTTCTAGGGCTATAGGACACTATGAATTTTCTAGGATTTTAGGATGTTTAGGGTTTCAGGACATTTTATTTTACTTTTCTAGGGTTTTAAGATGTTTCTATATTAAGACATTTCCATGATTAGGATTAGGATTTTAGAACATTTCTAAGGTTTTAGGATGGGTCCAAGATTTTAGGACATCAGCTAGGACCTCTGTATGGGGTGCGGTGGATACTCCACTAGCACTTAAACAAGTTCTATTTCGATGCTGTTTTATGCACTCTGACAACTTATGTATACTAAAAGTACAAAAACAATTTCCATTGTGAATCACTTTATTTCTATTGTGAATTAGAAAATGGTTGGGGGCCACCAGGCACCCTATCAGGGGCCAGATTTGGTCGTTGTCTGTCAGTTGAGAACCACTGATCTACTGAATGCATGATATGTAACAACCTAACAAAAATATTTGCTGCCAAATCTACGGTAGATATAAAAACACACAAAGCAGCTGCTCTCTTCTTTATTCGGTTTTGAAAAGCACTTTCATCAAAGCGCTCATTGGTGGAGTTAAGCATTACCTGTTTTCACATAGCATTACCTCTGAGGAAAGTCTGTCTTTCTCAAATCATCCTGTTTTTACCTCCACTGTTAGCAGTGAAATGACATCAATCGCCTGCTGACATCGCCTCCCGAGGCCCCGCCATGAGCTACTTAAATCAAAGGAGAAAAGAAGAAAAAGTGAGTTTTGAAATAGAGAAATGTCAGGAGCTGTGCTGGTAATCATTGAGTCAGTGGTATTAATCAACAAGCCTATCAACCTCACACAGACAAACCTTGTTATGGTCCTTTCTTCTATACGATGTGTGATTCACTTATTCAGATTGCACAGACTGGGGTCCTTGCTCAAGGACACTTTGGCAGTTTATATTGTTTTTACGAAAAGTAATGAAATGTCCTGCTGTCCTATAACTTCAACAGTTGCACAAATGTTATGATAATTCTTTATGCAAGGGTGGATTTAAATATGTGAATGACATCTGAGGTAACTTAGGTATAAAAGAGATGAAAAGTAAGTGGAGGTATAAACTAACTCTGTTCTTTTCACACGATATTACAGGGATAGTTCAAATTTTTTGAAGTGGAGTTGTATGAGGTACTTATCCATAGTAAAGTTATTACATACAGTAGATGTCAGTCTGCACGCTTTGGAGAAACAGGATGGAGTTTGACGTGGAAGCTAAGCAATGTGCTGCTGTGGGGGGCAACAACAAAGCATATTTTAGATAGAAAAATCTGACATAATCAAAATCAGTTTAGGTGTACGCTATGTCGCGAGTGTTTTCACTGCTTTACCTTCACGACTGACAATGATTTTCAACTGGAAAAAGAAGTAGTTTTGTCATTCTTTTCAAGGCCAGACTCCATATTAAAAAAACAGTGATTTAACATTTCTAGACACAGGGGCTGCTTATCTAGCACTTTGGTGTTTAAAAGGGTTAGTTCAAATTCACCAAAGTCACACAATAACACAAACTAACAAACTGATTGAAGCAGCGATAGACCAGCAGCTCTTGTGTTCAGTGAGCTAAAATTTCTGTTTTTGACAATGGAGTTTGGTGGCTTTGACAAGTGCATAGATAACAGCTTCCCCATCAGAACAGATTGTCTGAACTAAAGGTAAAATCCTGAAAATACTACCAATATAGCATACATTTAAACTGATATTGAGGTTTTTTTTTGGTGGGCCTTTTTTAGACATTTTGTTGTTGGCCCCCATCCACAGCAGTCTCCAGACTGGAGGGCATACCAACTGATATGCACTGCATGTCATACACTGACTATGCATTAGAACCCCACAGAGCCCCACTTCAAAAAATCCAAACCACCCCTTTAACATCCTAACCACTGCATCATGCATGTCAGTTTAAGAATAATTTGTGTATAATGCAGCCATGGTTACATAAGTCTTACATGCAATGTATGTACTGCAATTTAATGAAAAGTTCATGCAAATTAGTTACAGTAACAAACAGTTTGCAGCATAGTTTAGCGTTCATGTCATATACGTACCTGCTATTATTATTAGTGGGTTGCTTAACTCTTAGGGCCTACTTTGATAATACACACACTCAAATTGCTCTGTGCACAAAATGCGCTTTTTAAAATAAGGCTGTAAAAAAAATTATTATTATATTATTTTTTTAACCAACATCAGTCCTGATCATAGATATCAAATATTCATTTATTTTCAGAATTTAAACTCTTTAAATGCTAGGGGAGGGACCAGACAAAGTGTAGCTCACAAGACCCCTATGATGACATCAATCAATGGTTCGGAGTTCCCCTCACCTAGACGCGGGTCACCGGGGCCCCCCCCTGGAGCCAGGCCTGGGGGTGGGGCTCAATGGCGAGCGCCTGGTGGCCGGGCCTTTACCCATGGGGCCCGGCCGGGCACAGCCCGAAGAGGTGACATGGGACCTCCTTCCCGTGGGCTCACCACCCGTAGGAGGGGCCGTAGGGGTCGGGTGCAATGTGAGCTGGGCGGCAGCCGAAGGCGGGGACCTTGGCGGTCCGATCCTCGGCTGCAGAAGCTAGCTCTGGGGACGTGGAATGTCACCTCTCTGGTGGGGAAGGAGCCTGAGCTGGTGCGCGAGGTTGAGAAGTTCCGACTAGATATAGTCGGCCTCACCTCGACGCATGGCTTGGGCTCCGGAACCAGTCTTCTTGAGAGGGGATGGACTCTCTTCCACTCTGGAGTTGCCACTGGTGAGAGGCGCCGGGCAGGGGTGGCAATACTTATTGCCCCCCGGCTCGGTGCCTGCACGTTGGAGTTTACGCCGGTGAATGAGAGGGTAGCCTCCCTCCGCCTTCGGGTTGGGGGACGGATCCTGACTGTTGTTTGTGCCTATGGTCCAAACAGCAGTTCAGAGTATCCACCCTTTTTGGAGTCCTTAGAGGGGGTGCTGGAGAGTGCTCCTTCTGGGGACTCCCTCGTTCTGCTGGGGGACTTCAACGCTCACGTTGGCAACGACAGTGAGACCTGGAGGGGCGTGATCGGGAGGAATGGCCCCCCCGATCTGAACCCGAGTGGTGTTTTGTTATTGGACTTCTGTGCTCGCCACAGATTGTCCATAACGAACACCATGTTCAAGCATAAGGGTGTCCATATGCACACTTGGCATCAGGACACCCTAGGCCGCAGTTCAACGATCAACTTTGTAGTCGTATCGTTGGACTTGCGGCCGTATGTCTTGGACACTCAGGTGAAGAGAGGGGTGGAGCTGTCAACCGATCACCACCTGGTGGTGAGCTGGCTCCGATGGTGGGGGAGGACGCCGGTCAGACCTGGCAGACCCAAACGCATAGTGAGGATACGTAAGTGTCCTTGGGAACGTCTGGCAGAGTCTCCCGTCAGAAGGAGCTTCAACTCCCACCTCCGGAAGAGCTTCGACCATGTCCCGGGGGAGGCTGGGGACATTGAGTCCGAGTGGGCCGTGTTCCGTGCCTCCATTGCTGAGGCGGCCGACCGGTGCTGTGGCCGTAAGGTGGTTGGTGCCTGTCGGGGCGGCAACACCCGAACCCGCTGGTGGACACCGGCGGTAAGGGGTGCCGTCAAGCTGAAGAAGGAGTCCTATCGGGCCTTCTTGGCCTGTGGGACTCCGGAGGCAGCAGACAGGTACCGACAGGCCAAGCGGAGTGCGGCGGCGGCGGTTGCTGAGGCGAAAAAACGGGCATGGGAGGAGTTCGGCGAGGCCATGGAAAACGACTTCCGGACGGCTTCGAAGAGGTTCTGGACCACCATCCGGCGTCTCAGGAGAGGGAAGCAGTACTCCGTCAACACTGTGTATGGTGGCGACGGGGCGCTGCTGACCTCGACTCGGGACGTTGTGGATCGGTGGAAGGAATACTTCGAAGACCTTATTTATTTCTTCCGTTGGAGAAGCAGGGCCTGGGGACTCGGGGGTGGGCTCCTCTATCTCTGGAGCTGAGGTTACCGAGGTGGTCAAAAAGCTCCTCAGTGGCAGGGCCCCGGGGGTGGACGAGGTCCGCCCGGAGTTCCTCAAGGCCCTGGATGTTGTGGGGCTGTCGTGGCTGACACGACTCTGCAACATTGCGTGGACATCGGGGGCAGTGCCCTTGGACTGGCAGACTGGGGTGGTGGTCCCTCTTTTCAAGAAGGGGGACCGGAGGGTGTGTTCCAACTACAGGGCATCACACTCCTCAGCCTCCCTGGTAAGGTCTATTCGGGGGTACTAGAGAGGAGGGTCCGCCGGATAGTCGAACCCCGGATTCAGGAGGAGCAATGCGGTTTTCGCCCCGGTCGTGGAACTGTGGACCAGCTCTGGACCCTTGGCAGGATCCTTGAGGGTGCTTGGGAGTTTGCCCAACCAGTCCACATGTGCTTTGTGGACTTGGAGAAGGCATTCGACCGTGTCCCTCGGGAGTCCTGTGGGGGTTCTCCGGAATATGGGGTTTCGGACTCCCTGATACAGGCTGTCCGTTCCCTGTATGACCGGTGCCGGAGCTTGGTCCGCATTGCCGGCAGTAAGTCGAACTCGTTTCCGGTGAGGGTTGGACTCCGCCAGGGCTGCCCTTTGTCACCGATTCTGTTCATAACTTTTATGGACAGAATGTCTAGGCGCAGCCAGGGTGTTGAGGGGGTCCGGTTTGGTGACCTCAGGATTAGGTCTCTGCTCTTTGCAGATGATGTGGTCCTGTTGGCTTCATCGGGCCGCAACCTTCAGCTCTCACTGGATCGGTTCGCAGCCGAGTGTGAAGCGGCTGGAATGAAAATCAGCACCTCCAAATCCGAGACCATGGTTCTCAGCCGGAAAAGGGTGGCGTGCCCCCTCCGGATCGGGGATGAAGTCCTGCCCCAAGTGGAGGAGTTTAAGTACCTCGGGGTCTTGTTCACGAGTGAGGGAAGGATGGAACAGGAGATCGACAGGCGGATCGGTGCGGCGTCTGCAGTAATGCAGACTCTGCATCGATCTGTCGTGGTGAAGAGGGAGCTGAGCCGAAAGGCGAAGCTCTCGATTTACCAGTCGATCTTCATTCCTACCCTCACCTATGGTCATGAGCTTTGGGTAGTGACCGAAAGAACAAGATCGCGGGTACAAGCGGCCGAAATGAGTTTCCTCCGTAGGATGGCTGGGCTCTCCCTTAGAGATAGGGTGAGAAGCTCGGTCATCCGGGAGGAACTCGGTGTAGAGCCGCTGCTCCTCCGCATTGAGAAGAGCCAGATGAGGTGGCTCGGGCATCTAATTAGGAAGCCTCCAGGACGCCTCCCTGGTGAGGTGTTCAGGGCACGTCCCACCGGTAGGAGGCCCCGGGGAAGACCCAGGACACGCTGGAGAGACTACGTCTCTCAGCTGGCCTGGGAACGCCTCGGGGTCCCCCGGGAAGAGCTGGATGAAGTGGCCGGGGAGAGGGAAGTCTGGGTTTCCCTGCTTAGGCTGCTGCCCCCGCGACCCGACCCCGGATAAGCGGAAGAAAATGGATGGATGGGTGGAAATGCCAGGTTTTTGTCATGATGCCACTTTGGTTTTAGATGAAAGAAACCAAATTTGCTACATGCAAAGTAGTTATTTGTTTATATGTCAATAATTAACAGCAACACTGATTGTGACAGTGCACCTCGTGGAAAAAGCATGTATTTTCTTCATATGCCAAACATAGTAAAAGATGATGCCATTACGTGGAAAACAGTAAAAATTACAAATTCCAAGGCAGAAGCCCAGAATGACACCCAGAAATAACACAGTGCATCTTTTTAATCTTTGATGGCTGTGGGATCAACACCTGAAGTTTAAATGGGTTTCAATGGAGCCCTTTTTTTGCACTTAAGAGTCTGAATGTAACAATTTTGTGTGCACAGTGTTTTCTAGACTTATTGTAGGAGCCGAGCTGGAAATTCCATATTAAACAAAAATACACAATCTTCCCAAAATTTATGCCATATATATAAAGAAGAATAGAAAGCGCATAAAATGTGCCAAAAGACTTAAACAATAATTAATAAAACAAATAAACCACAAGAAAAAAGAAGGCTCATGGAGGCTCTGCATAAAACTGCTCTGTACCTCGTTTATCAGTGTCTAACTGTCTGTAGCCATGATTTAGCATTCAGTGGTCCTGTCAGGCCTTTGTGACATAGTCACAACTGAACCTTTAATATTCAGATTTTTGCTAGTTTTTCAATAAAGTATCAGGTAATCAAACCCACAGAGCCTGGCACATGTCAAGGGTAAAATGTTTGGCAATTCTGGAGCACAAATTAGTCATTTGTACCTGCCCTTTAATCAATTCTGTGCACAAGCTACTTAATTATTCCCTCAGATTAATAATTCATGACCTGGAATGACTAAATCATCCCCTAACATGAATAACGTTATCACGTTCATGTCATTTGTCTCCTTGACACCCTGTGGGCTTTTTCTGTGGGTTCCTGTGGGTTGCTGCTGATCTCAAGTCCCTAAGACATTTAGCCAGGCAATTATACACACACACACACATATATATATATATATATATATATATATATATATATATATATATATATATATATATATATATATATATATATATATATATATATATATATATATATATATATATATATATATATATATATATATATATATATATATATATATATATATATTAGTGCTGGGCATAGATTAATTTTTTAATCTAGATTAATCTCACTGCAATCCTGTAGTTAATCTAGATTAATCTAGATTAAAATTATAGATTTGAATTTTGCCAAAGACATTCAAAATAATATCTATCTATCTAAATGATGAAAATGTATCACAAAATGCTTGAGAAAGCTGTTCTACTATAATATTTGGTAAAGAAAATAATGTTCCATAAGATTTACTTTGGTGTTTAACTTTTTTTATTTTGTTAAACACAGACATTTAGGAACAGGTTCTGTCTCCATGTGGAAAAAGCTTTTTCCTGCTAACTGAAATGAACAGCAGAGGCGCAGCCTCTGATAACATGACCCTAATTGAACTGTGGGCCTACATTAGAGGTCATGAAGAAGACCATTAACAGTCAGCAGCTTTGTGACACGGCTTGAGCTAATCACTCCAGTCTCTGCTTCTCCTTTTTCCACCAGTCACTCAGGCAGACCAGCTTCCGCCTTGTTCACGCCCCTCCGCGTGAACAAAGGCGGAAGGTAAATATCCGCTTAAACAACAAAGTGAAATTGGTGCCTTGCTCACTGTATAGACCCAACTTAGTGAATAGTTTATCGCGCGATAATTTCCTTATCGCAATAAGAATCCCAGCGTTAACGCACGTTAACGCCGTTAACCCAGCACTAATATATATATATATATATATATATATATATATATATATATATATATATATATATATATATATATATATGTATGTATATGTATATATATATATATACTTTACAAAATTAAGTAAATTCCACTATTGTAAAACAAATGATCGATTGATTGATTAATAGACTGATTGTAGTTACCCCATGACCATCCCTCATGCATCACCAAATCTGACATGTTTAATTTTAAAGAGCAACAGAGGCCAACAATGCCAAATAATTCAGACATTTTAACTCTCCATGAGGCCAGGAAAATCCTTTCAGTTTAAAGCATAATCTCCTTTGGTAAACTGCACTTTGGTCAGGCCGTATTGTTTGTTTGTTTCTTTCTTTTTTCCCCAGAAAATCTTGAAAAGCTGGCATTTTTGGGGATGGAGGGTTTTCTCCTGACAACAGCAACATGTTGCCTCCGTCTATAAATCTGACATGTTAATGGCTTGCTCTGCAAAGCTGCACATCTGGACACGTTTCTGGATTTGTTCTCCCATCTGTACACCTGGCACCGACGCTCACTCACTCGCACAACTGCTACAAACTTGTAAATGTGTCAGTAATGATGTTTTGTTGATTTAATCACTGCATAATTTTCGGCACTTTGTCACAACCATTCAGACTTTTCAGTGTACCAATCTGTGTAAGGAATATTATTGTCTTCTTTAAGATAAATTAATATAGTAAATTAAAAAAAACAGAAAGTCATAAAAAAACAACAAACCAAGCAAACAAGACTTGAAAAAGGTGCTTAAAAATTATAATAATTCTGCAACATAATCAACATAATTTTAAATATGCAATTTTGACCATTATGAGTATAGTTTTTCCCTTCTTTTTTTTTTTTTTTTTCCTTCACATTTTTCCCTAGCTTTAAAAAAAATAATTTTCTACATCTACTAATAACAGTATATGCAATTCCTGGGACATTTGCTGTTGACCTTTTTCCCATGTCTGTGAAAGAAACCACACCGCTTTGGTCAAATTGTGAAGATTTAAAAACTTATAAAAGGCATCTGAAAGCAGCAGAAAAGTGATGTCGCTTTATATGTCAAAAGGTTAAAGTCATCAAACAGAGCCACATGACTTTTAAACCCTAAAACTGCTGCAATACTGGATTTTTATTTGATTTGCCTTTTCTTCCCTACGTTTTCATTTTTTTTTTTAAATCAAAGCTTTGCAGCCAGCAGGGGAGCTCAGGTCTGTTGTAGGGGACCCAGGCTGTTCAGTTACTCCAGCTTTGTTGTTTCTTGCCACTAAGATACAGCGAGCGGTTCATCTCAGCTGCCCTAATCTGAATTTTAATCGATACTGAGAGATTGAAGGAGCGGAGCTTCAACAGTTCATCGTTCTTTTAAAGAATGGAGAATTTCCTGGTTGTGTGATATTGGAGCAGAATGTGTTAAAGCAGTAAATAAAAGACACAGTGCAGTAAAGATATCTCCAGTCTCCAGCAGTCAGGCTATTATGAACGCACGCTGGCTTCCACACTGGATGAATTCACGGCTGCTGAGGAGCTGCACCCACGCTGCCGTACACTTCCCTCTCACCTCGACACAGCACACTGCAAATGAGTGTGGGATGAGTTTTGTTGGAAAAGTTTGTGATAAACGGCTGCGTGGGCAGAGTTGGAGGCACTTTAAGTTGAACAATCATCGTCGGAGTAGATGTGCCGCTCTGACTGACGGAGGCCAGCCTGTTTCTGGCTTTAGGCGCTCCACTCCAAACTGTTTGTCCACAGTTCTTCTTTTAAGGTGAAAAAGCAAACTCGAGATGAAGGCGTCGCAGTGTCAAAGCTTTGCTAAGTGATGTAATTCACACTGAGACAGATGTTAGGCTGCTTCTCTGCTCCTCTGCTTCCAATCACAAAAACATGGAGAAAAGCATGAAGCTACTGTTCAAGTCTGATTTAATGGCCTGTTTTGTTACATCAGATTTATGCTAGGGCTGCTCGATTATGGCAAAAAATGATAATCACGATTATTTTGATTGATATTAAAATCATGATTATTTAACATGATTACTCATTGGCCTTTAGAACATCATGCAGTAATTGAACATTAACTCTGGTGTTTATTTTTAACTTTAAATACAAGTTAATTAAAAAACAATGAAAGCTTTGTGGTGCAGCCATGACTGTAACACTTCTTGCACATTACTGTAGTTTGTTCATATTCACATAATAATAAAACCGAACCCAACTAATATAGTTTAACAATACAGTATCACTGTATTACTGTATCAGTAACAGCAACATACATTTTGAATTGGAATCAATGATTGTTTCACTCACTCAGGAGAGACTCGGCAAACAGACATTTCAACATTATCTGTTTAGAAGCAGCTGGGAGAAAAGCTGGTCCACCTTCACAGTCCACCTTAAGGGAGCTTGGTCACTTTCCAGTGGGAAGCTAACCCAGCTTGGTAACTTTTGGGCTATCCTCTGTCACTTAAAACAGCAGCTGGCTGGTTTTCACTCTCTGCTCCTCTCATGGTCACCATCACCGGCACATACACGTTTGCTCTCCCCGCTCCTGCTCGTTGTTGCTCGTGCTCTCTCTCGCTGCACGCGCTGTCTGAAAGCAAAATGAGATGCCGTCTCAAAAGAACCAGAGAGGCAGTGCGCTATGGCTCTCTGTTTTTTTTAACTCTAGCTGAAACTTCTGTTTGGACTTTGGTGGGATGGGCAGAGCATGAGGAAAGCTCACGCTTGATTTTTTTAAAATAAAAGACAAAACCGAACATTGTTTGACTTATTATGCTGCACCTAATCATTTTATCTTGATTATCTTGTTTTGAAAATCGAGGGAAGCCAAAATCAAAATCGAAATTGAAATCCAATTAATCGGCCAGCCCTAATTTATATACTTTCCTTCTGTTTAAGATCTTGACAACCACGATCAAGGTTTTTTTTTATTCCCTATTTAATTCTGTTTAATTTAATCCTATTTAATTTGATTTAATTCCCTGCAACAATTTGATGATCATAAGCGTAGGAATAATAAAAAAAAATAGATTTTGATTGATGTCAAACAAACCTGAAAATAAATGTCCATAAATTCCCCTAGAAATAATTTTGATTTAATTTCAAAAGCGTTTGTTATCAAATCTGCAATTCCTCATAATCATCATATTGACACAATTTTCATTTCTTTTTTTTTCTTCTTTTAATTTTTAAGCATCGACAATAATCCACTGATTGTACTTTGTGGTTACAATGTAACAAATATTAGAGTAAAAATGGGGTAAACTACTGGCAGCTGTAGTTGCCAGTATCCTACTGATACTTTACAGTGCCATTACTGTGAATAACTTTAACAGTACCGTTATCTTCATTGCAGGAATTTATGGTTAAATATGAGGTATCCGTTATAATATTGGGTCCAAAAAAGCATCAAGATTCACAGTGTTTAACTGTAAATTTTAAGAAACTGCACATCACTGTAAGAATTGACTGTGTTTTTACAGTAATTTGTTTCAGTGTACATTTAATGTGACTCTTAACTTTCACCAGAGCCATATAGTTAAAGGTGTAGCCCACAGCAATAGCATGTACTTCACTTTCTGCTAACTGTCCCACAGTGCAGTTCATCACACTTTATAGATGCCAAAATTACAGTTGTGCAGCTCTACAACTGTCACTGATGATATGATGATGGAGCATTATGGGAACGCAGGAGGCAAAAACTATATATATTTCCATCCCGAACAGCAATGAGAAGAGAAGTCACAAAAATGTTTTTTTATATGATCAGTATATTTATTTTACAGAACTAAGGCCTATAAATATTGTTCTTATCTCTGGTACATCTACACTGTTTTTGTCCTCTTCTCTTCATGTACATATTTTTACAGATATCTGCATGTCATATACAGATAAGTGTGTGCTGTAAATACACATGTGGACATGTATTCTTATGATTTCTGATTTGGTTTACTTGCACTTACTTGCAACAGCTTCACAAAATCAAGTAGATACAGATACATATTTGAGTAAACTTAACAATTAGATGTTAAGTAAACATAAATTCAGATTAACAGATTACAGTCAAGAGTCAGATCAACATGGTACCAGAACAACACATTTTTTTTTACTGAGGCTTTGTTTTTTTGGTTCTGTGTTTAAACTTGAGACAAAGTTCAGCCAAAGAAGAGAGTAAAACACACGGAGTCGTTGTTATTCATGCCCGGATCAGTGTTTGTCCTCGCCGTCCTTCGCTGCGCGTCATGTGGCGAGATGATAGAGGTGGGAGGTGCCCATTATCTGCGTGTGCAAGTTTATTTTCTCCTCTTGTTTGTGCCTGCGATGGTGGGCGGGAGGTGAACGCACTTGTCATGTGTGGAAGGAGCATTTTGTTTTTCAATCTCTTCACGCTCAGTTGGACAGTCAGATGGGATTAATGGTTGGCGGCGTGCGGAGTGACGGGGTCAGTGGGACACGGGACGAGGTGTGAAATCACTTCTCCGTGGCCCAGTGACACACAGCTGAGAGGGCCGGCTTCTGCTCAACATGCCGACATTGTCAGAGGACTGAGAACTATCTGTAGCTTTTACAGCCCTTTTTTCTTTATTTTTCGCTTTACTTTGAATGCAGATTAGTTTTATCAAACATAAAGGACATATTTACAGTGCGTATATACTGCAAATCACTGATTTTATTAGATGTAAGATTGAAGTGTGTCCATGCACCCTAGAAAATCTGGAATAATTTCAATATAATGAAGGCACTCATGACTAGGTTGCTGTATATAGCTCAGGGGTGGGCGATATATCCAGTATACTGTGTAAGTATAATATAAAACAACTATATCGTGAACATGGAGTATAAATTGTCACTTAGGCATATCAGTTCTCTTGCTCTCTCCTATGACTCTCTACTTCTCACAGATACACACACACACAAATAAGACTCACAAACATGATACGTCACACACACTTCTTGGCCCATTCAGGCCACTTCCTCTGACACAATATCTTCACAACATCTTAACCAAATGTCCTTAAATTTGGCACAAAGGTCCACTTGGATTAAATGATGAATTGATTAGATTTTGGTGACCAAAGCTCAAGGTCACCATAACCTCACAAAACATGTATGTTTTTGGCCATAACTCAAGAGTGCATACGTTAAATGTGACAAAACTTCACACAAAACTGTGACAGCATAATGATATAAGCATCTGATGAAGAAATGTTTTATATCCAAAAGATCAAAGGTCAACCTTACAATAGTAATAATAATAACTATTATTATTATTATTATTATTATTATTATTATTATTATTATTATTATTATTATTATTATTATTATTGCTGTTGTTGTTATTATTTTTATACACTTAATTTATTTTAGTTTTCAAGGTACTCAAAGACAATTTACAAAAGTAAAAAAAATATATAAGGGGCTTGCCTTTCCATTATGGCTCCATAACAAGCCTAACTGGCCTTGGATTGGAAATAATGACGGTTAGTGTGGTGGCTGCACCAGAAATAAAGCTGCTAATGTTTTGAACATCCATCACCATGCTTCTTGGAATGTTATCACCAGAGGAGAAGTCACAGAACATCACAATTGTGTTTTATTGACATTTCAAGAATATCTCTTAAGTTTTGTGTGTGTGTGTGTGTGTGTGTGTGTGTGTGTGTGTGTGTGTCAAGTCAAGTCAAGTCAAGTCAAGTCAAGTCAGTTTTTTTATATAGCACATTATCACAAAACATGGTTTTTCTCAGAGGGCTTTACAGTGTACGACATCCCTCTGCCCTTAGACCCTCACATCACCCAAGGAAAAACTCCCAAAAAGAACCCCTGTAACGGGGAGAAAAAAAAAAGAAAAAAGGAAGAAACCTCAGGAAGAGCGGCAGAGGATGATGAGGGATCCCTCTTCCAGGACAGACAGACGTGCAATAGATGTCGTAAATAACAAATGAAATACAATTGTGGCAAAAAGGAAAGAGAAAGAGAGAGGGGGAGAGAGGGGGAGAGAGGCACTGCAGTAATGGAAACAGATGCATGTCATATTACAATAATGATAGGTGTGAAATTATTAATTGCACTCTATGATGATGTTGAGGGTGATGATAAGAGTCTCATGCATATATTGATAGGGAGGTGTCCAAAGGATCACAGCATCGGCGCAACCAGGACCAAGACCACGATCAGGGCGAGCGGGGGGCACAGTATCAGTACAGCCACAGCACGAGCACAACCAAAGGCAGGATCACAGCATCAGCACAGCTATCACCACGGTCAGGCACAGTCAAGGTTACGGCCAGGATCCAGGAAAACTAGGAAACAAGGGAGCAGGAATGCTCCAGGGAGACAATGGGATTAGCGTAGTACAGTTCAACAGACCCAGGCTCTATAATCGCGAGTGTGTGACATCAGACAGCTGTGAAATGGACTGCCACAGCGGCGTCAACCAGACTCACTGACTGCCTATGGCAAGCCAGGAGCCCCTTTGGCCTTCTGTCAACACACTCTCTCTTCCTTCCTATCTGTCTCCGTCATGTTGTCTCACTCATTCCACACATACACATGAACGCACACCAACACACACACACACGCACACACACACACATAGAGATATACTATATCTAATTAAGGCTGAGTGCCATTTCAGCTGCTTCTGACCGCATCTCTCCACCCACGTGTGTTCCACTTCGGCTTGTTCCCGTCGGTCACACGGCAGAATGGATGTTCAAGGTGACAGGAGTCGGCACCCATGGGAGCTTATATCCAGCACCCACACCCACAGGAGGCTATGTTTGCTCCTGAAAGTCAAATAATCTTTTTTTTCATTTTCTGCAATTTAAAAGGTCATTTTCATGTTTGTTTTTTTACTTTTGTTTTCTTATTTTCAGGAAGATTTTCTTGTCTTTGTTATACTAATTTTTGCTTTTTTTGGGGCCATGTCTTGTTAAGTTGCCTGTTGTTTGTTCTTCATATTTTTGAAAGACATCAAACCAATTAGCTCAAGTTTCAAAAGGTTAACACTTGTTATTCATTCATGTGGGGCTTTTTGGTAAGATTATTAAATAAATTACAATTGTCAGTTATTCTTTTTTTATATTTATTTATTTATTTTTCTTTGCTTCTCTCTGTGTTTTCCATTAATACCAATACAGTTTCTCCCTTGGTATGATTTTAAAAAAAAAAGAAAGAATAGAAAAAGGCAAAAAACAGTGATTAAAAAAGAAACCTAAAAAAAACAGCCATTTACAATTTTCACACCATATGTTCATCATTATATTTAATGAGGCTGTGGTATGGAAATCGTGCCACTCTGATTGGTTCATGAGAAGTTCATGAATAATTTCCAATCATGCGTCGAAACGCTGGCGAGGAGTGATCCCCGAAGCCTTGCGATTTTCTGGCCTTGCAGGGGGTGCGTTGTTATTTTTCTGACGCTCGCGTGGCACTGATCATGCCTTATTATGGCCTGTGGGCACATTTCCCCGGCTCCTCTCTCATGTGTTGATGATGGAGCGCAGTAATTGGCCACACTGAGTGACAACCGACGTCTCGGAGGAGATAATGAGGCAGCCATTTTGAGCGTAATGCTGACAGACACTTTGAGCAGTTAACACAATTAAATGCTGCACTGGGCAGATCACTGGGTAAATTTATTAGCAGGCTGATTCCAGATTACATGTTCATGAATATTAATCAACATCTGATTACTGATTGAAAATTAAGAACATGAAATGCATTTTTGGTTGATTTCTGGAGTGTCTGGTTTATGTGTTTTAGCACTGAGCACTGAGGCATCAGAAAGATACGTAGTTATAGAAGAAAATGTGGGTTTTTTTGGTTTTTTTGTGTCAGATTGTTATGACATATGCTCACACAATGCTGCGGCTTAATGGATTTAGGTACAAAGCATGCAGACATACTGTACGTCCTGTAGTAATGTAAGGTAATGGGATGACTCTGGGTAACCTTGTTCAGGGAGCATAATGCACCTGCATGTCCACATTGCACAGCACATCCTCACATGTGCGTCTGTCTTCCTCCCTCTTCCACTACACCTCGCTTCAGTTCTCAGTGTAACTGGAGGAGCTGCAATGGTGATTTTTTTCAGTGATTGATTCCAACCCCATGCAGATCATTAGACTGCCTGGTTCAACTGCGTATGATACATAAATCACAAATCACTGCTGTGGCGTTTCCAAAACATGAGCAGTCTTATTTCAGCTGGTTGGCAGTGTGTATTTGGCATTATCCATGTGGTTGCTTTTGTTAACCCGAGCGCTGAAAAATGGGCAGCATGTGGAGGAGAATGTACGATTTTCTTTTAAAAGCATAAAATGAACCAACTCTGACAGTGAGCAAATAATTACAGATATTAAAGAGTGATATTCCACTTTAAAGGTACAAGAAGATTACCTGTAAAAAAAAAAGGCAAGGGAAGAAAGGTAAAAAACAAACAAGAAAATGACCCCAAAAATCCTGAACCCCCTCTCCCAAACAAACGATATATATATATATGTGTGTGTGTAAAAACACATTTTTTTTCTGTGACATCATTTTAATTATACTAGTAGAAATGTATTTATTTTAATAAATGTTTTCCGTTGTTTTGTTTTTTTTGTTTTTTTCATTTTCAGCTCATTTTCTTGCCATCTTTTATATATATATATATAAATATTTGAAGGGTTAAAATTCAGAAAATTGATAAATATAGGATATTTATGATATTAGGACTGATGTTGGTTGAAAAAATAAAAACTCAATGAAAGTAGAAAATCATATTAAAGTATTTTTTTAAATGCTTGATTTTTAAAAAAGCAGAGTGCACAGAGCGATGTGAGTATGTGTAATATCAAAGTGGGCCCTAAGGGTTAATGAAATGGCTTGTGTCATCTGCCATTATCCCGAGAGTAAATTTACAGATTTTTCTCCAAACGCTGAAGAGGCTTCACTCTAACTGCCACTAAGAGTGCAAACAGTATAGAAAACCCTGTTTGAAGTTCAATTCAGCGCTGACAGGACTGATTGCTGTCCCCTGTCCACTCCAAACGCAGAGACGGCAATCCGGCTCAACATAATGACAAGCAGACGACAGGAAGCGCTGCCACGACGAGGAAAGCTAACATTAGCCAAGATTAACTGTCCACTCAGGTACACAAAGAGACAGGGGGAGGGAGGGGAAGACATTGTTCTCTCATCTCAGATTCCTGTTGCTTTTGTGCAACTTCCATCTGGATTGTCAGCAGCTCTCAGGAGAGAGAGCCCGCTCTTCATCTCCGTCAATTATTTACTTTGTAAATACACCTGGCTGCCGCTGCTGACCTTTGAGAGAGTTTGAGGCTTTTCAGTCAATTAAGAGCCATTTTTGAAGCAGATGCTGCGCCAGTGACCTCGCTCACTGAAAAGCCTGCCACATTTCCAATTTGCAGCATAAACAAACAGGAGACTGTATGGAAACCGGATGCCTAAAGATCACAATTATGGGCTGCAAGCCTCCAAAGACAAAAGCAACTTCTTTTTTTTTCTCCACAAAGGCAAAATAAAAAACACCTTTGGGGGAAATTTTTCTGTCAGAAGAAATCTGACAAACAATGAAAATAACAATGAAATCAAGGTGTGCCTAATGAGACGGAGGACAGGGAGGGAGGCTGGGGGAAGAAAACAGAGAGCCATCTTTCATGTTGTGTCCAAGAAAATGAGACGCATTCTTGCCATATGTCCATCTCCTACAATTAACCGCTCACGTCAGAGAAGGTCTCCTCAAGCGTGGAAACATGAAGGAAGAAAGGGACGGCGAGCGCTGCACCGCCTTTCTCCATTTGGCAGGAAGCTTCCTCTCAGCAGGCACTAAGAGATCTTCTCTCCCTGCACTGATTCCATCAGGATTACTGAGGAAATGGCAGAAATCAATGCGCTGAGGAATTGGCCTGTGTGTCGAGGACGCCTGGATTTGCAGGAGAAGAAGCAATCCAGTGAGGCGGGGGTATTAGCTGTAATCTCTGGACGCAGTCAGCGTGAGACTCTCCATCACCCCTCTGTGCTTTCAAATCCTCACCTGCAGTGAAAAAGCACGACAGTGTTGTCCAGCAGCTGCCAGGCACATGCATGTAGACTACTGTAATCTGGAGTTACTAACACAGGGTGTGTATCTAATGGAGAGTATCCACATTTTAGAATATGCAGCTTCTTTGCAGCAACATTTGAAGCATTGTCAAGTGTCATGGCTACATATGACTCTGAAAAGACACATAACTGTAACTTGACTGGTACTAAGAGGCATAAAACTGCAAGGCAGTAATTCTAGTTCAGATCAGCCTCAGATGAAAACTCAGCATGGGAATAAAAGTCATTGAAAAGTTGTTGTTTTTTTTTTTTTTCCCTGCTTTCACTCTGTGTCCTAAGGGTGGCTAAACATATTTAAAGTCTGACCTATTTCTGTAGCACATACACCGAGATGGAAACTACTGCACATCTATCCTGATGTGACTCTGGGTAAGACGGAAAACGATCTGATTTCCTGATGACGCAGTGTCACGTTAACCCTATGAAACCTGGGCAAAATTAGTTGTTTCCAAAACATGGAAAGAAGGCAATGGGCATGAGATGACCCCAAAATTAGCAAATTAGAAAGAAGAAAAATTACCTGAAAATGAGTTACAAATATGTTAATAAATAAATAAATAAATACATACATACATACATTAATAATAATAATATTTTTTAAATTAAAAAAATTACCCCCAAAAAGGGTTTAAAATGATAATGATTCTCTAACAAAGCTTTATATATGTAATCAAGATAATTAGCTATAAAACTTGTTTTTTCATCAACATTTTCCCCTGGCTTTTTAAAAATCATTCTCTACATATACTAATTTCTTGCAATTTGTGGATCATTTTTAATGTGGTTTCTCAATTCCTTTTCTCCCATGTATTTTTTTAGGAAATCACACCAATTTGCTCAAAGGTGTAAATACTTGTTAAAGGCATCTGAAAGCAGCATAAGAAAAGTGATGTCCCTTCAGGTGTTGGGGGTTTTACATCAAAAATAGAGGAAGGAAAATAAAAACTGAGGAGTAACTTGGTACTACACATGAAGTCAAACTTACCTTCTGAATCCTGGCAAGGCAGGAAGTACAGTCTGATCCTTCATGCTGTGCACGACTATAATGTGCAAAGCATTGTGGGGTCTATATTATGTTAGAGATAGACAGCGGTTACAGAGCAGGTAATTTACTGTGCCACTCCGAGCTTGTTGATTTGTTCCCTGGAACAGACTTAACAACCTGCACCATGTCACTGAAAAATGATTGAACATTGTTTAACTTCTACAAATGATATAGTGCAAGCTATTGGTCCATCTCAACAACCTCTTACCACATGCAGTCAGTGGCAGGAGCATAATGAAACTTCAAGAGGGAAGTAGATTTCCAGGTTCAGCGCCCTTTTGTGAGTGCGCCTATTCAGCACACAGCTTCTTAGCCATTAGCCAGGTGTGTGATTGAGGTTAGCGCTCTAGCAGCCATGCTAGTCTCCTCTTTCCTCCCCTCCTTTACCTTAGCGCTCCCCCATACTGCTGCTTTCAGCAGAAATTAGCTGTATTAAGGCAGTGACTAATCGCTTCACGTTCTCCCTTCCGCTGCACTTGCCGGCCTGGGCCGCGGCTGTCTGGATCCATAGGTAATGCTAGCCTTATACGAAAGCCAGACCACCTCAATCAATAGCCGCCCCCGGGCAAGGACGGAGATGGAAGAGAGGGGAAGGAGAACAGGATGCCGCCTAATTCAATGAAGTAGACATTACCCGGTGCTCGCAACGCGCCAGGGCATGAGTAATCATAGACAAATTCATTTTAGAGCCCAGGAGCCCAGTATTGCTTTCAATTAAGGGCAGAGTTTAGAGCGAGAGGGGTGCATATAGTGCAAGCTGGTGTTAGTGGGCAGGAGAAGGAGGGAGACGGAGGAGGAGAGATTCAGACAGAGCTCGGATCAGTTTCTGTTGACATTGCCAATTTGTAGGCGAGGTCTTCTCCGGGCATTTATTACAGCTGCAGCAGTCGCTGTAATGCTCGACTAACCAGCTCACTGTGAAACACAGACAATGATCTATCCACAAGACTGTTGTTGTTTTGCAACTAATGGGAACTAAGTGCATTATAGGATGCTGCTGATAGAGAAAACAATTGTTGGAATGAAATAAAATGTGGAGGGAAGGAAGTTCAGAATCCAAACTGGTTTCAGTGCTGCTCGGAACTGACAAACTTGCACTCAAATTGCATTACATGGCTTTAAGGAAATATCTTTATGTGGCCCTAAAGACAAACTGGTAAAATGCTGTTTTCACAAACATTCTGAAAAGTTTGCCTAAAAAGTTCAAGCAAGGAGTCATAGCTTAGGAGTGATTTAAGAAAACTCTCAGAGCAACTCTAAACAAAGAAGGGACAGAAGCTTTGATCATAATGAATGGCTGTTGTTGACCCTGTTTATAGGTATAATACATTCTTTGTAGTGTGGGATTGGTTGTCCCAAACAAGCTCTTTAGTTTGCAAGGTGTAGACACCCAGTGGAAATAAAATGAACTGCATCACAATTTGAGACTGAAAGTAATGTTTTTGTAATCACATTGCTGCAATGTAACATTTTCCAGTTGCCATTTTCTTCAGTGGTATGCTCACTTAACCCTCTGAAGCCTGAAGCAACATCGCTTTTCTTTTGCTGCTTTCAAACACCTCTGACGAGTATTTAAACCTATGAACTTTGTGCAAATTGCAAATCGGTGCGATTTCTTTGAAAAATATGGGAAAAGGGCAATGAACAACTCAATAACAAATGTTCAACAAATTCCACAAAATTGGTAGTTATAAAAAGCTTGGAAAATTGTTTGGGGATTTTTTTTTAAAGGCAAGGGAAAAACTATATATATTAACTGCATATTTAAAATCACGTTTCAAAATTATTATAATTATAAGCACTTTTTTTCAGGTCATTTCCTTGTTTGTTTTTTTTAACATTTTTTCAGGAACTATTCTTCCATTCTTCTTTTTTATTAATGTCAAAAGTACTCATTTTAAAATACAAATTTTTGTATCATTTCTTCTTTTGTTGCTCACCGTGTGCCTTCTTTCCATGTTTTTAAAGGAAATAAGCGAATCTGCTCAGGTTTTTAAAGGTAAATTTACAGCGTTATAATGTTATAACGTTTGGTTGGCGATCGAACAAATCTCTAATGAGATCAACCACAAACATTATCCCCTGCAACATTTAATCAGTGGCATTAAATTAATTCACAGTTATCAGAGAAGATTTCTCTGATCTCTTCCACCTTTTTCTCTTTTGCTTAAGAAACTCTGAGGCCTCTTCAAAGTCCTCCTTCCTACCAGCAGTTTTTTACCTTAGGAGCACTCGTAAGAGTTAAGTTGTTTTGTGAATAAGTTTTATCTTTACTGAGATGTAGTTTTTAACCCTATGAATTCCAGATTGACATCAGTTTTCTTGCTTCATTCAGATGCCTTTCACAAGCTATTTAACCCATTCAAAATGAAGAGTAAATTCGTTTGATTTCTTTGAAAATATGGGTGAAAAGTGAATAAGCAACTTTGCAAGAACTTTGTCTAACAAATCTTAAAAAAAGGTGAAGGGTGTCAAAAATATCTTAAGAATAGTACAGGGGAAAAAGCTGAAAAAATAGGGAAGAATGATCAGGAAACGGTGTCTAAAATTATTCTAATTCTTATTAACTATATATTTAAAATTATGCTACGGAAAAAAAAGTATTTGAAAGGTCTTTAATGTTTTTGTTTTTTTTTAATTTTCCTCTCCTTTTTCAAGTAATTTTCTTGTTTGTTTTTTTTATTTGTTTCTTTTTTTGCTTATTTTCAGGTTATTTTATTGTGAAATTTTTGTATTTCTTTGCTTACTTCTTGCTAATTTTGGGCCATGTCTTGTTAAGTTGCTCATTGCCTTCTCCCTGTGTTTTTGCAGGAAACTAAGCCAATTTGCTCTGGTGTCAAAGGGTTAAGGGGAAATTCTTTGAGAGTGTCATAATGTTAAAAATTTTCTTAGAAGTATGTTGATAGGATAAACTCTTTGCACTGAGAAGCTTTGTGAGTATGGCCCCTTGTGTTCATGCAGTTTGTTGTTTGAGAGACAGAAGAGGGAAAACTTTCCCTGATGTGCGTGATTGCTGCTGGGCAAACTTGTGTTATGTTGTACAACTCTCTGAAATGGGTTCGACGCTGAGAATTACCTTGTATGTACTGCATTTCATTACCAACAGGTTAGTAAAGTTCATTTTATGAGCCAAAGCATGGTTGAAAAAATACAAAAGGAGTCTGCACTGCACATAATGGTTGTGCTAATTTGTCCTGCGGCTGTCAGCGTGATAGTTACAGGGTGTTTTTAGGTGCTAAAGGGTTAATCAGCTCTGCCAGAGATACATTTACATGCACCCACGTACACATGACACTGAGTTTATGTATGAGAAAAAAATCTGTCACTGTTTCCATGGCATTAACCTTATCTGCCCTTTTTTTTCCATCTCCCTCCATACCTACCCAGCTCTTCTCTTTATGCTCTCACAATTTATAATTTCCCTCTTGCGAGTTTTAATGATTTTCCATAGCTGTGTGTTTCATCGCACCACATTCATCCAAAATGTTTTTTTTTTTAAAAGTGTGGGCATGCGCCCATTACCATCTCCGCCAATGCAGCCATACAGTTACAGACATGCATATTTATGGGTATTGTACACTTGGACTGATGTTCATGATGTTTCGGTGAGAGAATAAAAGTGAGTGGGATGTAAGAGATGGCATTCATGCCTGCATTCCTATAAAAATGCGATATAAACAAGAGCGGCTCATTCAGAGAGGCACACACCTCCACCAACGCTGGACAATTCTCCAGCAGCGCTTTTGTTTATCGGTAAATAAAACTGTTATGGAGGCTGCATCTTTTCAAGTTGCTTTTGGATTCAATTTCCCGTCAAAATGGCATTAGACTGTTTTACAGAACAGCAGTTTGACTGTTTCTGCTCAAATGCCAGACTCTCCCACCAGCGCTGGAACGCAGTTCACTGTTGTGACTAAAAACATGTTTATGTAGCCTATCAAAGGATCGCTGGAATCTAATCAGCAGATCCTTCTTTAACTTTCTTTCAACTTCAAACAGAACAAGTGCCCCTGGGATGATGTTTTTCTGTAGGCTGACACAAAAGTTAGCTTTGCCCTGGTTCCCTTGTTAAAAAGGCTATGGGATTTTTCCATTGAATTTTGTATTATAGCACAAAATAAGCTTTGTGAGAAACAAACATAATATTACCTACACCTTTTGTTCAACACAAATTTTGAAAGTTTTGAAGGCTAAATGCAATCACCTAAAGCAATAAACCAACAGCTATTTACAAACTAAACTACCGTCAGATCACCATCACAACACAGCTGTAAAGTCATGTTTGGCGCAGAGTCACTAAAAGGACTGACCGAAACGTTTGTAAATATATGCTAATAGTGAACCACATCAAAAATGTAAATAAATATTAAGACAAGCTAAATATGACAAAACTATACTGTGTATATATATATATATATATATATATATATATATATATATATATATATATATATATATATATATATTACATACATGGAAAAGCATTGTATTTTTGTCTCCATTTGCTGGTGGACCATCATGGTAAAAGTATGTATAATGTCATGTGTCATGTGAATTCCACTACAGAGACTTGATGACCACTAAAATTAGGTGGTGAATTACAGTGCATATATCGATATTGGTATCAGTTATCAGCCAAATGAATTGTTTAAATCAGCATATCAGATGAGGACAAAAAATAAGTATTGTGCATCACACGTGCTGACATATTTTATGTGAAAAGAACGTAATGTGAAAACCACAGACCTTATTTCAGACATCTAACCAAAAGCCCATTCAAAAAAGAACCACTGACTTCGAGGTGAAGGAACTGGAAGTGCTGAATTGCTAACTAATTTTCGTGTTTTAGGATTCATTCCTGGGGTACTTTATAAGTCTTTCACGGTAGACCAGTGCCAGATAGGCAGTGCAGTGTTTGGTTGGAATGATTGTTAGACACTTTTTCAAAGCCCCTGAAAATAAGGTTTTAAATCTTCGTATGTCAGGACAGAGAAATTAAAAGTTCTGTAAAGCTTTGGTGATATAAGCCAAGCGTCCACATTTTAGATGTGCATCTTAAGCTTGAATGTGTGGTCAATATTCACCTCAACTGAGAAGAGATCCAGCCATCACTTTGCCTAAAAAAAATCTAGCAAGGAGTCCTGGCCAAAGAGTGATTTAGGAAAATTCTCTGAGCAATTCTGAGCAGGGAAGGGACAGAAACTTTGACCTTAGTGAGGAGGTTTGGTTGACCCTCTGTATCAGTGGATTGCCCCTTTAAACAAACTTAATCACTGCAGCTGCAACAGAGGCACAAAACAACATAACTAACCACTACATTTGGACAGGAATGAAAGCCGTTTGCAATTCAAAGACCCAATAAATATGCCAGTGACAGGGCAGTTATCTGCTACCATTTCACTGGCCTTTACACAGTCCAGAAACCCTTACATCTGTATTTCCAAGCAAAGATGACTACCTTTTTTAAGAGCTGTATAAACACATCAACTTGAGCTATTTTTCTCTCTATTCCAGTAAATGCCAGAGCAATACACGTCGCCTGATTTTTAGTGACGTCTCTATGAAAAACTGCTTTTACCGGCTCATGCCGTGTCCTCCACATCGTTGAAATCAACTCATTTCCACTGACAGGAGAATTATAGGTCTGTAGTCACAGAGCTGCTTGAATGGGAAATGGTGTGAAGCAAAGCAGCTCTGCGCCTAACACAAATGAGATGATCTGAATGTAGGGCTGCATGTTGAGCAATTAATTAGGGTCATGTGGTCTATTATCTCAGTTTTCCATTGCATGATATATGTCTGAGACAGGTATGCATGCAGTCACATAACAAGCATAAATGCAGGAATAGTACACAAGTTTGTAGAGCAATATAAAATGTAAAGTGTCTTCAAATGTCAAAGTCTGTTTCCCCTCATTAATTCAGAGATAATGCATTAATCTGTTGTTGTTGTTAGGCTACATGCAGGGAGGTTAAGCAATGGACTTGCAGTTTGTATTATATCATGAGTTGAATGCACTGAGGAGCCGTAGTGTGGGCGATGGCATATAATTTGTTGAAATTCCATGGTGGGTAACACATATTCACGCACAACTGGGCATAGGCACCAAATCTACCTGTTAAGATTTTGAAAAAAGATTGTGAGTTTCAGTTAAAATAAGTAGGTGTGCTATGTATAGAACAAAAGTACATTATAAAGTGACTTAAGTACATCGTTTAATGTGACGTAACCACATAGCGTACATAAGTTCTGAAAGTTTACGTAGACTGCATTGACTTTTGCTTTCACACAATTTTAGTGTCATTTCACTAAATTCTATGAGATTGTAAGCAGTGGCACATTTACATGGAGCCTACTAATCAGATTAGAATAGTTTTTAAAACTCAAACAGATAAAACATGATCCATATAAACACCTCAATCAGCTAAACAGGAAACCGATTCAAATTTTGGTGGGTTGCAGAGGGGCAGTTTCAGCCTTTCTATAAACTGATCAATAGAAAATTTCTATCATGTAAACGATGTAGCTGATTAATCTCTGGCTGCGTTCTTTGTGTGCGTGCTCCGTGTGCTCTCCTTCTTCTCCTCTTCATTACCTCCAGTATGTTGGTATCACGCTGTTGTCTGATTTAAAGTTGGGTAGCCAACTGGCAAAATGGGACACTATCAAAATCAGCATTTTACAAAAAGGTGAAAGGATTTTTTAATTGATTCATAGTAATTTTGATACACAATCATAACAAAATATATATTTCGGAATGAAACAGTTAGTATTTGTTTTTAGATTTTTAAAAACTTAACAAGTTTTGCAGTCATGTAACACTTTTTTTCCTTATCATATATCTTTTAAGCAATGCATAGGTACTAGCATTGTATTATTTTGTGTATTCCTTGAAAATATTTGCTGAAAAGCTTAACTGTCCCATTTTGACCATTCTCACCCTTCATGATTTTTGCATGTTACACGGCTGCTCCATTTACATGAATTGACATACGTAAACACCAGATCGTATTACAGGACATCCCATGTAAACAGTTTACCTGCAATCTTAAATCAGATTAATGTTAGTAGGACTGAGAAAAAGTGAGTGTAAATGCAGCTAGTGGCAGACATCAATAATTCTAATAATTTAGAATTTCTTTTAAGACAAAAACGTGAATTTGGAGAAAAGCTATGTTTCTGTCTTGTCTCAGTTATTTCAGTATTTTCAGGACATAACGACTTTTGGGGTTATAAATGTGTATTAGTATTGATCACTATTAAGGTTGCACAGCCAGTGATACAAAGAGAGGAGCACAGATAGGTGGGGCAGATCTGTCTCTGTGGGTTGATTGTGCCTTGATCTGTTGGTGATGCCTCGGAGTTCCAGTAGGTCCTCAGAGCAGTATCTTCATCTTTCTCCGCTACTATTCCTGCTAGTTAAGGTAATATACAAAGTAACTTTGTAAAACGATGCTTATAGTTTTTAATCCTTTATTGTCATTCATCATGTCAGAAATGTACGCAGTTTGTGCGTGTGTGTGGTTTGACAGTTTCTGGCTGATGTTTAAGCTCAGGTTAGCTGCAGACTTCGCGCTCCGCTCTCACTGTTTCCCTGCTGTTGTTGGTATTTAAGCTAGGCAGGGTTACATTCACATGTGTGTTTAAGTGTCAATTTCATCACTGTTAGTGGTGTGTTCATGTGTAGAGTGAGTTTACAAGTTAAAATATGTTTCATAATTGTGTGTTGTAGTAGAATTTAGAACAATTAACAACTGGTTTAAAGCGGTAGAGAAGGAGAGAACACTGTGCTGCTGTCTGAAGTTATCTGTTATTTATTTTTCCCCGCCATAAAATGCACTTGTGGCATTAGAGTGTGTGAAAAGTGTCAACTGCGTGTTTCTCGTGGTCAATGTGAGAGTTTGCAGGCCTGTCAAGTTACTATATTCATACATTTTACGCATTTTACACATGCTGTCAGCACATGTAAAACAAATCCTCACTCAGATTGATTTGAATCAAACTGATTCAAATTGACTGACTTGATTGATGAATTGCATGTAAACGCAGCTACAGACAGACACCAATAATCAATTTAGAATTTCATTTCATTGTCATTTTTCTTATTTAAGAATAAATGAAATTAAAGGTGATCCTATAATCCTGCTACATCTTTTTGGCATTGAAGGAGGAGTTGAGGAGTCTCACAATCTAGAGAAAGCAGTTGCTCTGTAGTCTGGTGGTTCTGCAGCAGATACTTGTGTATGTTCTTCCAGATGGCAGCAGGGTGAACAGACTGTGGCTGGGGTGGCTGCTGTCTTTCAGTATCTTTTGGACTCTGTGCAGACACCTCACTTCATGAGGTCACTGATGTAATTTTGGGTTATAAATGTGTATTAGTATTGGTAGCTGTTAAGGTTGTGCAGCCAGTGATACAAGGAGAGGAACACAGGTGGCACAGGGCTCTGTCTCCTTGGGTTGATTGTGCGTTGATCTGTTGGTGATGCCTCAGGGCTCCAGTGGTGGGCTTGTGGTTGTCAGAGCAACACGTGGGTTTCTCTTTATCTTCCACTGGTACTACTCTTCCTATTTAAGGTAATAGCCATCAATAAAGCACATGTAACTTTGTAAATGCATGTTGCTTATAGTTTTTTATCCTTTATTGTCGTTCATTATGAGAGAAATGTACGCAGTTTGTGCGTGTGTTTGAAAGTTCCTGGCTAATGTTTAAGCTAAGGTTTGCGGCAGACTGGGTATTTTCTGCTCTCACCGTTTCCCTGCTGTTGATCATATTTAAGCTAAGCACGGTTACATTCACATGTGTATTTAAGTGTTAATTTCATGACTGTTAATGGTCTGCTCATGTGTAGAGTGAGCTAAAAAGTTAAAATATGCTTCATGGCTGCATGTTGTAGTAGAGTTTAGAACAATAAGAGAGTGGCTGAAAAAGGTCATTTAGATAAAGTTAAAAAGACACTTTTGTAATTATTATGGTGGTCCTGAAACTGAGTTTGTTGATGCTGTCTGAAGAAATGTAAGGGTTTTATTTGAAATGTTTACAATGTGAATCAGTACAGACTAGTAGTCTACCTGGCAGCAAAATCAACCCAGACATGTTGAGTACCCCAAAGTTGTATGTTAGAAATATATACTATGGGTCCCCAGCATTAAGAAACTGCTGGACGTTAACTTGCATATGTTGGACAATTTGCATAATCTACATATTTGCAGAATTGCATATATTGACAGCACTTAAGCGACTACTCTGCTGATTTGGACATTGTCTCGGATGTTTTGGTTGTTATTGAGGATGCTGACTCTATTTCTAAATGTAACAATTTCTAAATAGATAGAATATAATTTAATATATAGAATGTATATAATGAATGGAATAGATTCTAAATATATAGTAAGTTACCTGACTTAATTTAGTTTCAGCTTAAATGTCTACATTGAATAAAAAATAATCGAAATCAGCCCAACTGCTGTTAAAAATGCCGACTGCTCATTTAAAAAAATCCATTTTGAATTTCGAAAAATATCAGAAATGGATTTAGCATCCTCAATAATCCCCCAAACCTCACAGATAATGTCCAAATTAAATGAAACCCTGCTGCAGTGATATAAAAATGTACTTGGTTTTGTCGGTGCAGTGTGACATCACTGTAGGGTATGGTTACAAGTGCAACAAAACCACTCCTGACTACACCCGTCAGTGATATTGGGTGTGATCAAGTGTAACAATTTTACACAGAAAGGTCAGATTTTTTTTTTTTTTTCAGCTTTTCTAACCTGAACCCTTTTCCATTAGTCACTAAACTCAAAACAAAATGCTTTTTGGAGACCCATTAATGATGGACAAATGGTACTGTGTCCACTTATTACATTTCACATCTATCTGAGCAAGTGCACATTATTAACTGTTGGTATCAAGGCAAAGGTCATATGCATTAATTCAGATCAGCTTGCAGCAATAGAGATGGAGAACATTGGAAGAAGGGAAAACAGAGCAGCAGACACCATGAAATATGATCTTTAACAGCAATTTCAGCTGTCATCACTATTGAAGTTAAATCAATGAGTTTTCCATGTCTGTTAAAAGCAAATTAGAGGGTATGTGATGTATAATATACTCAATAACAGCTGTGAAAAAGCCATGATTTCCATTTACAGTAAAATTTAGGACATTTTTAACCTTTCCTACCCAGCATTCACTGCTGCATTATGTGATCAGACACACTGAAACCACAAGGCCATACAGCTACTTACGCCCACTCTGTGTAAGAGCCACTGTGACTCGACACATTGACATGGCCCCCTCTGTCCATCTGGTGAAGTTTAACCCTTGATTGTCTTGATTGTATGTTAACAGCAGTATGTTTTATTATTCCCAGGTCATGAAATACCGATGATGTTTACCCCTGGGCGTCTCATAGCGAGTAAATGGCACCATTTTGTGTCTGTCCGTGATGTATAGCTGAAACAAAACTACTGAGTTAGGTTGAGAAAAACAGTTTATGTTTTGAATGACAATGAGTATGTTTGTTAAGTAACAATAGTGTAACATGGTATAAATATGTGAGTGACATCAGTGCACGGTGACAGGACATAAGTTACGTAAAGCTATGCTACCCGCAAACATAGTTCTGAGAGAAACACTAAACCCTGTCTTGACAAATTGAACTGCACTGCACACTTTTGAGTTCTGTGTTTTAAGGCTGAATTTAATTTTTTTTTTTAAATTTTGTATATATATACATACATAAATATACATTTTTTGTCAACATTTAGTAAATGTGTATCATTTTGAATTAGGCGTCCTGCTTCTGGAACACAGTCAAGAAGTTCCTGTTTCACCTTGATTTTCTACAGCTACCAACATGTTTAATTACTATGCCAATCATCAACACACTGAGGAACAAAGTAGACTTATTTATTTTTTTATCTGCTCTCCATTGCCTGTTAGTTTTGACCTAATCTTGTCCAGGAGAGGGGTTGGGGGACCTCAGGCAAAATCCAGCCCCCAGTGTGCCCAGTAGGTACGGCCCTGCTCTTTAAGTAAACACTCAGGTGTTAAAACAGGCCCTGTGACATTTCAGTCCTGGCCTTCCCTCTGACTATCTTTCTCTCACATGCCTCTGCAAAAAAGACTCCAGTGCTCCCCTAGCCTCAGGCTTCACTCCATGAACATTTACTGTCAAAGGATGTCTTTCCACACACACTGTAGAGACACCTGCCTGCACACACTGGCTTCCTCTCGACTTGTCTGAGGTGTTTTAGGGTTCCTTGTCACTAACGTTGTGACTGACACTGAATGCAGAGGGGTTGTCTGAGGGGAAGTTGAGAGGGAGGTCAGCAGCGTAAAACCAAATATAGAATTTATTTTATGTATAAAATGTGGTAAATGGCAGTTGGGGGACACATCGTGGCCTCATAATAATGACATTTTGAAATTCTCTATTTACCACATGAATGAAAATGTTTTGCTTTTTCAGCAGCTGCCTCTGTTTGGGGTTCACGATGTTTATTCTGCGAGCAAAGTTTAATTGGAATTCAGATGACTTGGCAGTGCACACTGTCAGCTGTTTTCAGAGGACATGAGATGGTTCTGAAATGTCATTTTTCTCTGATGTATCTTTCTAAAGCCTATTCAGATTCACATCAGTGTGTATCCTCCTAGTGATGGGACCCTGTTACCTTTCTTGTGCTCCTCAGGTATATACGGGCCAGATGAAGGATGGGCATCAGCCTACCCAGAATGCAGAGAAAGAAACCAGTCACCAATCAACATTGTGGACCAGGATACCAAAGTATCCACAGAGTATCAGGAACTGACACTGGAGGGCTTTGATACTGAATCCTCTAATAAGACATCTATGAAGAACACCGGCAAAACAGGTACAGAAAAGACAACCCAGGCTTCTGTTGCAGATTGGATTTTGTCTGGTTTATAGCTGCTCGACTTATGTGTGATAAACTTTTTTTCTACACTGACTGAAATGTTTGAAGGTGTAAAATAAAAGTCAGTTTTCATGGAAGTTAGGGAAGACTGAGGAGCTGATAAGTGCTGTGGATTTCTGCAGCACTGAAGGGCTCATCTATAGTTCCTTTACGTACAAAAAAACATACATCCATGTCAAATGTTGTAAATGTCAATGAGTACAAACATGAAGCGAGACAAAAGTCAAAAACTGGACATTCAAAATACATGTTAACATGTTTGACTAAAAATGTACTAAGTTGAATTTCTCAATTCAGACTAACACACCTAGATAATGTAAGTTTGGGGTTGATCTATTCAACTTCTACTGCCTGGAGGTGGAGCCTGACTGTACTCGATGGTTAGCTAGTTGTGTGGGACGTTTGCAGAAGAATATTACAATCATTTGAAATAATTTCAAAGAAGCTTGTGTGAAGGGGAAAGGATAGGGCCATTTGTGAAGTCACTGTCACTGGCGCATGCTGCTGACAGAGTTAAAGGATGTGGCAAATCAAGTCCAACTGAGAAAATGGAGCAACATCAGGCATGATTGATGGATGGAGTCTAGGCTTTTCCGAGGTGTGTTCATAAGTTGTTTTGTTTGTTCACTACAGTTCACTGAAAGAACAAAGCAAGCAGGCTTTATTCTTCTCCAAAACTTGCCATTTTGAACATGCAGGTCATTGGTAAAGAGTCAGTAAACCAGGTCACGGTAATTCTAGGTGCTGTATCGTTGACATCTGGACTTGCTTGAGTTTCTTGAAGACATTTCTCCTCTCATTCAAGCAGCTTTTGCAGTTCTGAAGAAGCCGCTTAGATGAGAAGCAAAACTCAAGCAAGTCAAGATTCGGACAATATAGCACGTGTAGGTTGTTTGCTCAGAGGTTGTTGTTGTTTCCTGTAGGGAAAGGGATTTTTAAAATGGTAACATGCAGATAACAAAAGGTGAGGAGAATGCTGGCTTTGATATCTGATCAGTGGTAGGCTTATTACAGTTGACACTGAGCGAGTCAGACAAGGAGCTCAAGGCTCCTCCATACACAAGCAAAGTGTTGCCATTAAGCAAAAACTTTAGTCCACCTTTTGTTGTTGCACCTTCAACATTCTGTGATCTGCACTTTTTTGCTCATTGCACTTAGTGTTTAAAGTGTATTTGTTTGTGTGTTTGTTGTTACTTCCTGTCGATCATGTTTTTATTGTCATATCTAAAGTACGTTTCTCCCATGTTCGTTTCTTTATACTGCACCCGTATTGCCCTCCAGGGACAATAGAGATTTATCAAATTGAGCTAAATGGAACTGAATTGAATACAAGGTTGATTGCTGAGGTCTTGGAACATGACAGCATGACAAAAAAAACTCTCAGATTTAATTTTACAGAACTGCTGTTTCTGAGAATTCAGAAAATAGGACCCATGGACTAAAAAACCCAACTTATCCTCGAGCTTTTATATTATTCATATTGTGTTTCACTTTGCTTTATTGACCATCACATTTACAGAAGCTAAGATCCAATATATGGGCACACACCCCTGAGTCATGTTCTTGAAAGAAATGTTGCCAGTTTTTAATTACATAATGTTTGTAACCACACAGTATGATTCTGTGACAGACCTCAGTGCAGAGAGAATGAAAAGCTCAAGTGTGACACCTGTAATAATCCCTGCTCATATTGGCAGGTGTCTGCATGTCAGACATCTGTTGCATCACTTCCCCACATATGATTATAAAATGAGACAGGTGCAATATGCAGCAAGTCATTTATGATGAAGATTACACATCCCATTTTCACTCAGACACGCTGCATCCATATTAGTACAAGTGCCATGGCAGGTGTCACTGCCTGCAGGATTCAGTGCCGGGCCATCTGCATTCCACTCTCTTGGCATCTCGAGGACCCTCCTCGTCAGCCACAGGTATTTTTCACAATTCCAGGTTGTCACTAAGATGGATGATCCTTCGCCCACAGTGGAGAAATGAAGTTGAAAGGCTTTTGAGAGGCAGAGGCCACAGGTGGTTGGCATCGCTGTTGACAGCGCTTTGAGTGCTGCCCAGAGCGCAGCTGTGTGTTTTACACAATAATGTTTTACATCCTGTCATTTGCATCAAGGATGTGTGAGCCGTATGTGATGACACATTTGAATAAATTGCCGAATTGTCTGTTGTGTAAAATTAACGCCTTTCATATTAGCTTCAGTGACAAAAAAGAGATTGTAACAAATAGAATTTTGTGATGCTGTCAAGAACACCATATCTCTCAGAATAAAATGTCATATATCCAACAATTATTTGGACATGGACAAAGGTTTGGACACATCTTCAACAATAAAAAGTGATGCAGTGAAAAAAGTTTGATCCTGTGGATGGGCCACAAGCAACGCTAAATAAGTCAAGAAATCACAAGGGATCAAATAAACAAGAATGTGGATTTTATGACCTGCTGATGGCGGTAGAGGAAAAGTCAATAGTAAATAACAATACAAGAAAAAGAACCAAGATTCTCTGCATAAAATGTAATAGCATTCAAATTGCCAATAGTGACTGAGATCCAACCAACTGACAGACCGCCTCTCCCAAGACAGTGATAGCATGACGAAAAAGATCATACTGTAAAACATCTGGTTAAAGCAACAACTCGGCTTTGTGGAAATGCACTTATTTTCAGAACCCTGGAAGAGTTTGGTGGTTAAGCAATATCACATGAGAGGGAGTGCTGTTCTACTGTATATCATCACAGCTGTGATTCATTGTGGACACAGTGCTGAGCGCTGAAATTAATCACAGCTGTTATAATATCCAGCAGCAACAGCAGTCCCTCTTATGTGATATTGCTTTCATACAACAGTTCTACATGCTACATTTATTAGTTAACAGTAAGTACAACAACAGATTAAGATTTGTTTGTTTATTTAATGATTATTTTGGCAATGCCGGCATTAATAGTTCTGCAACCGCTGGAACTGGACAGCTGTTTTCTAGCAACACATATACATTTTCCTGCACATTTTCCTACATGTTATGGACAGACCATGTTATACACTGTGTGATTCAGATGAGTTAGTTTGATCAGACAGGATGTCCCTCCTGTGCATGTCCACTCCCTACCATGATCTCTGTCACCTGGTATCCCGTATCAGACAGTTTGTGTGTGGTGGTGGCTCTCAGGCTGTGATTGGTGTAAGACGAGTCACTGCTTCATTGCACATCTTTGTAACATCTGTGACAGCTGGTTTACTCCCAGAGAATGGCGGTATACCAAAACCGTCCATCACAGCTGCTCCCCTCCTGGGCTGCACATTACCTTTCTCTGCATGAAGGTCTGTTGTTTGTGGGACACATCCACCTTATCTTACATTGTAACCGGCAGCATTATTACCTGACGCACGTTGCATGTGGATGCCCCCGGTGCCCTTCGGTTGTTCGCCACTGTATCATAATAACGCCACCACATCTGTCTAAGCGTGTTCTTATCTGACGCTGTCCAGCTGTGTTGTGGTTGGTTGTGGCGCTATTTGATGAGTTTAGAGTGAGAAGGAGCTGAGCTGCAGGTAGTGGGCTTTTGCATCAGGCCAAATTTTGCTCAGGTATTATTTGAGTGATGTTACTGGTCAGAGGGGATTTTGTCGATCTTCATACATTGCTACAATCTTTGGTAACATTATATAACCACCAACTGTTAATGTTTTCCAAATTAACAGTTTAGATCATCTGAAAAGTCCCAGTGATGTTGTACTGTACATCAGCACACACAATCAAATAGCTTAGTCGGAACTAACTGTTCTGTCCAAAGTAAAACACTGGAGCTCTTGGAAACTATAAAAGAATTGCTTTTTAGTTATATTGACTAATTAAGTAAGTAAGTATTAAGTTATTGTGTAAGTGTTAAGTTATTGTGTTCATTTCTCCTAATGTGTGAGGCTTACAGCAGTCCAAGTTTTTAGGCATTAGGCCAGACTGCTTTTAACCCCCTGTCCAAAATATCTAGTTGAAATATCTACATTCAGTCAATCATTGTATTCTTGTGTGCTATTAGATCAGACATACATTAAATACATAGAAAAATGTGTTTGTCTTAACCAGTGTAACACACAGGAAAGAAAGCTTTTGACATCCTCAGATGAAACAGGCTGTCAATCATCCCCACCTGCTGATGAGCTGCGTTACAGCACAACTTGTAACAGTCATACAGAGCAGCTCCTTACTAACTGCTGCCATGGCCGCTCTTTTACTTTCTCTCTGTGTCTGACTGTCAGCGTTAAGTTAAGGTCTGCACTCATGACGAACAGATATGTACCTCTGCTGCCAGAAGATTACAGTGTATTGATAGGGCTTAATAATAATAATAATAATAAATTCAGCATCAAAAGTATCAAAACTGTCAAGTGCTGAAAGCTGGCATTGAATCGGGTCACATAGTTCTTTATTTAAATACAAATCTTGGCAATTTCATACTTTTTTTTTATTTAACTGCTGCTTTTGGTCAAATAACATTTAGCATTTGCAAACTCTGGCTTCCTTGTGCAGTGACAGAGAGGTTTCCCACAGTGAGGCATAGTTTTGGCATCTGTTCCAAATGTCAGGCATCAAATTGGCACTGTCAAAAAATTTCAAACCCAACCCTAGAAGACAATTTGCCTGATGGTGGAGAAAGCTAGCCAACAAAATCTGAAGGATTCATCCTTTGTGGAAAATGACAGTTGTTGGCAAATTTAATTGGAATATGTTTACAGTGGTGCTGTCAAACATGTGCTGTCAAACTGTTATTTTTTAAATTTCTAAATTTCACTGGTGAATCGTGATTAATGACTTTTTTTAATTGCATGTTGATAATATGCTGACCTAAGGATGTCACTTAGACCCGTATCTTCCACCACGTTGGCTTATCTGTTGTCAGTTTCCACCCATTTAGCAGCGCTGTACTTTACCTCTTTAAATTAGTTTCATCCACATGTCTTCGGTGATTCGCACACTCAAAAATAGAGCTTTGCTGTTTATGGCGATGCTGTTGCCCACTGACAACAGTCTGAATAGCTGCACCTGTGTGCACATTTCGTAGGTGGAAGCAAATTCAGGATTTTTTGGGGAACCCAATATGCAGAAATATTCAAATACAATAGGCGAAAATAACACATACTTATTTGTAAAGGGGAGACTCATGGGTACCCATACAACCCATTTTCATTCAGATAGTCAAGGGACCCCTGTGACATGGCCATATTGTTTATTTCTTGTAAAACTTAGCCACCCTTTGAAGCGTTTTTTGGTAACTCACGACAGTTTCATATGATATGAGTATCATCACTGTAGCTTTAAAACTCAGCCCTGTATGGGAATGTTGGCCGGGATCATCTGCAATTAACATTTTTTTAAAAATGAACGTGTTATTTATGGACCTCAATCACATCAAGATTAATGCATAGGCAATGACAGCCCTATTTTAAAATACCTTATCATCATCTGAAGTTGAGATTTTGCAATCACACTTGCCTATAAAACATCAATTGAGCATGCAACGTTTCCGGAAATTTGATTCTTAAAGGGGTGATGCTTGCCATGTCATGATATACCCAAACTGATCTGTTCCAACTCATCAAACATTGGTCAGTAGCCCTTTTAATGCACCCTTAACATTGGTATGAGACATACAAGGTGGCATAATTTTTTGTAGCTCCAAACATTTGCCATAGTTTAAAGAGTGAAAAAGTCTGCACAGGGTTGGTGGCTCAAACAAACTCTGGACTTTCACCCAGGAGACCACTTTTTGTGTCCCGTGTAAAACCAAGTCAACCAAACTATTTTAATATGCTGTTTACAATGCTAGTATGTTAAGCATACTGGTGACATACCGCACATCATGTATGTCACATGACTAGTAACAAGCATGCATATTTTGAGCCAGGGATGGTTGATATATCAAATATAAAGGATTTATTGCTGCTTGTCCCACTTGCGATACATAAAATAAATATAGTGCGAACACTGAGTGTAAATTACCACATCATTTTTTTTAAGTCTCTAGGATCTAATAGCTCCCTCTGACCACACAATTTTATTATAAAGACAAGAAAACTCTCTGGCACTGTCCTTGGATGGTTCAAGTCATATCTTCATCACAGGAAGTACTTTGTCTCAATTGGAAACTGTAAGTCAGAGCATATGGCTGTGGCATGTGGGGTCCCATAGGGGTACATTTTGGGACCCATTTTTGTTTAATCTCTATATGCTTCCATAAAGCCAAATTATGCAAAGTAACAAAGAAGCCTACCACAACTGTGCAGATGGCACACAAATATACATGTTGATTTCACCAGGTGATTATGAACCTGTAGAACGTCTGTGTCACTGTATTGAGCAAATCAGTGATTGGATGCATCAATAGAGATAAGACCGATGTCATTATACTTGGGCCACGGAAAGAAAGGCAGTGTCAGCTCTCACCTTGAATCCCTCTCTCTTATAACAAGAGTCAAGCAAGAAACCTTGGGGTTATCCTAGACCCTGATATAAATTTTCAGAGTCACTTGAAGTCAGTAACTTCATTTGCCCACTATCATTTAAAAAACATCACCAGAGTCAGAGGAATAATGTCAAAGCAAGATTGTTTTTAAAATATCACTGCTTCTCTACAAATCAATCTGTGGCTCAGCGCTCAAATATATATCTCTGAATGCTTGTGTCATAGGAACCTTCAAGGACCCTCAGAACATCAGGGGCCGGCCTACTGAGCGTCCCAAGTGTCAGAACTAAACATGGTGAAGCAGCATTTTGTTATCATGCTGCACAAACCTGGAATAACCTCCCAGATGAGGTTCGACAAGCCCAGACTCTGATCATCTTTAAATCAAAGTTAAAAACATTCTTTTTTCCATTGCCTACTCCACCCACTAATGACTGCAAACTTATTTTTAAACTTGATTTAAAAAAAAAAAAAATATCTTTGTATCTTTGCACCTCTTGTCTGCACTTTTGCTATTTTTAAGAGTGATTTTTTAAAAATCATTTAGTAATTGATTTAACCTTGTATATCTTTTGTTGTAAATCTGTATCTTTTATTGTTTTTATGTTTTATTACTCTGTAAAGCACTTTGAATTGTTGTATGAAATGTGCTATACATGGCACCTGCCTTTTAAGCAGTTGGCATGAGACTCACTTCATCGTTTCTATTCTGTTGCTTTCTCCCAGACACACCCAGACAAAAAGCAAGGCTTTTGCAGGGCTACAGATCGCGAATGTTGAGTCATTTTGTGACCATATCACACCACAGTAACTTATTTCAAATACTATTAATATATGAACCGGAGAGCTGTTACTTTTATTTCCAGCTTACTGTGAATAAATTATCACGTTTAATGGCGCTGTGGTTGCAGTCTAACTCTAACTAAATGAGTGGTAATGGCAGTAGTGTGAGGTATATATTTTTGTACCTGTAGAGCTCCTATTGCAACTACATAGTCACATTTTGCGACCACAGAGCACAGGTGTGACATGCAAATCTTTACAGTCTGTGAACTGGAGGGCTGCTACTTTGTTAATAAATCCATACAGCTAAGATGCTGCACTAACAGTTTAACTGTCTGCTAAGGCTGTTAAGGCTAACATACAATCGTTAACCGGAAGCTTAAAGTCCACAGCAAAAACATCAACACTTCTCCCAAGACAGGATGAGCCCTTCAAAATAAAAACACCATGGGTTCTGCTTTGATTTATTTAATTATACAAATACTTTTTTAAAACTCCTTTATAACAGTATTTTATTTCACTTTATTCTTACAGTAGTTTATTTTACTGTATTATATGGCAGCAGCTACTTTACCTTTACTGTGACAGTATAGAATATAATATCAAGACATATATTGTGTATCGGGATAAAGCCTAAAGGTATTGCAATACTATTTTAAGCCATTTCACTCAGCCCTATTTTAAGCCAAACCATCTTTTTTCTAATCCTAAACACAGATGGCCTACCTAAACCTTAGACAATAAACCTAAAATGAAGTAAACCTACGTAATAAGTTTGTTTTTAAAAAAGAATGTTTGCAATTAATGAGTGGAAACTTTTCTTGTAAAAATGGAAGTTTATTTTTAAAAGACATTATATAATAAGTATATATTTTGACACACCATCACTGACGTTTAAAAACTGATAGAGGGGCACTTAGAGTGCCATTGTTTAATGCTTAGGGCCATTACCAAAGCATTTGTTTTTACGAGACAGTGAGAATGTGTTGGATTTATACAGCAATGACATCATCCTCCCTGCCTAGACCACCCAACATCTGCAGTGTTCATCTTTCTTCTCATTGATACTTTATTTCTTACACAGTTGCTTCATAGAAAATTGTAAAAACAGCCATGCTTGCTACTCACGGGTGTACCTTTACGATGGGGTATACGCTGTCACTCTGGATGTGTTGAGTTCCCAGGCAGGACAGACTGGTACATTCTCAGGGTCCTCTATTCCCACATCATCATAGGCTATTTGAATATGCCAAATGCTTTGGTAAAACAGCCGATAGTGCTTGCTGTATATTAAGCCTTGCATATAACTGTGCCATTTGTTGTTGCAGTCAGAGCATTAATTATACTGTTATCCACACAGGCAAATGCCAACTAGCCGTCAAAACAGCTACACAAAGGAAACAGCAAGTTAAATAAGAAATACGGCTCCTGCAGCTGTTTATGAGTTCCTGGGGTTGAAGTCATGTGATGTCAGAAAACTGATTTAGATTCAGTTGTAAGTGAGGGCGAAGGCTTCAGTAATAGAAAAGCAATGATTAAATACATCACTGCTGGGAGTGAGTCAAAAATGAATGTCTGCAACAACAAAATGTTACTTTGGCAGCCAGTGGGGCCCTGATTTAACACAGAGTAAGACAGAGCTGACACACTCATCTATTTTCCCAGGAAACTTAATTAGTAGCTTTTACTGAGTATGGTTACACATATCCCATTATGATTGACCATATTATGCAAAACTTAACTTTTTTTTTTTGGCCGTTTCTCTCAAGCTAGGTTTGACAAAGTAAACATATTTAAGTGTAGAGCTGCACAAGTTGCTAACCAATGCTGTAATGTTTATTGCTGCAACAAAATACAACATCAAAACATAAACTATAAAATAATGGATGTAGCCACCATGACGTCATCCATTGGCTAGTGGACTCCCGTTTTAAAGCCCAGGTTTGGTATTTTGGTTGTTGCTATCTTGAATTTTTATAGGCAGAAGTTACCATATTTGGATGAGAGGGTGAAGATTACGCTAATGCTAGCATGGTGCATTTACAGCCATGGTTAACTGTAAAAATGTTAATATTAACTTTTGCTAGTGAAAACAGGCATTAAATCATTAACAACAAAAACTAGGCCTGCTTACAGGAAAAAATAATATCTGACTCTTAAGAGGGTCTTTTAGTACAGTCAGAGACTTAACAAGTTTTTTTAGGTGACCAAAATGTTACAATTAACTTTCATGAATTGTAAACTCACAGAAACAGCGACAGCTATGACAATGCCTATACTTTGTGATTCTGGGGTTATGCTGCGGATATTTTACCTCACCAACGTTATCGCCATCGTAGTAGCTTGCCAATGTAAAGCACCCACCTGTCACTCAAAGCAGACATTAATTACATATAACTTTAAGCCTTGATAAAATGTAAATGGGTGAGTTACATGAAAATTCAACCACCGTACAGTTGTCATGAGCGCATAGACAGGAAAATTAACTATAGTGACCAAAAACAGTTTTCTACCAGGCTGTAAACAGCTTAATTTCTGCTGTTATGTTGGGCATTTTAACAGGAAGGGCCAGTGGGTATTGACTCTCTTTGGGGACCAGTCTCAAGTGGGCATTCCAGGAACTGCAGGTTTTACAATTCAGCATTGGCTTCATTTTTCAGCCCCAGAGGTTGCTTGGATGAAACAAACAACATACTGATGATTTTGCTCCAGATTAACTCTGATTTTTTTTCTCGTAATGTGTTAGCATTCATCAGAAACTTAGTGTAACCAGTACCTTCATTTCCTGCTGTTGCAGTAATTTGCCATTGAGTTTTAGCCGCGCACTGATACTGAATTAATAGCATAATATAATAATAGTTAAAACTCACTTTCAGATTAACAGTGTACATAAAAATCACACAATATTTTTTTAAAATTATGATATATCATTCATTTGTAATCTTTCCTCTGTTTTTAATGGAGTTGCTATTTTTATAGTGCGGTATTGTAAATGATCATTTTAGTAAATTATCTGAATATTTCTTCCACCGCTGAATATATTAGATTGTGATACACATCCAACATTTCAATTTGAACGTTAGAGCATGATGATGTCCTTGGCCGTTCTATCATTTAGAAAAGGCATGTTTAGGACAGGTGGTTTCGAGCCTGGTCACGGCCAGCAGCAATCTGTCCTTTCCTTCACCCTGTTGTTGTGATGCCTCTTCACTGACTTCCAGTGACTGACTTCCTGACAGCACAAATCTGCACAGTACTGCGGGCAGCATGCCGGAGCTTGCCCTTGGAGGGGTAGGAGATCAAAGAGAGAGAGATGATGAGCATGATGGCACACACTGAAGGAACAGACCAACACTTGGTAACATGCACCTGTTTGCTGTATAACTCATATCTGTGTGTGAAGCTTAATGATGAGTCCAGAGTGTGTTTTGCCTTAACACAATGACTGGAGGTATGGGCACTGCACACTCCCTTTACAAGTGAAATAGCTTTAATTAAACTAACCAAAGAAACTGTGTAACTACTTTAAAGCAGTCACCACTTTTCTATTCAAAATTTAGTGAAATCTGACATATTTGGGTTCTTTGAAGACGAGCTATTGCGCTCATTTTTAGATGCATATCCACATAATCTAAACACTTCCAGTACTGTACCAAAAGCAAATGACCATGTAAAGAAATCTGGCACACTTTGAATCATACTGTTGCCTGCTGAGTAGAAATAATTGTTGGAAAAGGAATGTTCACTTTCTTTTCTTTTTTTGTGCTCACAAGAATGACTTCTATGTACATTTACCTCATCTTTAAAACTTTGGCCAAATTTAATATGAAAATCTTTTAACCTTGTTACTCTAACTATATAAAAAAAAATATGGAAAAGCATAATAGGTCCCCTTTAAAACATTATGTAAAGTTACAATATTTAGCTCAAAATGCCTAGGCTATGTGGCTGTCCCAGTAATATACTACTATCACATTGTGACCATTAAAGGACAAGGGAGCTGGAGAACAAAGTATCCTTCCATGCGGGCAAATTCCCTCAGCACTCTTGTTGCTGTACCTGTTTTTGTTCCCAATTTTCAGTGACTGATTAAGGTCACAGAGAGTGAGTAAATGTCCTGCCCACCTCCCAGTCACTGCATCACAAGCTGGTGGCAGTGCATCGCTGAGATGTGAGACATCCGTTTGTCTGAGTGCCGGTAGCTCAATCAGGCGAGGCGGACACACTGTGTGTTGTCATCCCCTGTGGGAGTGCACCGACGAGCTGACCTTCAGGTAGAGGATCACCGCTGCTGACACCCGCTAGCACAAACAGAAAGATGAGAGTTAGAGGCACAGGCAGAGAAAGAGAGGACCTCATCATCGCAGTCAGGATGAAAAATTCCCCCACACGTTTGATGCAGAGCGTCCCTAGGCCTTCGGCAACTCGAACCATCTCCCCATGGCCACCCAGGCTGCTTGCTGAGAAAAAAAAGAGATGGTGATGATGGCCACCTGCAATGTAAGAGACACAGCAGAGCACAATCTAAATGGATTTGGGATGCCGCAGCATGTAGAGAGCCATGTAAAAATGCTAACACAAACAACAGCTGCGAAACAAAATGGCGCGCAGCTTCTGCTCTCCCCTCGCTACATAATGCATGGCTAACAAGACAAATGTCCCTGCATTTGTGGCACAAATTATGCATGGATTCTGCACTGTTTCTAAATGACAGATGAGCGTTTTATCTGTGGAGGGATCACCTGGTGGAGATGCTGCTGAATGCTGTGGTGGAGCTGTGGAGTCAGGCAGGGAGGCGGTATTAACCCCCCACCTTCTGCAGAACTAACTAGAATCAGAGACATCACTTTTGCTTTCTTCACAGATCAACCTTTTACTTCTTGACCTTGAATGTGGAGTCAACAGCATGTTATGAATAGGTCAGAAAGAAAACAAAACTAGTTAACATCATTTTCAAATGAGTTTCTTATTAATTGTTGGTTAATCAAACAGAAACTGCCAATTTTCAACCAGCTTTGGATCAAAACAGTGTGGGTATTATGCCTGTGTGTACGTGTGGTAAATTTCCCTCCGTTTTAGCAGTGCCTAGATATTCCTCCTACCCGTACGACAGGCATGACAGTATGATGGCTGATTAAAGAATAAAACTTGCAGTTTGTGATAGTTAAGATTTCTTAATATAAGATAGAAGATTTGATATGTCTGAGATGTCACATTCCAGGTGTGCTTCCTTTCAGTTTTACCTCCAAATGAAGTGATCTGGATACACTGCCATGTGCACAAACTTTTTGATCATCTGACTGCTTGTGTTTTTTTTAAACTTCATTTTAATTTTACCAATTTCACTATTTCCCCAGATGTCAACAGTCAGCAGGTGTAGTGCGGGGTTTTCATAACTGATAGAAATGATGAACAAACCTGCTGAAGCCCATACAAACAAGACTCTAGATGTACGAAACTATCCTTAAGAGTTTGGAAGCAAGTGCAGAGTATGTAAAGTGGGCTTGTGAAAGTCTTATCAGGTGTATGCAATACTTGATGACTCATAGTCTTGGCCAGCGTCTTGATGACATGATGAACCAGGTCACTGTCACTTGAGTCCCTCCTCTGTAAATGGGACAGAATTGTCTGATGAGGTCTGGCTGAACTGCTTAATGGAACACAGGAATCCTTTCAGAGCCATTTGTGAATGTGAAAATAAGCCCCCGTCTTAATTTTCACTATATTTCAGAAAGATGTGATGGAATAACAAAGGGCTCAGTAAGGGCAGTTTGCACTGGCAGCCAGGCATATTAGCCACTTATTTGAGAACTTCCCTCAGAGGCTGATGAAAAATGACAAAAATGGTCTTGTGTGAGCATGCCTTCCTCAGAGTAAATCTAAAATATAAATCTACCTTTACTATGTCCTCAGAATACATCCTTTTGTCTGTGTCCCTTTAGGCCTTAAAAGAGGTTTGATGCTGTATATGTCCTCACACCTCTTTGATTAGGTTTTTGAGCAATCTTTTAGGTTTGCCTTCACATCAACAGCAGACACCAATTTTCTGTCTTCTGTTCCTTAAAGAAGAATGATTCTGTACTGTATGTATGTTGAAAAAGAGGTTCATTGATGTATGACTCTTTCTTGCTTTGTCTTTATCTTTCTTCTAGTGGCCATCATGTTGAAGGATGATTACTTTGTTCGGGGAGCAGGTCTACCAGGGAGGTTTAAGGCAGAGAAAGTGGAGTTTCATTGGGGTCCGAACAACGGTTCTGAAGGCTCTGAACACAGCATCAATGGCCGTCGTTATCCTGTGGAGGTAAGCACAATCTACCAAGCTTTGACATGCCAAGAAATGAATGAAACCGATATTTGAGAATGATTAACTGTTATTTCTTCGTCATGGGTGTAGATAAGGGTGTAGATTTTGAAATCTTGCCATGAGGTTTCTTTAGGAAACTCTGTTAGTTTGAAGCTTGGATAGCCCTTGTCAGTTCCTGGAGCCAGAAAATATTGTGTGAACAGCCAAGTCTGAGTAAAAAAAGGCTGAGACACATGTCTATCAAGGCAAACAGCCCCACAAATATACCCTTTTTGAGCTCAATAACCTTTTGCTGAAGTAATATCCTTCAAAAGTGTCAAGAAGGCATTTACCAAAACACAACTGCTCATGGGCAAGTTGTCATACTTTTTATTTAGCTCAAAATACATGTGCTAGCCTCATACACGCATTTGTTTCTAGGTATTTATGCCTGTGACAGCTGGGACCAGGGATCAAATTTGGCACAAACATCCACTTGGACTCGAGGATAAACAAACAACATTTTGGTTGTCACTGGGCTAGGTCAGTGTGACCTTGTGTCTGTCTCATTCTCGTGAACTTTATATCTCAAGAAAACCTTGAGAGAATTTCTTCACATTTGGCACAAATGTCCTCTTGGACTCGAAGATAAGCTAATGAGATTTTGATGGACAATCAGGAAGGCCATTGTGACCTTATGTCCGTCTCATTGAGAACACGATATCTCAAGAAAACCTCAGGGGATTGTCTTCAAGTTTGACACAAACACCCACTTGGATTTAAGGATAGGCTGATATAATTTTGGTCTTCAAAGGTCAAAGTGAAGGTCATGATGACCTTGTGTCTGCCTCATTCTTATTAACTTGATATCTCAAGAAACGTTGAAAGAATTTCTTCAAATTTGGCACAAACATCCAACTGGACTCAGCTAGAAAGTGTTTGAAATTTGGTAGTTAGATGTCAAGGTCAAGGTGACCTCTGTTTGGCCATATCGCAAGAATTCATACACTAATTATGACAAAATTTCACACAGTTGGCTAATAGATGAACTTGAATATATGATGTGATGACATTATATATCCACTGAGTTAGTGACACTATTCTTGAAACTGGTGACTGTAAAGATCTCCTATTCTGACGGGCTGAAGATGTGTGTGAAGCATCCATATTTTAGAATATGTAGCTTCCTCACAGCAACATTCCTTTTTGAGGCATTGTCAGCTGTCATGGTTGAAAAGTGTCTGGACAGACATGGATGTAAACTGTAGCTGCAACTTCACTGGTTTGTGAAGACATACAGCTGCAAGGTTGTAACTCCACCTCCGCTGAACTTTTTTTAAAGACTGGGTATCTTTATTGTTGTAATTTGTGGATGTGTAATCACCTCTGTAATTCTGTTGGTTGGGGACCCATTGATGATACTTTTAGTATTAATAAATAGGTTGAGGAAAAACATTACACAGGGTACTTTACCCAAAAGGAAGTGAATATTAGCTGTGAAGACCAGACCTCTCCTCTCAAACTGGCTTTTTGGGCATTAAGAGACACTCCTTTAGGATCCGCCCTCTACATCTACCAACTAATCTCATTGCATGCCAATGTGTACAGTAAATATGAGTCGGTGTGTGAATGTTTCTTAGAGCGTGTGTGTGTATTTGCACGCTGTTTATGTGCAGCTGTCACTCTCTTGAATACTGAAATGTCAGCCATCTCTGTTTGGACTTCTTCTAGAGCGCTGCCTCTTTGCTGTTGCTGGCCAAACAGATGAATATGTATTGTTTGACATTTGGTAGATCAGCACGCTGACAGTTCAGCTTGATATTGTAATCTTCTCCTTCCGCTCCAAACTCTTTTTTTTCCCCCCGAAAAACCTTTCCACAAAGTTGCATAAAGGTGCCTTTGTGTCAGTGGTTGGTGAGATAGTCCCGTATGGAAATGATGCATTTGTCCGTCCTCACTACTCAGTTTAGAAATATTGCTTACCTGTCTGCTGCAGAAGAAGTCAAAGATTCTGCTGAGAACACAAAACCTCCTATATGAATGCATGGTGCTTTCTGCGACTGCTGTTTTTAAATTGCTAGATTTATAATATGCCATCACAATTGATTTAGCAGTGAGACATCAGCGAGGAAAAGTTTCCATGTAGCACTTTTATGAAGTTCCACTGAAATTCAAGCCTGTTTTCTCATATTGACTGAGCCTCTCAGTCAACTATACTATTTCTCCAGACACACAAGCATACACAAACACACACACACACACACACACACACACACACACACACACACACATATTCAAACCTCTGCCTTGTGCCAGATTCAATATTGGCAGTATGGCTCAGCTGATCCGTCCTCTAAGGCCACAACTGATACTGATATTTCTGCAGTGAAGCTGCAGAGAGATGAGAGTTTGTCCTGATTTTTGTCCAAATTTGATCATTTCATGTCCAAATATCAAAACAGGATTATGTTATGAAGCCTGAGGTGTGAAAACAGATTAATTGTAGACTATGACAGAGTTTAATGAGAATATTAAGGGATTTTTTTAATCAAAGTTCATGATTTTATTTGATAATTTAATTTTATAATATAAAACAGGCATACATTTAAGACCGAAGACATTATTAATTCAACATAATGATCTTTTTATATTAATGTTACTTTGAGTTTCTTAATGCATGATTAATTTGCTAATTTGATTAATACATTTTTATTAATTTTTTTAAAATGAGATTTCTAATGTAAATAATGCTTTCCATTGTGCCCTTGACATGATTACGGCGACAATGTTAAATTGCCAACAAATGACATATTGATTATTCGATGAACAGTCTGAGGTGTTGCAAGCTTGTTCAGTGTCTTTCAAAAGCTGCCATTCAAAGTATTCTTTGAACATTCTAACAGTAAAATGTTACTTTACAGTCCCCATGGTTAAATAATATGATTTCCTATTTAGGAACAAGAAAACTATAAAAGAAGGAAAGGCCATGACTTCAGTGACAGCGTTCAAATTTTGCATCAGAGCCAGACTTATATTAACAAGCTGAGCTATATGCAGCTGTCGGACAGAGCCACGATCTGTTCAGAGACCAATAATAAGGGAAAGAAACATGCACTTTTAGACAAAAAAGTCAGTATCACAGAATGTGTGTTTTTTAATCTGGTGGAAGGATATTTCAGTCAAAGTTGAAACGACAAAGATATGAAGGGTTATATTGTGATTTGAAGTACCTGCCCCATTGACTCCCAACAGAAGTGACACCAATCTGAGGGTCCAATGCAAAATTCAAAAGCTGTCACTCATGATGTGCAAAACTGAACAAATTCCTAAACATTTAAAGATTGGACCAAAAACTACACTTAAAGGTTAAGTTGATGGGGGAGGGGGTCGCATTCTTGTAGACTTTTATCATACTCAGTATGTTTACATGCACAGATAAGTGGAGCTACGGTCATAACTGCAGTCATTTAATTGGAATACTGTCTTTGTCCCAGTATACAAGCACCAGGGGGGAGAATCCATTTATTGACTTAAGTATGTCCGACTCCTCCACAACAGTTGGTCCTATATTATTTATACAGCCTATGATACAGACAGTATCACAATTATAACTGTTTATTTATAATAACTTAGGGGTAAAAAACTGCTGCATTATGTACATGTACTCAAATAGTGCTGAGCAAACGCTGCCTTCATTGATTCGTTTTAGGCCATCTTAAAATGGTTAATATCGGTTTAATTTTATGCTATATTTAGAATATTTTCAACACTTTACCTTGGCCTTACCAAAGGGGATTTGAAGCTGGTGTATCAGAAACACCAGACTCCACTGGGTCATTTTATTCTCCTGAACCACAAAGTTGCTGCCTCCATCAGCTGTTGTGGAAGGTAAAGATGAGCAAATATTCAAATACAATTTACAATTAAACTGTACTCATTTTTATAGGTGGCTAAAATATTTCATGCTGGCATTGTGGGACTGTGCTTAATTTATCAGAGGAGGCGGGGTGGCTTGGATGTGACTTTTTTATTCAAAATAACTCTCTCTAAATAACTCTAAATAACTCTAAAATCATTTAAAGTTGTGTCATTCACCTGAGCCAAAATTAAAAACACAAGTTCCCCTTCAGTGCTTAATGTTTTTAAAAATACCTTACCCATCCTGCAGTACCTCTTCCCCCTTCATAAATAACAAACTGCTGCTGTCAGCTAGTGTAAGTACGGCTGTTTCCCAGTGGGCTTTGTGTGGAGACATATGCACGTTGCGATGTGAAAAAAGGAATTCATGTTTAAACAGTTGCTGATTTTTGAAAAAAAGATTTAGTATTTATCTTAACAATGAGCATTTAAACATTTCCTAGTCCTGGAATCTTATTTAGTACTAATTACAAAGAAACTAGGGACAGTTCAGTTGGTACACTTCCAATTTATTCACTACAATGCTTGAAGTGGGCCACTGATAACTGGTGTGCCCTTCTACATTTTACTCTTTGGTGTACCGTAACTTTTTCTTGCCCAACAACACTTCTCTCAAGCTGCCAATACTTTTTTCTAATGCTTTTTCTAGGCCGGTGGTCACCAGCACAGTGCCCATGAGCACATGGTCACTCGCAGGGAGTCAGTGAGTTGCCGACAGGTCATGCTCCAAAAATAAATTTGGTCAAATCAGCTGATGATACAACTGTAGTGTACTTATTGTAACCAGCAGAGAAACAAAACTGTTTTTTTTTTTCCATTTCAGGCACTGATTAACTCTAATTGCTAGTGTAACCGAGAGAGTCTGTTACTCAGCACACAGCTGGCCTGCTGTTAAAATGTATCTTTAAAATGTATCCATCTGTGTGATTGTAAATTACAAGTGAGTATACATTTAAACAAAATGGAGACAAAAAATTCACAGATGAATGCTCACTTTGGCTACAGGCATCTGTCGCGTCACTTTTCTCCGTGAATGATGAATAAAAACCCTCGCTTGTCAGACCCATTCTCTTACATGAACGTTGTTGTTTTTTTCTCTGGTCCAATATGAAAACACACTCAGGTAATATGTTTCTTTTGAACTAAAAAGTCAAAACAGTCCTGGATATACATGTATAAAGGCAATAAAAATCCACTATGTAGGGGGAGTGGATATTATTTTTGTTGTTTTGATTACTGTGACCTCTGGACATAATTTTGACATACACATACAGTTATAGCCAGTTCTCTTCAGCTAGATGTTGTCTCTGTCAGAAAAAACTATATCTGCTACCTAATGCCAAGGACAGCTTTTTTAAATCATCTTGTTTCCAACGATTTTGGAACATGTCCTGTCCTGTTGTGAAGACTTTGGTTTAGAAGCTTTTGCTGGGGATTTTTCATGGTAGTCGTTCCGAGGCTGCAAGTACACTGCTACATGTAGCTTCATGCTAATCTTAATAGAACCTGTAATCTTTGTGCTGATGTTGTAAATTTCTCCCCAATTTCAGGTCATATTTCTTCTGGAACATGTCTTATTGCAAAGGTTTTGGTTTGAAAGCTTTTATTGATGATTTTTGCAGTAGGAAGTGCTGACATTCTCTGTTAGTCATTACCATAAGCTGCAATGAAGATGCAAAGAAACTAAGACCAGGAAACACTAGCCAATCAGAGTAGATTTGTGGGAGGGCAGACATGCTCTCACACAGACAGAGCGTGAATGCAGGTGACCTTTAAAGCATGTAAACATATTCTGGTAGAGAATTTTATTAGTATAAACCTAAAAACGTGCATGTGGGCTTTATTTGTGATTGTTGCTGCCTGAAATACCTGATTTTACAGATGCTTTTCAAAAAATATTGCAATGCAAGTTGTTATGTTTTTAGGTGTTTTTGCAATGAAATTGACATTGCAAGTGAAAATTGCAAAAATAGTTGTTGCTGGGATCGCAACATCACAAAATCCCGGAGGCACTGATAACACGTCCTCTTTAGAAGTTCATAACAACTGCAACTCGAGTAAAGACAATTTAGTAATATTCCATGTAATTTAGTCAATGCTAGCACATTGACTATGGTCTTATATCATATTTCCTTATTTGCAAAAGCCCTAATTATTACACAATTATTACTAGCAATTGACAGTTCTTTCCAATAGCATTATATTTTCAAATTTACCATATTTTGAATTATTACAAAATGATGTCTCTGCTATTTGGCAGGGGAAAAAAATCGTTATATTTGCATGGCATGTGTGATTAGATTGTTAAAGTTGGCATTGCCAGCTGTGTGATTCAGTGGCTGATATAAGATACTTTATAAATGCACAGACTCTGTGCTATGCATTATTTAACCCTTATGAGACTCTGATAAGACCCTTATGAATTTTTTTTCTTTTTAATAGCAATTAGGGCTGAATGATGAAACGTAGGGCCAAATAATCTATAATGTGTGCAAAAACATGGTTTTAATAATTTTATTCTGGTAGTTTTATCATATATTTTAAACGAGAACTTCAACAAATTAGTCTTTAAGTCGCTCAACATTTCCTTATTTAATATTTCTTGAAAATGTGTTTTCTCACTGATTGTTTCCAGGGCAGAAACACATTTGAAACTGTGAAAAAAAATCAGTTTTTTGTTACATTCAAAATATTTTCACACCAACACTATTTCTCTCCAAAACATTGCTTCCCACCTACATATTTGTTGGCAGGAGAACTTTACATGATTGTGTTTACATAAAGGATAAAATGCAAAAGGTTTTTTTGTGTGTGTGTTTGTGGTCAGAGAAAGTGCTGTGCCTGGCAGTGAGTGACTGGAGTATCAGACTGTAAAACCCTCTCAGCGTGGCCTCTGATGCTGCTTCATATAGCCACAGCATCAGCAGCGAGATAGGAGCACGGTTTGATTGTTGTCTAGCCCCTGGTTCAACTTTATTGCCTGCCTGCTACATTGCACAATGTTATCTCTGCAGGGAGAGAATGGAAAACTAATATATGGACACACATGCATGCATACACGCACACTTAGGTACACACTGCAGACAGTAGGTGCAGTTAGCCCAGAGTTGACAAAGTGCCTCTGCTATATTTGAGTGGAAATCTCAACAGCACATATTTGAAAGAATCTGCAAATAAAACCAAAACTATTTGCATGCTGAGCTGTGGTGAAATAATATTCTCTAAGTGATTGACCTTTAAGATTCAATATTTCTTCAGCCATTTATACTTGTAGTAGTTGATAGAAATCTGGTTTGGTGCTCTTGCACAAAACAAACAAGCAAGGCCCCAGCCTCACATACAGTGACCATTTTTGGAAATGAAGGAAATTAAGTAAAAATAATAAATTAAAGCTGAAACCAGCAATGAACGGGCACTCGCACCTTTTGATCAGGACATGGTTAACTAATAAGAAGATGTACATCAAAGTAAAAAAGAAAAAAAACTGTTAAGATAACGTTTCTCACTTTAACCATTTTTATTGCAGCTTGTCACCTTTTACTTATTTCTCATTTTTTCTATTTTTTCTTATTTCTTTGCCAAGTTGGTCACTGCCTTTTCCCCATGATTTAGAAATTAAACCAAATTGCTTGTTTCAAAGGTTCAAATAGAAAAATCACAAAGCCATCCAGCCAGATATGGTATGTCTTTTGCATGCTTTTGCAGCATGGTTGTAGATCCAGCAGGGTCTAGAAAGTAAACAGGAAACCTAAATTATTCTAAAATTATTATGTAGAATCTGCCTGTACAGTAAATTATTATGCCTATTCAAAATTGTAAAATCAAAAGGTACAAATACTCACTCCTTCTCCCCTTAATCTCATTCCCTCATCATGAGGTGCTGGTGCTGCATTTGGCAATGCTGCACAAGTCAGTTGTGGTACAATGCCTCTCTCCCTTTTCAACTGACCTGAATTCAGTGTTGGTGTGATGTGGTTTTCCCAGCTGATTTGAATGCACAAGCTGTTTTTTTTTTGTTTTTTTTTTAATGAAATTATAGCAAAGGCACAGACATAAATCTAGACTTCACACAGGGATCCTTACCATAATGTTGTCAGACACGTCTGATAACAATCTGAGCCTTTCAGTAGCAAAAACAAGCACGTTTATTGGACGTGGAAAATTGATTGCAATGATAAAAATCACAATGGATACTTATTTATGGAGTTGTGGTATAATGATGTTATAGGTGACACATTAGGGTGGCATACTAATAAATGGCACGTTATGTCATTCGGACACATTTTTAACAAACCTTGAGCCATTTCCTTTTTACAGAAGTCCCTATCTTCCCATGCTCGCTTGCTTCCCATGCTATATTTTTTTATTTTCCTTTTTTAATTTCCCTTAGATTTTCTGTTTTCTCTTTTTTCTTTTTTTCCCCTTTCCTTTCCCTTTCACTCCACCCAGTAGCTCTGAGCAGCTTGGTGTGTTGGGGTGGGTGGTGGTGAAGAGGAGTGTTCTCGTGCTTTCTCAGAGGGGTTCACATGAATGATGTATGATTTACAAGCCTTGCCATTTAGTAATTGTAGCCTAATAGGGCCCTTGAATAGCATGATGAAGTAGGGACCTGCTGCTCCCCTACCTGCTGTTTTAAACAGTAATGCTCTGGTTAATATGCCAAGCACAGCACTGCCAGGCAGCACAGCACACGTCTTTAGCTGGAGTGTGTCACTCATCCTTCGTGCGTATGCCCACCTGCATTCTCATTCCACTATTGTGTGCTTTGCATCGAAAGTCAAACATGTGTGAATTCACCCTTAGGTATTCTCAGCCAGAAAGGCGTGTGGCTGTTTCTGAATTGTCAAGCCAAGTCCAAAGTCACATGATGGTTGAAAAGCACACTTGCACACGCTCAGGGCCTCCTTAGTTTAGTAGGACATATATTTAAGACTTTATTGAATCTGCATTAAAAACAAATATTCAACAAATACAGGTCATCATATACTGATGCTATGCCACATGTGCTTGCTGTATAATATTGACACCAAAGGCACCGTTTGGCATCTCTGAGACCCACAAGGTTTGCAGCTGACTCCAGTGTAAACCCATTTGTGGCAATATGTGATGAAATAAGCTTATCGGCCTCTGTCTGTAGCTTCATTATTAGCATATAGGTATGCAAGTTGTACCAATCGTTAAGTATACCCTGGGAAAAAAAACACTTAAATCATTATTTGTTTTTTGAATATGGATTTGTCAGTAGTGTTTCAGATACACAGTTTGACAAAAATTACATTTGCAACTTAACTGCAAACTAAAAACTACTCAGTGCAGATCTAGGCATGATGGGAAATACAGGCTTAGTTTTTGGGACCACAATGAAAATGTTGGTTTTGAAAGGCTTAAATACCATCAAGAAGCAGAATGGAATTGAACATTTTGCAGATAACAACAATTTTGGAAATTATCCATCTTTTGTAATGAATTTTCACTTTCAGACTTAACCTTGCTCTTGAGTTATTAGAAATTTTGGCATCCTCTGCATCAGCTGTGACATGACATGGAGCTACTAGCTTAAAAATACAGAAAAAGTTTGCGGAATAATAATAATAATAGTTATATATGTATATGGCAATATTACTTTTCCCAGTAGATATCTTAGTTGAAACAAGACTAAGTAAGCTGAGCATTTTTGTGTTCATATCTGCGATATTTATTTATTTTGGGATTCCCCATGATCTCAAGAAAGCATAAGCACAATTAAGGGACCTAGCAGTTTCTTTTTTTTTTTGTGCACTATTAGTGTACAAACTGCCAGCCAACATTAGCATGTACTGTTTTAGGACACTTTCTGTTAATGCACCTGGGCAAATATTTTATGGTAGCCCACCTTTTCAAAATGAGACTCTGAGGTTTGATCAAAATGGAAGTATTTGGAAAAACTTGACACCACATTGTTTACGTGCTCTTCATTTACTTCTCTGTGCAAATTGGATGAACTTCACCCACTCCAGTCTCCACTGTTCAATTATTCACAATTGGTCTGAAACACCGACTGATTGGTTCCAGTCGCCCTCTAAAAAGTCCAAGAAAGTCCAAATTAAACTCGCTGTATGATATTAAAAACAGCTCTCATTTGAAAGCAAAGCTGTTAGGATCCATCCAACAGCAGCAATTTCACACCGAAACCTCCTGACATCTGGCAACAAAAACAACAACACTACACTGATAGCCTATCATTAGATTTATGCCAGTTTCAGCCTGAATGGCAGAGAGTGTTTTCTTTGCTTTTGAGGTCAGTAATTGATTTAACCTGAGAAGTATGCAGATGGGTTTTGTACAGTTTTTCAGTGGTTAACTTAATAGCTGGATCACAGTGTGAGCAGAGGACGGGAGATCGGGGTGTTATTGATGGGAGGAAGTCAGTGTTCAGTTGTTTTCAAGATAATGTGCCCTGAACAAAGAGTAAAAGAAAGTTTTGCATGAAGAACTTTGTATTTTTCATGTTTTAACACTGGCCTGGATTTAGTTTGGGAAAGTGCAATGTGACTTAGCACAGACAACCTCCAAAGTAATGAGTTTAACAACGAATGTCACCATCAAACGTGTGCTTTAATCAACCACACCTGTGTGCAAAACACATATTGGCACTTCAAATGAATATGAAATGTAAAAAAGTCAAAATATGAGAACTATCACCCAACTCTGCAGCTGTAAACAGCATGTTAGCCTTTTCGATTTATTGTTTTGGCTTTATGGAACATTTATCAACCCGTAATAGGCCACAGTTTGTAGCAAACAATCTCTGATAGACAAACAAAGTTGGCAATTGAATGATGAAGAGAGTGGACCATCTAACAACTAAAGAGCCAGATGTTAAGCTTAAGTTTAAAGGAAAGTGAATATTAAGCCTATAGTCACTGGGAAGCCACAAGCAGCACTCATATGTTGCTCTGTGTCTGCATGGCGTGTAAGTGTGCTAACATGTTGGATCAATCATAGACAGTGATAAGGTGGTGGCTGTACATCCGTCAGTCAGTTTTTGCTATTTTGTGGCACAACTGTAGCCAGTAATATTTTAATACAGATCTAAGCAGGGACATGGGGTTTTCCCTACCATATTTTTGAGCAATTGTACAGCACAGTTCATTCACTTTAGTGAAGGGAGTTCAAAATCCAAACAAGTTATCCAATAAAGAAAAATGGGGACTTAATTAACACTAAAGGCCTGCTTTAATATTACACATTCTGTGCACAAAATGTGCTTTTCAAAATCAAGCTTTAAAAAATATTATATATTAATATTATTTTTATTTCATTTTCAAAATTTGAACCCTTTAAATTATTGTCAGTATACTACATGCAAAGTAGAATTTTTTTTTTTTTTTTTTTGATGATCACAGTCTGGGATATGTCGAATGATTAGCGTCAACATTGATTGTGACATTGCACCTAGTGGAAATAGCATGTATTTTTTCCATATGCCAAATATAGTATAAAAAAAAAAGAAAAAAAAAGTCAACAGGTGACAAAAACATTTTTAGGTTTAGTTTTTTATTTTTATTTTAGTTTAATAATTTTTTTTCACCCCTAGTTTTAGTTTTTAGTTTAGTTTTAGTCAACTATAATAACCTTGCCACACACTGGACCTTTAACTCACATTTCTGACTTTTTTCTCAGGATTCTGAGGTTAGACTCAGAATTCAAAACTCTCACATATGGCTCTGATACTCAATACTCTCAATGACTGTTGAGCCCCGTTTACAATTGTATGTACGCATGTATCTAAGTATTGAAATTCTTATTATTGGTTACAACAACTACATGAAAACTCAAATCCATTGGCAGAAATCTCATCAAAACTCCACTTTAGAAAGGTCTTCACTTCAAGGATTCTGCAAAGGCAACCAGCGTGATTTTCATCCATTCCACCAAAAAACATCAATCATAAAATCTGGTACCATTCACCTGAATCATATCAAAGACTAACTCCGCTGATATTTATAAAAATGTCGACCCCAGTGTATCAGCACACCATTGTATCTGTCTGAGGCTACCTCCCACTATGGCACCTCCCATGTCCACCCCCCCTGCGCAGGTGAAAGTGCTATCAGGGCTAGCTGGCCCAGCCGCTAAGCTATCCATTCTGTCTGACTGCCTCTTGCCAAGGCTCGTTTTTATCTCCACCCCCTCCCAAGCCCTCCTAGACGTGATAAACGAGGAGGGAAGGATGAAAAGATGGAGGAGGAAGGGACGAGTGTGTGTGTGGCTCCAGAACTTGCTCTGCCAGCTTTTACCCACCTGCCTAGATAAGAGAGCCACTGTAAATTAACACGCGATAGGGGGGATGAGAGCATGGGCGGCGTGCGTCTGTGGATTGGGGGGGTTTCATGCACTCATCCACACACATATACACACACACACATTTCCTTCTCTTTGCTTTGCCGCAGGTATCGCAGATAAAGATGTGTCATTGATGAATGGGATTTTATTTCCCATCAACCTTTGCTGTGTGGGAAATGGAAAGCACATCCCAGCCCCTAAATCATCAGATGAATAATGATAACACTGGGTAGCAGTTTTCATTTTGTCGCACTATTTGTCTGCAAAGCGCTGTATGCAAACTGTTTGTTTCTATCAGCACTTGGAGTGTGTGTGTGTGTGTGTGTTCGTGTGTGTGTGTGTGTGTGTTTGTGTGTGTGTGTGTGTATGTGTGTCTGTGCTTTTACAATGCAGCTAAAAATGAATACTGAGCTTCCACAAACCGTGGTGAAGATGTTTAAACTCGTGTTTGCACCTTGTTTAATGACACTGGAGGGCAGTGAGCTCCTAATTCACCCAACACCAACACAGAGGCAGAAATACAAGGAGGAGGAAATCCAAAGGTACAACTCCTTCTTTTACTTCCAATATGCGAAATGCAACACCTTTCCTGACACATAATAATAAAACAGCTCAATTCATACTCCGCTATTTTCAGTTGCACTTGTTTCCCCGATAGTTTCTGGCAGTCGTTTCCTGACTGCGAGTTCCAAGAAGCAGCACTGGAATCAATATGCTCAGCACGAACACCATTATTCACTCCAACCAGTAAACTGACAACATAAACTTTTATTTGGCATATATTTGTCAAACAATCAAAAACGCCTCAGTGAGATGGCACCTGCTGAGGCTTTTTACAACCATCCTGACTGTGCAACACATGACTGCTCATTACATCACATCAACAGAGGCATGTACAGTGATGCTAGGTGGTCCATTGGGGTATAAATACAGGTGTAGAGACATATTTAAAGAGACTGCTCACTCCCACATCTAAAATACATGTTATTCCCCCTTCTTGTAGTGCTATTTATAGCAATGTCTCTTTCTAGAAGTCATGACCCTGTTACTCAAGATAATCCACAGACCTTGTTGCAAACTGTTTCATGTAGGAACTATTTTCTTTCTACTGAACTGCAGCCACACACTAATTAGTCACATTCCACCGCTGTTAACAAAAATACATATATACAACTATTTTTCTAAAATTACACTTACATTTGAAATGGTAGCATTTGTCATGAATACCTATTTATTACTAATATTTTTCTCTATTCATAATTCATCTTGAAAGCTCAAAAACAGTTTTTAAGGCTAAATAAGGTGCCAGAGTGTGTAAAGAAGCATAAAAATAGAGCTTGTTCATTAAAAAAAAAATGCTCAAGACGTAAAGTGTATACCTTTTCTTCATTTTGTAAAATCTGCTAAAAACAAACAAAACCGGATTTTGGATTATGTTTTTAATGACCAAATTTCACTACTTTTATCAATTACTTTGATTTATTGGCTCACATAATCTTTTAGCTTAGGTTGTACAGATTTTAGGGATATGAAGCACTTTTAGATACTCCGGTAGACCATTTTTATTGCAGAATTCAATTAAGAAAGTGACGCATTTTCATTAATAAACCTGCAGTTCATACAAATTGCCACAAACAAACACACAATGTAAATCTTTGCCCCTCAGAGTTCAGAGAGTCTGTGAATCTGGGGCCATTGCCCACTTTGCCAATTTAGTAATCCAGCCTTGTGTTTTTTTTTAAGATAATATTGTGAACACTGACTAGCCCATCCAAGAGTTTCCAAAGCATTCAGCACCTTCGTAAAGTGTTGCATAATTTTCCTCGCGTCTTCTTTTGCTGTCAATCCATTTCTATGAAAATCAACATGAAAACTTGCTCTGACTCAGAAATACATCACAGTGAATATATCGTTTTATTTTTCCCAAAGCCAGCTGCATGCTAACAGAGTTGAAAAGTGCAGACTCATTTCAAAAGTTCATGTGCTGGTTAGAGGCTCAGCAATCTGATAAATGAGCTGGCTGTTGAACAGTGTAGCGTCAGTGAGCTCTGTTGTAGGAAAGTAAAATCCAGCAGACAAACCAGGGAGCGTGGATGCTTCATGGATGACTGCAACGGGCATAAAGAGTGAATGTTGGCAGTGGATACAAGCCCTCAGGATACTGGGCTTCTCTCAGTATCCTCTGGGATACTCTAAGGATAGGATGGATAAACTCTCTGTACCTGATTAACAGTGATGAAATGATGCCCTTGTCTGTCTTCTTGATTGCTGGAGCTGCAACATGACACCAAAACTGTCTTCATTCTCAGAGCTCAGTACTAGTAGCAGCAAACACAGCTGGGGAGTTGTCTTATCCTACTGGCTTGTGGACACGAAGAGCAGCTCATTACCAGCAGCAAAGATCTACGACAGACTTTGTGCTGCAAACCCCTTCCATGCCTGTAACCTATCACTGGCTCTTCACTCGTTCCAGTTGAAGCCTCATGTAGTCACTTTATTTATTGTGTGAGGACTTTCATATTTATACGCCTGAAGCAGATTTTGATTCTGGTTCTAGATATTTATTTACTGTAAAAGAAAAAAATATTACTCTGTTTTTACAAAACTTTTGTTTGTACATTTATTTGTTGTTACCATGGTGAGTAATAATCCCTATGGTTACACAGAAATCAATCAGTTGGTTGTTCGACAGGTGACTAAAATACAACAGCTGTGTTTATAAGACCACAGGACAGACGCCTCAACATTGGATTGGTTAGTTAATTAGTTAGTTGGCTGGTTAGTTGGTTGGTCAGTTTATTTGTTGGTTAGTTAGCACTTTGTTGGGTTGGTTTGATGGTTGGTTGATTAGTTGGCAGGTAGTTTGGTTGGTTGCTTAATTGGTTGGTAGGAAGGTTGGTTTGTTAATTAGGTGACAAGGTTGTTTGGGTGGCAGGTAGTGTGGTTGGTTGGTGGGTGGTTTGGTTGTTTGATTAATTGGTTGGCAGGTAGTTTGTTTAGTTGGTTGGCTGGTTGGTTTGTTGTTTGTTGGCTCTTTTTATGTATTGCAACTTTTGCATTATTGGCTGTTTCAAAGTAACATTTTTCGTGGACATTTCTGCAGTCACAGACCTGTGTCTTAAGTCGTCTTTTTTTGACCATAATAAAACATTTCTTAACAGAACACTATTTATACTTTAGTATAATGGATACTTATACTAAGTATCCAGGGGGCCAGCAGAGCAGCCTTAACCCAACTCAGAGTGCTGTGAGCCTGGACACGGCAGCCTGTGATCTACCCCTCCCCAGGGGGACTGACACAGCTGACGCCACGTAAAGCCTTGCTTACGTGGAAACAGACACCAGAATACACTGGAGTGTACACTGAAGTCTGTGCTGACTCTCAGAAAATGGCAACTGGAAATGATCAGAGCTTACTCTTAGGGTTGGCTTCTTTTTTGGGGGGAGATGGAATGTTTTTGCATCAAGAATCATTTTATAACAACAGGACCAAGTCCTTCACAAGAACTCACAGCTTATTTATCAGTGCCTTCCAAAACCACAGCTATTATATATGAAAAAAGTGTAACAGATCTGATCTATGTGTGTTTTCTCATCTGCTAAATAGTAAATGGAATTATCCTTGTATGGCTCCCTTTAGTCTTCTGACGACTGCATGCCATATTTACCCATTTCTACACATATATTCACAAGGCTATCATACATAGTGCCACAGACCTGCTCAGCCTGACTGTGACCAGCAGCTTTTTTAGGTCCACTCCAGTCCATTCCAAAGTGGTCGCTGCTTTATCAGTGATTTGATGGAACCTTTTCGGGAGTTATAATACACAGATGAGCCTCGTCAGTTGATAACACAGCCAGACCTGTTGCGATTGTATGACATGCTACTGGACGGCGTCAGGTTGAAATGCTGCCAGTAAGGGCGTAATATAAGGAGGTGGAAGGTCCCTATCAGGCATGCTGGAGAGGTGGGGGATGGGTCCAACAAACTCTGGACTTTTACCCTAGAGACCAGTGTTCGCCTCCAGTATGAATGCAGAGCCAGACCATGATTTTTTTTTAACCTCACCATGTGCTTTTGTTATCATGTGGTGTTGGTTGCAGCTTCCTGGAACGTTGACAGCAGACGCAGGAGGATATTATGTAGACGTGGAAGTCCTCTGACAAAGTGGCATACGTGACAACTTGGGATGAGAAAGTGCCGTGTATTTAGTCTATTTGTTTCCTTTTCTCAATGCCAGTTGATCTTTGCACCCACCTTCAAGCTTTCAGGCAATTTCCGTAGTGTTAGTTTCCTTTTTTTTAATCTCTGCTTGTTAACCTGACCTCTTAGTCTTCCCCCTGCCAGAATTGTCTGCCTATTCCTCTGAGAGATTCCCTGTGAACCAAACCCTTTTTGGCAAGTAAAAACTGTCTTTTGAATCTTATCTCTGCATAGTCCTATTGAATCCTTTAGCCTGTGGTTTCTACACTCATTACAGCAGGATTAAAAAAGAAAAAGTCCCTGTTTTTCACTTTAAGTGTGACTGGAATCATTAATGCAAAAGACTAAAATTAAAAACCTGATAATTACATAAAAAGTACAGACAGTGGCTAACCACAACTTATGTGTATGTCATTATATTTATGAATAGAGCGCCCGTGGGCATTAACAAGCATGTGTGCATGAAAGGAAAAGGTGAGCAGTCAGCTGTCTGGAGTGATGCAGCAGCACATCAGTGACAACAGAGAAGAAATATTGAATGGATGGATTGCAGAGGGACTGTGCTGCTCCACTGACAGACAGACAGAGCTGATGAAAAACAGCATTTGTTCTCCTCTCCTGTAGCACAACACGAGTAAGTAAATCAGTGTAACTGGATGTTGCAGGCTAACACATGGAGGTGCTTGGTAAGTAACCATATTATGGTGGCGGAGGTTGTTTTTTTTCTGTGCTGTTGATCTTATTAGCAATGGTATCCTTGGATTTTTTCTTGTCTTATTGTAACATCCAGCCTCTTTGCCTTTATGCTGTTTGTGCTCTCCTCATTTATAGCCTTTTCTTTCTCTCTTTTTTCTTCTCTCTCTCAGTCAGCTACATTCCATTAAACCTTCAAAGATAACTGATGACTGCCAGGCTGCACTCCCTTGTTTTTTATATATATTTATTTCTCTTTTATTTATGATTGGCCTTCCCTCCGGATACGGAACACATGCCATTCCTAACATAATGTTATATTTCCCAGTGCCTGTCCTCAATGACACCAGAAAAAAAAGTCATTCTTTAAAAGCCCAATGCTACCTGGAGGGCAAATAGATGCTGTCCCAGTTGCCGGGCCTGTTCCATACCATTTTTAATAATCTGGTTTCCTGACAGGGGCGGCCCCCACCACCTCTTTTTGCATTTTTTTTTTTAGGCAAAAGCAATATTTTGCCCCCCACACCTTGCTTTTATGAAAAAGTAACACTCATGAAATTGAAAAAGCCACAGCTGACGTTCAGGGCCATTTCTCATGTAATGCATTTCAATTGGGTTTTTAAGATAGATTGCACGAGGTCATAGCGTGCTCTAAACATATCTCATAACCCAGATTGCACAGCCCCGTCCTCGCTATCTGTTTTGTAAGAGCCACGTTGGTGAGGGAGATGAAAGGCGGCGTGCGCGTTGCATCAGTGGCCGGCGACGCTGCATTGCATGCCCTTCTTTGATGGACACCCTTTCTCCAGCTGCGAGAGGGGAAGGGAATTCAAAACCCTGTAGCGTGGCTCAGATCGAGAGAGAGACTGCGTCAACGCTTCTTCTTGATGTCCTCGCTCTCTCCTCTCAGCAAGGACGTGCACTCCACACGGCGCATTCTGTTGTTCTGTTTTCACACAAAGCCTTGCTTATGTCGCCTCAGATCTGTCAGTCCCTCGGGGGGGATCACAGGCCGCCGTGCCCTGTCTCGTAGCTCTCAGTGAGGGGTCGTAGCAGCATCGCCGGCCCCTGAGTACCTACTGCTTTGGATTTTCATCCTGAGGCAACAGAGCTGTCCCAGGAGACACTTGAAGGTGGATGAAAAGAACTAAGGGAGTTCTTGGAGGCTTGTGCCAGGACATATGTTTTTGAATCATTGTCTTGTGGTTTGAAACAGAGGAGAGACTTCCATGACATTTCCTGTGGGCAGAGGTCTGCCTCAGAAATGACTTCTTATGCTACTGTTGCCTGACTGCTGAGCCTGTGACATGTTTCATTAACATGGCTGCGTTGATGTAGCCTATGTAGACTGTTTGTAGGCATCTTATCATCTTGTATTTATGTCTTGTTGTAAAACCAAATTGCTGTTGGCGACAAATGAAAGTTGAAACAGTTCAAAGTTAGCATTACTTTCTTTAGCAAGTTAAGCCCCTTTTCCACTGCACAAAAAAACTCATGAACACCTTCTAACATCTGGCTTTTTAAGGTAATGGGAAGGGTTATGATTGGCATTCACGTCAGATGTCTCGGCAGAAGTCATGGGTATTTATCGGCTCCAGTCCTGATCAGCATTGATGGAAACACAACACCCAGGGGAACATGCTAATTTTAGTCCCTTAAATAGCAAGTTAAAATGATGCACCACCAAAAAAAACAAAAAGAAGTCCATCTCCGCCAAAGCAGCGCTTACACATCAATCCAAATTAATCCGCACCGATTTTGAATACAGACAGACTGAATAATTAAGAGATATGTAAAAAGAAGTAACCATGGTAAAGCTTTCACAGGCCTCCTTTCATGCTGCTTTCTACTGTTTACCAACCTTTGTTCTGGCCTAAGAAATGAGAGACAAAATCTTTTATATGATAAATTAGGGGTGGGCGATATGGCAAAAATATCATATCATGGTTATTTTAAGGCAGGATCACAATCACGATTTTAATTCTTTTTCATTTTGGATTTTAAAACTATTGTGCATGTTACTGAACAGTACAACCAAGCTAATTTCCCAATGTAAAAAATATAATCCTAAAATAAAAAAAGGACAAAGTACCTTTTTTAACAGATTTTAATCTGTGTGTTCAATTCTGTTTTCCACTGTTTTGATGGGAACCATATCTTTTGTCAGGTAAAATATTATCGCTGTTGAATTTTTTGGAAAAACTCTTCAGTGTTTTTATTTTCATCCCCACTTATGATATAAAGGGGGAGGGGAAAGAATGACTGAAAAGAAGATGAAAAGACTTGATGGTTTTCTATGATTGTTTTATCTGTGTATCTATTGGGAAGGCATGAAATGGACCAGCAAATAGTGTACTTCGGCTGAGAAAAAAACAAGACTAGGTTGAAACCTAATATATGGCAGGACCGTGTACAGTGGTTCCCAACAATTTTCCCTCAGGGACTTTTTTACCATCACCGAGTACACTGAAGAAATATTTTAGGGATATTTCATATTAAATTAAGAGAAATGTTGAAAATAAGGCCATGTGCCTGTTGCCCCTGGCCCCCAAATCACTATGTCTGCGCCTGGTAATAATAACGAGAGCTCAGCGCGAGCGGTTGGATAAGACACAAAGCGATGCGCTCTAAATCATTCCATCCAAAAGTCTGACTAAACCTAAAACCAACACAGAATAGTATTTAGAAGTCTAAAGAAGTCACTTTCCACCTCTTAGTATTTGTCTGTTGGTTCATTCAGACACTTTGGTGCTGTGAGGAGACGCTCCGCTCTGTCCGTCTATCTCTCTCTAACCGCACTGCGCTGTCGGGCAATCAGCTGTTTCATCCGTGATAAAGTAAACGCTGCTCAGTTATCAAATAATCGGCTGTAGTCTACTGTCAGTCCTTCACTGTATTACATGATTGTTAAACACACTGTTTTGGCCTGAGATCTGCTTTGGTGTCTTGACAGTGTGAGAGCACAAGACTGATGGTGAAAGCGCGTGTCACACGCCAGGAGCGTGAGAATTGGCATCCCTGAAATGTGTTAAAATGCAGAACAATACACTTACAATGTTAAACACAGCAGAGGGGAGCTGCTTTTTCTGGAGCTGTACCTGCTGACACACATCCTCCCTCTGCAGCTCAGCTTGGACCCGGGGATGAACGTCCCGTGTGACCAGCAGAGACTGCGCCAGAGCAGACCGCATTCTGCGGTTCAGCCAAAAAGTTTGGATCTGTTGATGAGCATAGAGCTACAACATATAGAATATGCACTGTAGCACGATACAACGACCTCTCTGTGACGGCGAATCATGGACACATTCTAATTCTTCACGATCTAATGTCGCCATATTGCACACCCCTATGGTAATTTTTGGTTTGCAGCTTTTCTGTTGTCTCTTTCTGTTTTCACTCGATGCACAATTACTTTTAAACATATTACCTGAAAAAATGGTGATTTACAGCATGTTAGGGTTGATGTCTTTGTTGTTGTTGTTGTTGTTGTGGTTTTGCATTTCCTGTCCTGGAAGATGTCTGGTTGCATTTATAATGTTTAATTTATGGTGTCTTGTTACCCTATGTGGAATGGCTCAAATGTTTGGCATGATCAGAGGCTTGGAGCCAGGATTTTAATTTTGGAAGAGCCAAAGTAATTTTGGCCGGGCCTTTTGATTACAGAAGTTGCTGCTTTTTGCCTGGTTTCCAAGAGGAGTCTCGCTGCAACAGAAATGATGGATATAATGCATAGGAAGTCTCTGGTTATTGCTCTTAAAATCTTTTTTCTAAAACATTTACCCGCAACAGTTTGTATTTATTAAGAGTGGATTGTGTAGACCAATACATCTATTCAATTAGGACACTGTCATTTAAATTCTGGGAATACCATCTTCTTAGGATGATCTAGCTGACTATTATTTGGTGTATTCACATTACAAGTAATTGTGGCCCATATCCAAATGTTTTTCTGTCATGTAACATAGACACGCTGATTATCACTTATTGTCTTGGAAGCTCTGGTGTATTACTTTTTAAGTTGAGTGTATTCAGGAGATAGACTGTGCTCGCTCTTTATCTACCTCGTGTCCACTGATCTGTTGATATTCTTTGTTATTGGGCAGGTTTCAAGTCTGTATCTTTGTCTTTGTATGAGGGTTAAAACCTCCTGATCATGAGGTTGTTGCTGTAACATGTAAGGTCAACTCTTTCTAGTGGTGAATGTTGCGATGTTAGCTATTTCAACATCCTATCTGCTACGAATCTGTCTTTTTTTGTTATCACTCCCGCTACATATCACATTAAAGCTGAATATTTTAAAAGCTTTTCTTGTCCGTTGTCTGATAATAAATTAGCTGAGAAATGGCAATAAAACATTTTATCTGCAGATTTGCCCATTACTTGATGAGAAGGAGGAAAAATGCTGACTCCTCTTGGATGGAAATATTCCCTTTGCTTCGATAAGGAAAAGTTATCTTTACTTTGGAGGGAGTTTACTCTCTGTTCTGGCAAGAAATGGTGAAAATGGTGTTCTGTTTTAGGTGGATGAATCAGTGAGAAATAGTGGAAAAACTGTTTTTCTTCTGAAAGTAGTGTTCCCTCGATTCTTATGAGAAATAGCTCAAGAACTTGACATTCACTGAGCAGATTAAGTAGAGGAAACTGTCAAAATGTTTTGAGTATGTTTTGCTTTAGGTTTAGATTAGAAAAATTACTGTGGTTAGGTTTAGGGAAAGAAACATGACAAGAGGGTGCCTTAAAATGACTCAGTATTCACTCAGAGTTCACAGTCTCCAGGGGAAAGTCAACATTTTTGTTAACCATCTGGACCTGCTTCCTTGTTTACTACCATCAGGGCATTGGTCATGTGATTGCACTCTTTCAGAAAAGAAGAATTTTAGTGCGAGCATTAGTGAGAACAGTCTGAAATGTTGCCATTTTTTGGGTACTTCGATTTTTTGGTAAAATGGCATCCTGGTGCAAAATTAATGTAGGGACATCTTGTCAATATAGAGAGATGAATGGGGGAATTCTTCCATTTGTCTTCGCCTAACAAAGCCTAACTTTCAACTTTTGTCATTGTCTCCCCTCATTCATGTCAATACTATCCTCTTACTTTAGATATTCAGTGGGATACTGTATGTTCGTTTTCATTTTAACTGCGGACGGGATGAGAAAAAATGGTCTAAAAGCTAGTAATTGGCATTGTGAACTTACACATACTGCTCCCAAAGATGAAAATGAACATCCATGCTCAGATTTAAAAAATACCCAAAGTAGCCTGAAGGTCCAACAATGTAATATACTTTTGAAAACTTCAAGTACAGATTCAGCAAGTGTCTTACCATTCAAACAGTTCATCTTTTTTCATTCTGACGGAGCAACATCATGAGATGTATGAGTGTTGTCTAAAATGTTTTTTTCCGACATGTACTAAAACAATTTTTTATATCAAATTCTCAACCTTGTTGCCCATGCATGGGGAATAACCAGACTGCTGCATGATCAAGGGCAACCATTAGGCTGGGATTTGGGGGCACATCTGAACATTCTAAAAAACTTAATAACCTTCTGACTTTCTTGCTCACTGCAAAAAAGTCCACTACGTTCTCTTTGAACATTGAGAAAAAACTTGGTTTTTTTGGTGGGGGGCGCATGTTTGCGTAACGGACACACTTTTAAATATTGCAGTTGGCTGTGAATGTGACAATGTGCTCGTTAGCCCTTAGCTCCATCAAGGCTTAGCATTTTGTGTCCCCGGAGACTGCCAAAATGGCACAGACAATATTTACATGCACAAAATATCCCAGTTTTTGTCCTTATTCCAAAAAGACATTATTCCTTATCCATACTAAGCTGTTTTTATGGGTAATGAAAGCGAATATTTCACTAATATTCACATTTACACATAGCTGTGCTCTGATTAACGTGCCCCAACATGTCTTTATCAAAGCATTTGAAAGTAGAATGGCTGGAGCTGCTTGTGACATTTTGCTTGAAATGCATCATACTAGAAAGTCTTCCATCAGTGGTGGACTTGCTGGAACATGCAAACAAAACCTGCAAATGCACACCTTCAGTCACCTTTTTGAAAAGGTCAACGTTACAATATTAGAGCATACCCAGACGGCTTTTATTCAAAAGTCCTCAAATACCGCTGCTTCATCAGTGCTAAAGACACAAGATCCCGATGCAAAAAGCCACCTTTCATGTCCACACGATACGCCACTGAATGACACCAGCTGACATCGTGGCCGCACAGAACCGGTTTCAGTGTTACTACACACCAGCGGATAGGCACCTGCTGTGTCTGGATGATGAGTGGACAGGCAGCGTCAGTTTAGATCGTGGCTGGACAGAACCTGTCAAGTCCGTATGATACGTGACGTCAAGTTCCTGCCTTAGGCCGCCATGTGCATTTGTTGCCTTAACATAACCATTTGCAGCGTTATACCACCATGTGCTTGTGTTGACGTCACTGTAACCCAGAAGGTAAATATGTGGGTGCAGAGGTCCACTGCAAAACGGCAATATGCGACGACTTGGAATGAGAATTTCCAGGCATGTCAAAAAACCTGTCCTGTGTGTTTCCTGTCTGACTAGAAATGTGTTTTACCGTATGCTGTCGATATAACGTATCAGATTTGGAATATTGTCATATTTTGAGTAATAGCTGAGTATTTGTGTGCATGTTTGTACCCACTGAAGAGTAAACCCAAATCCAAGCTTCGAAACACCAAAAAACTTTTGGTGATGTGCATGTTTTTCTGCAGAATTCTAAACAACATCCAAAAGTACATCCATATGCATTATCTTCTCCCAGATTCAGTTCACTGCTGCTCCTATATATGTGGGCTTTTCAATTTCCTGGCCACTATCTTGACCCAGACAAGCAGTTTGTAAAAACTGAAGGGTCAGGGCCACAGGGTGTACCTTTAGTGACTGATCTCCCTCATCACCTTCAGTCTCGCCATCGGTAACCTCAGGGCTTGCATTGTTGGAGTGAGGACAAGTCAGACGGTGGAGTGAAATGAAGTCAGGCTGCTGTGCATCCGTCCCCGTTCCCTCTCTCGTGATGCCACTCAATGTTTGAGCAATTCCTGCCCCAAAGGAATTCATTTATATGTAAAACACAAAAGCCCAGATTGTAGCTCTGACAAACACTGTAAGCAGCCTCCAAAGTCCCACAGGTTTTCCGCAATTGACCACTGTATTGAAAACTTACAACTTGGCATAGAGAGACAGTCTGTGATGTGATTGGAGTTAACAAGGCAGCACTGTTTCCCCCTCTGGGTTCGCTTGTCGTGCTAGCTTTATGAGCTTCAAAACGACATGTTCACTGTGTGATTTTAAAGAAGAATCTGTACACAAAATAAAAGCCAGCACTTTATTTTATGAAAAACAAATGACCCCCCGACAAAACTCAAATTTGAATATTCACAGATAAAACTTTGGGCCGCTGAGTTCCTCTTTCAAAGCTTAAAATCCTAGCTTTTGAACTTCCGATGAACTGTCTGCGCTCCATTACACCATATATCAGACTATCAATCTCTCACTTCCCCCCCTCTTATCTCTGTACACTCTTGTTTACAAGTCCCTTTGACAGAATATTGACACAGTTTCTGTTATCCTCACAATCTTGAAGATAACAAGGATGCAAACCCTCCGTGATCCTGGCACCCTTTTCCAAAAGCTAAAGCCATTGGTTGAATCTAGATCAGAAGCACAAAACAATCTCCTGACATCCTGACAGCTGAACTGGCAGACCTGCAGCTAAACGGACTTTGAAATTATCAACCAGATCTTAAAAGAAAATACACACAGAGACGCTTGACAAAATCACAGCCTGTGTGGCAGCCTTCTCTTGAAAAACATGAAAAACACATTGTAATAACAAGAAACTTCATGTTATTACCGTATACAGATCAGTTGTTGTTTTTTTTGTTGCTTTTTTTGCTTTTCTATCATCACACCTGGACTACTGTTATTCACTTTTTACCTGCCTGTTTCACAGTTAAAGCTTGTACAGAACAAAGCAGCCAGATTATCAACCAAATCCAGAAGGTCCTGTTACATCACTCAATTTTTGGCATCACTGCTCTGGTTACCAAATAATTTTAGAATACATTTTATTTTTGTATTAATCACGTACAAGGCCATCCATGTTCTGACACCAGATTACATAACAGAACTACTGACCCCTCACCACCCAGCCAGACCCCTGAGATCAGCTGCTCAAAACCTTCTAACAATCCCACAAACAAGACTGAAAACAAAGGGTGACTGTGCATTTTCAGCTATGGCCCCTTGGCTCTGGAACAGCCTTCCTCGCAGTGTGAGATTGTCAGACTCCACTGAAAGTTTTAAGAGCTTCTTTAAAGCTTACTTTCATAAGAAAGTCCTCTCTTAAAATTATTATTCTGTGTTGCATTTTTAACTTCTTGTCATTGCATTTTATAGCGGTCCTGTTTTAGTTCTGCCTTCTTACTATTTTAAGCACTTCATATTCTTTGCACTTTTACCTGTTTTACATTCAAGAGTTTATTCTTTTATTGGCATTCAGCCTGTTTTATAGAGCATTATTTCTTTCATTAGCGTCTTATCTGCCTACACACGTGGTTGTTCTTTTAATCTTCGTTTTTATCTGCTTAAATGAGGTTGCATTTTATTTAGATTGTTTTAGAACTTGCACACTCATATGTTTTTGTGCACATTGCTATTTTATTATTTGTGTTTAAATGTTTTTAATGTTCTAAATTTTGGTTATGTGATTAGGGGTCAGGTCTGCATGGGTGTCTGGCTTTTGTTTTCTTGTGTAGACGTTTTTAATATGGGAAATAAAGATTATTATTATTATTATTATTATGGCCCCTTCTCTAAGTTGTTTTAATTGTTGGCCACAGAAATAATAAATAAATAAAAGTGCTAGCTGTGAAAATGATGTGAGCAGATTATGAATATTAATAAACTTAAGTTAAAGAAAAGCTCATTGGGTCCTCCAAAGTGTATTTTGCTTACGCTAAATATCCAAATATGAATGTAATTTGTAGGACAGAGGGTTGAACACATGTTGTCTTTGATAAGACATTTCATATTTAACTTCCAAAATGTATTTGGAATTCACTTCCTCTTCCATTTTGAAGACTGTGTGTGGATTTGGATGGTATTCAAAGACGTGATTGACGCAGGCTTTGTTCTCTGAGTCCCTGCATGACGAGAGTTGTTCAGTGATAGATAATAGAATCTGGTAACATCTCAGAATGAATGCATTTGCGTTTAGTTTTCAGGTTGGCTGTTAGCTTTAAATCAGCTCGTCCTCCCCTCCCTCAGAAACCACTTAGAACATCTATAATAATGATGCATTAAGGTGTCAGCAGTGCGGCCTGCCTTATTCATCACTGCAGCCTGTTCATGGTGAGAGTCTGTCTCCTGTGCTTACCTTCCCACATATTAATGCTTCATTGAGTACATTACACTACATCACATCTGTGTTTGATGATGATATCACACACATTCACAAACACGCACACACACACACACACACACACACACACACACACGCACACACACACTGCATTGATCTCATCCACTGTTGTTGCCATTTTTCTGTTTCTGTGTTTTATGGATGTAGTTTTGTAAGCTGTGTAAAATTCTTAATCTCACAGAGCCCTCATTGGTCTGTTGTTTTTTCCAGTGAACTGAACTGGCCACCATTGTAAAACACCAGATCTATTTCAATCATGAAACTCATTGGTGATATGAGCAGTAGGGTTGGGCAATTATAACTCAAATCAATATCACGATTAATTGAACAGGTTACCTCGATTATGCTTAATGAACGATTATTATGTTTTTTGCTTTTTGGGGGAAGGGGGGGGGGTTGCCCTCATAGACACAGTTTCATTTGACCACGGTATGTTGAAGTGTAACAAACATATGATACTGTTATCATATATTAGTATCATTATTATTTATTTATATAAACTTAAATCGAAACCTATATTATCCTTAATTTACCGAACCAATTCTAAGAACATATGTTTACTTAAGTAGCTCTTACAAACATTGACAGCCATCGTCTGTATGACGTTGAGGTCATCAGGTGTCAGAGTTTAAGGGTCAGCTAACAGGCGTCAAAATTAGCAAGTTAGTTAATTGCTAACGGGCGTTCATGTTCTGTCTTGCGGGTACCAGAAAGCAGGACTTCGGCTTCTTCTGTCAGTGTACATTATGTCGCCATTGTGGTAAGGATGTCACTATCCAAATGTGCAAAGAAAAAAAAAGTTAACCAGGAAAACCGAACTTTTTAACCACGAGTGAACAGAGAAATTTGCTTTCATTTTGCCCCAATCCAGCATGAAGCCCATGTGTTGACAGTTGTGAAGAGTGGAAATGTTAAAATGCCACTATGACACAAAGTACAGACATTTCAAACAGCAATATCCTCAGAATACAGAGGTGAAGACAACGAAACTTCAACATTTAAAATCTTTCTATAAATCAAAAAAACAAGTTGTTTGTGAGACCTGTAACACAGCAGAGAGAGCTACTGACGCCTCTCTCTGAGTGGCCTGGGTGCTGGGCAAAAACGTATCATTTTATCTTTGATATCACTATAATAAATCACTATCGGACCTTTGGCCTTGAATAGATTCGGAGCTTTATATATTAAGGTTGAGAGCCCATGTTGTATGCCTGTCTTTTCTTCTCTGCTGTTTCACCTCTCCGAGTTCACTCAAAGCCCAGACTGAGTCATAGTGACACAGAGAGGTTCTGATTGGTCCTAATGAGCTGGCCGGGTCACTTCCTTTTTACCTTTGTTTTTTTTGTTTTTTTAAACAGTGTGTTTGAGGTGCTTGAGATTATCACTGTGGGGATGTTGTTCTAGACAGTGTTCCTGTTCACTCGGGGCAGACGGAGCATAAAGGAGGCATTTTTAACCAGGGCCGTGACCCGCCCATCAGCCTTCCTCTGGCTCTGATTACAGGTTGCAGCTCAGTCTGCAGCGGGCTTCAGACTGGCTGCGTGATGATGTCTGTTGGCCTGCTGTGAAGATGTAAAAGTAGGAAAGTGGACCCTGCTTGCCTCGGGAGCGACAGGGGGTTCCCCTTTCCTCTCCAAAGTGTTTTTCTGAGCAGAAAATAAATCAGTTGTTTGGTGTTGAGATGGCTTGCCTCCAGGCTCAACAGTGTCTCTCCCTCTCCCTCTCCCACTCAGGCTTTTGAACTCCAGGAAGGGAGAGGTGCTGTTACAGGCCCCCTAAGGCTGATCGCTGAGAAGGAGGCTTCCTCCTCCTCTCCCTCTCTACTCCTCCCAGAGCAGCATTTACCTGTTTCTTTCTCTCTTTCTTTGTCTTTCTTTGCCCCTCACTCTATAACTACAAATTATAGCTTTTCCTGCCTCATGTTATTGATAAGGGTTTTTTCAATATTTTGGCAGATCATAGGAATCACAAGAAGGTGAGAGAAGAGATATTTGACAGACTCATTGTGGTGCCAGTGGGGAATATTGATATGCAAGGAGAGTTGGTTCAAAGACATTCCAAAGACAAACATGAGCACAAAGTGGTGACTCCCACCATTACAACATGATAGAGTTCACCATTGGAGTAGTCAATTACAGACCTGAGCCACATTACTGTCTGCCTATGGCTGGATTAATGAGCAGCGCAGCAGAGTGATTGAACACTGTTACATTTTTGATGACACATTTATCCAGAACAGCTTATGAAACAAGTCCTTCCTCTTTAATTCGTGCTGTGGCTCTGCGTGTCATCAGCATCGGACAGAGGTGAGTTATTACATTGTTACAACAAGAAATTGATTACTTTGACCCCCTGTTGCATTGAAACGTGTCTCATATCCAGATTGCATCCTACTATGACTTAACATGATTTCACTGACACCTGGTATTACAACACGTCATCCCAAGTTGTCACATTAGTAGATTTTCGTGTCTACATATTAGGCTCAAGGTATCCTTCTGAGCTACTGACATTACAGGATGCCAATGCTGGCATGTCAACAAAAGCACATGGTTAGGATTAGGCATCAAATAGTGGTGGTTAGGTTTAGACACAAAAGCAAATGGCAAACAGCAAACAGCAGGTCTGTGGTTTGCGGGACACATCCACCACCCCTCCCGTCTCCCCTATAGGGACCTTCTATCACGTCGTTATCAGCAGCGTTTCAACCTGACGCCATCCAGCCACATATCATGCAGCCGTGACAGGTGGCATTTGGCGTCGGGGTCTGATGCTATAATCACTGATAAAGCGGTGGTACTCGATGACTTGGGTATGAGTATGGACTGGGTCTGATCTGATTGCTCTGTCAAGCTCGAACAACCTAACACAGTCCAAAGGGAACCCAACATTTTTGTTACAAGAATAACAAAAATGTTGGGATTATTTAAGAAAATAAATAAATAAAACAATTATGTAGGATGCACATTGTGATATTGCAGCCCATTCTCATTCCCAAGTCGTCAAATAACACAGCTTAGTCAGTGATTTTAGCTTTGGACACCAACACCAAAAGTTATCTTTTGTGATATGCCACCCAGAGCTGTAATTTTACACCAAGTGCGGACAGCACCTGTCACGGTGGTATGATACGCCACCAGGCATCGTCAGTTTGAAACGCTGCCAGTAACAATGTAATATAAGGTGCTGAAAATCCCTGTAGGTCAGTCGCGGAGGGGGGATGGGTCAAATAAACCTCAGATTTTCAACTCAGAGCCCACTGATTAGGAAGTACACAGACATTGCCCTCTTCAGTAGAGGAATGTGAAAACACGTCTCTCTTGACAAACTGTACAGATACATGTCAGTAAACTCAAGATCAGATATTTTAGTTGACATAAATAGACACAGAACATGTTTGAGTGAAGGGGAACAATGCAAATGATTTCTCATTTATCTTGTAACCTATCCATGTAACAGCCCTTGTATCCCATTGCTCAGCAGCCTCACAAATCTGGCTCTCAGCTAAAAGGTGGAGTCACACATTATGATTGTTAGGCTGATTATAATTATGATTTGGGCCTAATGATTAATTGGACCAAGTGGGAGTCAGTCCATTTCAATTTGGGCCAGTCGTTGTTAAATGATACAAATCGGGACTTGGATATCACATTTCAGGAAGGAAAAAAGGAAAAAAAGTGTGAGAAGAAGTAAAATAGTGTAGTGCTGACTGAGAATTATTTTATTATCCAGCTTACCACCAGCTCTATATTTTCAGACATTGGTGTCTCTTCATCCACCATCTTTTTTTAAAGTAATAGTTTTTTTTACACCAGTACCCCAGATGTAAAAAACGACTTTATCTAGTAGTCATATATGTGTCCAACTCCGTCTTTATGTGCCACATAAAACCCTTCCCATTAATCTGCTGATAGAACAGCTTCCACTCTTCTAGTTTAAGACTTTCCACCGGATTTTGGCACCTGGCTGCAGAGTGTTGCTCCAGTTCACAAGAATTCCCCCAAGAGCACCATAGAGGTCCAACACTGATGTTGAATGATTAGGTCTGGCTCGCATTTGGCTTTCCAGTTCACTGCAAAGGTGTTGGGTGGTGCCGAGGTCAGGCCAGTCATGTTTTTCTGTATAAAACTGGGAAACTTTGTGCTTTGTGCAAGCCAAGGAAAGGGCAGAAAAGGGCCCTTTGTATCCTGCAGCACTAAAATTTCACTTTCTCTGAATAAAGATGCCCAAACTGTGATTTAAAAAGCTCCAAATAAAGTACAGAAAAGTGTGCTTCATACGTAGTAATATAAGGCCCTTCTCAGCAAGTTATCACCCCCATTTTTATGATGATTTGTTCAAAACTCAAATTTATTATATTTGGTGTTAAATAAGCCTCATAATGCATTTAATTTAACAGGCCATCTGCAGACACCCTGTAGCAGCAGTGATGTGTCCCATCTGTGCACAGTTGGTACCACAGCTAGCCATCGTAAAGCAACTATCGACCAATCGACATCAGCGTGGTGATGTTGTTGCTGGCGGTCTGAATCCTCCGCCTGCGCTGTCTGTCCTCAAGTCTTGGCAGACGCTCCTGTAGTTGTGTTTGCATGCTGGAAGCCTCCCTCTCTTATAAATATGGAGAAAGTGGTGCAGTGGGCCAAATGCTAAATGAGCAGTGACACACATAGGTTTGTGTTGGCAGGGTGAAGGCTCAGGGCAGACCGCAACGCAACGACTGCCTCACAAGTAATATCTCTAACACACTGTCTCAATCCAGAGAGAGCAGTGGGGTTAAGGCTTGATTTAGAGAGGAAACAAACAAGTGAGTGGATGAGAAAATGATGTCTCAGTTGTATGTACACTTGATGATGGTGCTTGTGTTTTTTTGCTACCAACATGGATGAACAGTTTGTCTTCTGGACATTTTGAAAGGCTTATAGTCTTGAGAAAAAAGACCCACTTGTTTTCCATTCTGTTTTACTGCATTGTATGTTTGGCGGTAAAGTGTATAATGCTCCAACCCATTGTCATTCCCAAGTCGAGAAATACTGCGCCTTTGTCAGCGATTTCAGCATATTATACTGATGCCAAGAGCCACAGCACGATATGCTGTTGGGCAGCAACAGTTTCTGTTGCGGCCGATGGAGCCTTTTGCGGTGTTATGAAGAGCCACCAGTCAGCTGGACAGCCCTGGCATGCTGTATGATACACGGTTGGTGGGCATCAGTTGATAACCCGGCCAGCAAGCTGTCACAGCCATATGATACCCTGCTGTACAGCGTCAGGTTGAAATGCTGCCAGTAACAAAGGAGCTGAAAGGTCCCTATTGGGTGGGCGGTAGGGGTGGTGCATTGGTCCAACAATACTCAGACTTTTACCCTGTATCCTGTTGTTTGCCTCCTGTATGAATGTAGAGCAAAACTGTAATGTTTTTTACAGAACCTACAAAAGTGTTTTGTTGCCTAATCCTAACCATGCACTTGTGTTGATGTCCAGGCATTGGTTGTCAAGTGTTTTGTTGCCTAATCCTAACCATGCACTTGTGTTGAGATCTCAGCACTGGTTTCAGCATGGATTGCAATGTTACAGCAAATGCAGGAGGATACCTAGAGCGTAACATGTAAAAGCGAAAGTCGACTGACAAAGTGGTGATATGCAATGCATTGGGATGCCATCGTGTTGGATGTTTACACTGAGTGACATTTGTACTCAAGATACCATGGTCTTCATCATGGCCGCACCCTTCCATCTGATTGAAATATTCAACCATACCTGTCAAGTGCATAATTTTCTATCCCCCCCAGAAAAACTGGAAAAATGTATATACATATATATATATGTATGTATATCTGTGTGTATTTAGTGGGTTTGAGTCATCACAACACAATATGAATGGTAAATATAGAAATGAGACAGACACAATGAGACTTGAAGAAGCACAAACAAAAAGTATTTAACCTCTAAACATTCCTATATGCACGTCTGGATTAATGAGCTTGAGGGTTGGTTTTACAGCCTGCAACTTTACTGTTATGGTTTACTCCCACAGCTCTCATCAACCTCGTTTGCAGCTGTAGCAGGCACCTGTTTCTAGCTAAAAAGCTGATAAACCCGCTCTTCACTTCTTGCCCTGCTCAAGCAGACAAACAAAAATAGTGAGTAGCTGGTGAACATAGTGGGGTGACTATTTAGAAGCGAAAAATAGTTGTTTTTCTTCCTGGATTGTCAAAATAGTGAAAATTGGATGTACACTGATACAGGATTCCAGATGAACGTTAATCTCTGTGTTTGATGTGTAATAAGGCAAAGGTGAATCACGTTGATATGGCTATCGCATTTGTGTGTTAAATGTACATTGTGGGCCCTTTTTAAATGATTGTCTAAATGATTAGAATGTGTCCAACTCCACTTTTGCTGGTTAATTGGCGCATATTCTGTGCACAAAGAAAAGCTCAAAGGGCAAAGGGGTTGTATTGAGTCCCTTAATTGATCATAGTTGTGTTTGGGGTGTGCAACATGAATTCAACCAATCAGTGTCATCTCCATTTAAAAGTCAGGCGTACCTGCAGCTGGTGCCGTGCTCTGTACATGGCGGGTTCTGTGAGCTGGAGCAGTGAGCGGCTTTCTGCTAAAGTGAAGAAAAATAACAGTAATGTCACTGCAGCAAATATTGACATTTAAGCAGCAAAAATAAAAACTATAGTTAAGTTCTGTTTCCTATACTTGACAGAGGAAAAAGAACTTAACTTTAACTTATGAAGAATCAATGAAGTTGTGCTATTCCTCTTGCGTAAATGTGCACAGCTACTCTCCTGATGTTGGAGTCAGACAGCAGCTCTGCTCTGTGTTCCGCTATGTTCGATTTTTAGAATATGTCATTAATATTTTCCTCATATATGACGGATTATTTGTGTGTAACAAGCAGAGGGTACACATATTGTCAACCTGCCTGAAGGCACATCTTACTATCTGGATAATGAACCCTTTAAAAAGCAGGAAAATACTTACTTCAGACCAGGTTTTTGATGGTCAATAGCACAGTCACCTTCTGCTGCCTCAAAATAGTACCATGCAGACATTACGCATGGTCACACCTTATTTTAAGACCTACACTCCCATGGGCACACAGATGGGCACATGTACATTTGCTACTTACACAACATGGGCGCTGGCCATGAAACACGGCAACTGCTGCTTTGCGCCAGGTGTAAGATACGGCACAATATGCTGAAAGCGTGCGAGTTCTGACCTAGTGCTGCATGAAATGTATCAGAGTTAGAAATTAACACAGGGCCCTTGTACAAGAGAAGACCACCAGATAAGTTAAAAGTGCAGGAGCTATGTTAGGGTTTATATGATTTTTAGTTTATTTTGTGTTTTATTGTACATTTTACCAAACAAATGTGTTATTTATCATATCTCAGTGTTATTGCCACACAGTAGACCTTGGGTGAGCTGGTCGTCTGAGGGTCTGGAGCATCAGGACAGTTTGCCTAAATGATGATCCAGACTCACCCTCCCTTCAAACCAAGAAAACGTCAACCACAGTTTTGGCAAAAAATGTCACTTTTTTTTATTAGTAGCAAATAAAAATTTTGCAAAGTGCTATCATGATCTTCATGGCAGAACTATTCTGATTCACTACTACACTATTTCAGTTGACTACGGTTAGCTTCAACAGACAATCCACCTGAAATCATTCTATGCAAGCGTCAGAATTAAAAGTTGGCATTGTACATTTCTGCAATCTGTGCGAGACCAGCCTAGACTAGAGGAGGAGTTACAAATGATTAAATATACAAAATGGGTCTTATCCTGCTGGTTGTTATCAGCTCTGTGTCCTGGAGACACTCCACAATAAACGGTCCCAGCTTAATACTGAAACCCCCAGTCTGCTGTTTATTTCCCATTTAATCAGAGAAGTGAGAAAATGTATGTAGCTGTAGCATCATTCAAAGCAAATCATCGTATCCACTCTCCCAGTGACTGGGATATATAGACAGTGATATATAGTGTTATAAAGAAGAAGGTTAATTAAACATGGCCAACATTTTTACTAATGAGGTAAATGTATGTAGAAATAATCCCTGTGAGCACAACCCTCAGGTTTTGCCCTGTTTTAAACATTCTGTTTCCACCTGTTTTTTTTTTTTTTATTCTCTGGCTACACTATGACGCTATAGTGTACTGCATTTCTTTATATGGTTACCTGCCCCTTGAATGTTACTGCAACTGTTTAGAGCATGTAGCCTACACTGCTAAATGCGGGTAAATGCTAACGCTAGGAAAACATGAAAATTTAGTTGTCAAGGTTGTAAATTTCTACCAGTTTTCTGAACATATTCCCACCTGAACACGTCTGGTTATGTTTATTAGTGATTTTTATTATGGTAGAAGGTGCTGTTCTCCTTTTGAGCTGCAAGTACACTGCTACATGTAGCTACATGCTAAGGGAAACATGTAATCTTGGTTGATGATGTTGTTAATTTCTCCCCAATTTCAGATCATTTTCCTGCTGAAATATGTCTGGTTGTGTTTAAACTCTTTCCTTGGTGATTTTTCATAGTAGAAAGTGTCGCTATTCTCCATTACAGCTGCAAGTACACTGCTAATGGCATGTAGCTACATGCTAACATAAGAGAAACTTGTAATCTTGGTTTGTGATGTTCTTAATTTTCTCCTCTTCTTGTATAGAAGCTTTCATTGTTTATTGTTCAGAGTAAAAAGTTCAGCTATTTTGCTGCAGTGATGTTGCAGACAACTGAAAAAGGGAACACTCAGAAATGCTGACCAATCAGAGCTGACTGGCAGTTATTGTAGAGGGACAGAAGTACCATTTAGCATGTCAACATGTGTTAGTGGTAACTGAATATACAAAAATGATGTAGAAAATTAGCATAATAGGTCCTCTTTAAACAGACTGTAGTTGTAAAATGCTAAAAAATCTATAGAGGGTAAAAGTAATAAAAGAAAAATATATAAAGTAAACTTAAAATATGTTAAGTCCCCCAAATAATTCCATGATTTGTGTAATCCTATGTATCCTATCAAAATGACTTCATTACTCAGTAGCTAGTGTTGTGTATTTACATCATGTTCACATCCCACGTCGTCACATATTGTCGCTTTGTCAGATGGTTCTTGGATTTACATATTACACTCTAGGAATTCGCCCGTGTCTGCTGTTGACGTTCCAGGATGCATCCAATGCTGGGATGTCACCAAAAGCACATAGTTGGGTATAGGCAGAAAAAGCATGTAGTTATATTTAGGCAACAAAGGTAAGTACCAACTAACACTAGGGTGTCAACAACAGCATTGGCAAGGTCTAGAAAAAAAACATAATGGTTTGGCTCCATATTCATACAGGAAGCAAACACCGGGCTCCAGTATGAAAGTCTGAAGTTCATTGGCTTTGTTGGACGTATTCACTACCCTTCCTGCCCACGGGACCCCGAAAGCTCCTGATATAATATTGTTACCAGTAGCGTTTCAACTTGACACTGTCCAGCCGTGTATCATATGGCCTGGTTCTGTCCTGCCGCATTTTGCCCATCATACTGCCACTCCAGGTGCCTTCCCGCAGAACAGCAGTGTATCATAACACCATGAAAGGATCCATCTGGCTATACTACAAAGTGACACTGCCAGAGGCGGCTCATACTGCCATGAAAGGTGGCTTCTGGCACTGGTATCTTATGCCGAAGCCACTAATAGAGTGGCGGTCATTGACGACATCGTAACGAGAACAGGCTGGAATTTAACATTGTAATTCATTTCTAATGAATGAGTTCACACTGAAACTAAAGGGCCCCAGTAGCTACCACATTTTAAACTCTTGATGTCACTCACTTTTAACTCTCACAGATGGATGAATGTTGTATTCATATCAGCAGCAGAGTAAAATCCAGTCTTTCATCTGCTTTATGCCAACACCATCTCATTTCACTATGTGGGAAAACACACATCAGCATCATAAAGGCAAATACTGCTGTGTTTAAAGTGATTCTAATTGTTCTCACTGCTACATTCACCAGCACAGTCCCCCACGTTGACTTTAATTAATACCCATTTGGGGGAATGTGTTGTTCCAGTTGAGCCGTCTCTGCTATAAATTCACCAAACAGACTCTATATCAGGCTGCTTGACAACTGTTTACTTCGCGAGTAGATCAAAAAGCGATGCACAGGGCTCTTTATGTGCGGATTAGCAAGCTGGAGAAAATGCGAGACAAGTGATATTGGCAGCGTTGATCTTGGCGAGGAAAAAGACCCCAGAATTGCTTTTGGCATGCAGGAAGGTGTTCCTAGACACTGCGAATGTGCATATGAACACTGTTTCTATAGACATGCACACACACACACACAGGCACGATAATGTGTTTTTCATTTCAACATTTGCTGTGTGCCTAAATGCGTCATGCCTCCATATCACCATGACAACCGAATAGTGGCTGACTGTTTGACCAGTTTTCTGTGTGTGTGTGTGTGTGTGTGTGTGTGTGTGTGTGTGTGTGTGTGTGTGTGTGTGTGTGTGTGTACTCATTGGTTTTCACTGAGGAACAACACATCGTCCAAGTCCATTTCACAGTATTATTGACTTCAGGCTGCAACCTGGTTATCTCTTCAACACAAATAGCGAAGACAATTTACTTTCACTTTTACTTAAACATTGTGTTTATATAATCTTACTTAAAGTGGTAGAACAATTAGTTTGTCCAGTTAATGGGTTAACAGGTAATTGAATATGATGGTTAAAAAAAATCCCATCCCATAACCAAAATCAGCAATATACATTTAGTGTCCAGTTTATTAGGTACAGCCAGCCGAAACTAATGCAGTCTGATACAACATCCCTGTAATAAATCCTCCCTCAGGAAGGTTAGAATGTTCAGTTTGTGTTGATTTAGAGACATGTTTCTGTTATTCAGCTGCCCTCACTGATAAAAACAGGATGGACAAAATAATAGAAACACTTGTCAGTATAATGTGATACGATTCGGCAGCAGCACAGCCTTCAAAGTGATCCTAACGTTGAATCAGACCCTCTCTGAACAGGGCTCATACAGATTTTTGCCAATGAATTTCTATAGCATTTTAGGCATTTTTAAAGACCATACATTCAATGTAACAACCAACGCTACTTCTCATCATTACATTACATTACTTTCATTACTATATAATAGCTCTTTTAAATATGTATTATTTTAAAGAAATTGAATTCAGAACAGGATTAGAGCTGGGAGTGTTTTATATTGGAAGTTATGTTAAATAAAAAATATGTTAAGAAGTGTATTTTTCTAACCTTACATTCATTGGCAATAAAATTGTTGTGCCTCCAAAGCATTAGATTGATTTGATAATCAGCAAGTCAACGTAATGGACTGTACTTTTTTTTTTTAACCCCTGTCTGTCCGTCTATCCATCCATCCATCTATCCATCTAGCTATCTCTCTATCAATCTATCTGTAGTTCAATTTTTTACTAAACTAAGCTGAACAACACAAAACAGGGAATCATATTTTTTAAAAGGAGTTTAACAAGTCAAAAGATTCAGTTTTCATTGCAAATTCAAACAATTTACAGTAAGGATATATAGAGAATTTATCCCTCAATTAAATAATCTGAAATTCAAATTATGCTTTGTTTGCATTTCTTTATATTTCAGCTTTTTTTAAATGCAGGAGATTAAAACAGACTATTTCTAAAAACTACAGGTTTAAAGCTTTGTTTGATGAATAGTTAACAGTTAACAAGTTTGAAAGAAAAACAGGTGCCACACCAGAGGTCAAAGTTCACCGATCTCCTATTTACTACTGCATCACCAGTTGCATATAAATCATTAACTGCAGTTTTTTGTCATTCTTGCAATTACACAAACACTGACTAAGCAGTGGAGTGCAGATTTTCAGCTGACTCATTCCCTCAGTATGAAGCCCCGAGCTGTTGATTCCATATGTTGCTTGTTTAGCCCACATTACTTTGAGAAAATCTCACAGAAAAACTGCAATGTGGAGTTTTCCTTCTGTTGGGCGTTTTCATCAGTTTTAAAGTCTTATTAAAAACTGGGCTGCACTTCTGCACATAAAGGTGCTGCTCCCAGCAGTAGAATATTGGAATTCAGCAGTTGCTGGGTTGCAAAGGATAGCAGGCCGAGTGTGCGTGTGTCTGTGTGTGTGTGTGTGTGTGTGTGTGTGAAATGCCGGTATACACATAATCAGGAGCACTAATTAGACTCTCTGTTTGGCTTGTATTTAACTACAGGAAGTGTTGAGATATCTACTTATGAATTAAGATAAAAAATGTGCCAGTTGTCATGGACTGTATAGAAGAGTTCCTTTTATTTAACACTTTTTACACTTTAGTCTTTGCAGTAATATTCTATACAAACTATGAAAGGTTTTTTATAAAAACTTTTAGTTTAGCCATTCATTTCGTCCTACATGTGCCTCATGTTGTTTTACAGAAGCAAATTTGATGGTAACATCATCAGCATGAGAATTAAAGTTGTTAACCCTCTGAAACCTGGGCAAATTGAGGGCCAAAGTTCCAAAAATGTGAAAAACTGTGAAAATGTCACCAGAAAACTACCTTAAAATAAGCGTGAACCACTGCCAAAAAACAACAAAAAAAGACCTTAAAAAGTCCTGAAAATGAGAAAGCATATATGTTTTTCTTTAATATATTTTATGTACGTTTTTTTCTGTAATATAATTTTAAATATAAAATTATTATAATAATACACACAGTTTTCTAGACACTTTCCCTATTTTTTTTATTTTCTAATAATCCTCCCCTCTTTTTTAAAACTCATATTTAGGTCATTTTCTCTTCTCCTTTTATTTATTTTTTTGTGCCATTTTTTATTGATTTTTTTTTGTAATTTGTGGTACATTTCTTTGGTCATTGCCTTCTTACGAATATGCCTACGTTTCAAAGGGTCTGAATGCAACAGAATGATCAAAATGTCAGTTTTCACGTATTTATGGAATTTTTCTGTCCCTAACGCAATGTTTCTGTCTGTCACAGATGCAGATCTACATGTACAACTCAGATGACTTTGACAGCCTCAGTGCAGCTCTGAGAGAGAAGAGGATCATTGCAGCCATGGCTGTGTTTTTCCAGGTAGGAACCTTTTTTTCCCCCTCCAAAGCCTGTTTTTGTTTGTGCATGTGTACTCTTTTAAAAAAAGGCCACTTTGTTGGATTTGGATTTTGGGATTTATGGTTTGAGAGTTCAGCCACAAATTAAACTTGTGTCATTATCTGTTTATCATTGTGCCAGAGTTTATTTGTTGTTTGTGACAACTAAACAAAACACAGAGAGTGAGCCTCTATAGTTGAGGCTCATTACCCAGCCAGGGAAATCTAGGCCATGTGGACTCACAGTGCAGCTGCAGGGCTCCGGCTCACTGTTTTCGTGTTCTCTTTTGAAAAGTTCATTTAGCTAAAGTCTATCAGATGGACCGGGACTCAGAAGTCTGCAGAGGCTCCACTGACGATGACTGAAGTAATGATGAAATATTATCCATTTAGACAGAAGCTGTTACAGAAATTTTGAATTTTAATTAGTTCATAAGTTCTTTGGGCTCAGACTGAGTTCAGATATATTGATCAAAAGTGATCAAGCAATATGGCTGAGGGATGGTTTTTAAAGTGAAGGGTCCTATTTTGTTGATCTATCATGTAAAGCAGGATGAGGGCCACTGTGAAAAAAAACCCCTGAGAGTTTGAGATATTAAAGTCGTACTTTTGAGAGAAAAGAAAATCAAAAAAGTCGTAATTGCATGAGAATTCGGTCGCACAATTTCAAGAAAAAAATATTTCGATAAAGTGACAATATTCGGAGTATAAAGTTACAGTTTTGTGAAAAAAGTTTTAATAATAAAAAAATTGAGTCTTAATTTAATGAGAATATAGTCATACTATTTCTAGACAAAAAGATGGAATATTTTGGGAATAAATTCACAATATTCCAAGTATAAGTAACAATTTTGGGAAAATATGTCTTAATATCAATAAAATGTAATCGTGACTTAATGAGAATATAGTCATACTATTTCAAGAATAAAGTTACAATATTTTGAGTATAAAGTCATCATGTTAATTGAATTGAGTCTTAATTTAATGACAATATAATCACAGTATTTTAAGAAAAATAGTAATAATACTTTGATTATAAAGTTACAATGTTTTTTTCAGGAAAAAAAATCTTAATATTACAAGAATTGAACTGTGATTTAATGATAGTATAGTCACACTATTTAAAAAAAACATAATATTTCAAGAATAAAGTCATATAAAGTAAATATAAAGTTGCAAGTTTGGGGGGAAAAAGTCTTAATGTTACAAGAAATTAGTTATAATTTAATGAGAATATAGTTGTGCTGTTTTAAGGGAAAAAACGTACTATTTGGAGTTGTAATTTTGAGAAAAAACATGTCATATTACAGGATTTAAGTTGTAATTTAATGAGAATAAAGTCATTCTAATTCAAGGGGAAAAAATTGTAATATCACATGCTAAAATTTGTCATTTTTTGAGAAAAAGTTGTAATATTACATGATGAAACTTGTAAATGTATGTACCTGTATTTATTTCACTTTTTTTTATCAATTGATTCGATTGTTTTTATTGTAGAGGCATATCCTATAGATCAAATAGAAGATATTCAAACACATATGAATAACATAAAATGGGAGTACAAAATATTACAACAGTTCCTCTTTCCGCCACAGAGAGAGAAGTTTGTCCCAAAGCCTGCCATAGTTTTACCGCATACCTTGATAAAGCGTGCTTCATTCAGCTGTGAAGGAGACTACAGACGGACTAACAGAGTGGGTAGAGTCTGGTTTGAGAAAGGCCTTATTCATCATCTCTCTTCTCATTTTGCCTTTAAGCATTTTTTCCAGAAGCTAAAATCCTTGATTTTCTGAGTGTGCGTGCTGTGATGTCGTGTGAGTGTATGTGCTGTAAAACCTGTAGATCAGCATCAAAGTTTAGCCACCAATAAAGTCCTCTCAGGCCTGTTGAGTGGAGCAGTGGGTGGACTGGGATCACTGTCAGCTCTATCACTCTCAATTGGCAGAAATAAAAAGTTCATTTGAGGCCATCGATTACCTAAGTGGGCTTTTACTCGGACCATTAACCCCCGGTTAATATTTCCCACTCTCACTTCAGTCTCTCTCTCTCTCCGCCTCTGTCTGTAGTCGCTCTCTCGCTCTCTCGCTCTCAGGCTCATATTTCTTGTGCAGACAAACATATGTTCACACTGAATCATAATGACACTCTTAGACACGTTTCTCTTGATAATATAAGTAAAAAATAACAGAAGTATAAACAACAGAAGTAACCTTTTTAACTGATTTTATGCATTTTTGAGATGATTAAAATGTGTTTACATTTACAAGAAGAAAAAAATGCAAATTTAAATATATGAAGACTCATATACAGATGCAAATTTCAAGCATATAGCATGATCTGGCTGTGTGTCCATCTGTCCATCCATCCCATACTCTTGAAGCCAATATCTCAAGAACACTTTGATGGAATCTCTTTAAATTTGGTACAATAATTTGGACTTCTAAATGTACTGATTAGATTTTGGTGGCCCTAGATCAAAGGTCAAAGTCACCTTGACCTTGCATCCATGACTTTCTCGTGAAATATGCAAAAGCAAATTCAAGACCTATCTTTTTAGTTTTGTTTTTACCTGGAATTTATCTATTGACTATTTTTTCATATGTTTTAGTCTGTTTCAGTTTTATTACTTTCTAAATAATTTTATTATTTTTAACATATTTATTTATTACTTTACTTTTTGCTTTTATCCTTTTATTTACCTCTCACTTCCAGTTTAATTTTTTACTTATTTATTATTTATTATTATTTATTTTTTATTTTTACTGTTATCTTTATATATTTATTGATTTATTTTAAATCTTTTTTTAAAATTAGTACTTCTTTTGGGGGGTGTTGTGTTTTTATTCACATTCTGTGTATAGGGGGGCCTCTGTGTCGGCAGGGGGGAAGATGTGTGTGAAGCATTCATGTTTTCACAGACATGTGTGTACTGTATCTGCAACTGGATGGGTTTTTGGAGCCATACAACCGCAAAGCAGTAATTCTAGTTTTCTAATGTCTCTTAAAAAAGAGGATAAGTATATCCTTTGTGGAGAGGTCATGTTGTCTCAAATTTTGACCTGAGGCTGGCGGTAGATTAAGGGTCAGTGGGGTCTCCTAAAGTGATAATTCTCTGGGAGGACCATGTGTCCACAAAAAGAAAATGAGTTAGCAGTTGAAACAGATAGTTTTGCAGTTACGACAAAACAGAATAGATGAGCAGACGGAGCCTCGGAGCAGCTGAATGAAATGGTAGAAAAAGCTGACTTTATTTTGAAAAGCAGCCAAAAGTGCTGCTTTTCCTGACAGATAACTCCAGTTGTCTTCCAGTACAGGAGTCACTCTGTCTGTTCTTTTAGTTCTCTTTTCCTTCGGCCCTCTTCAGATTTATGATACAGCAGTATATGCGCACATTTCCTCTGAACCTGGTGATGATATTGTGCAGTTGCAGCTCGCAACTCAAAGATTGATTTGAACCCAGTGCCCTCAATAACTTGGCTCTCGCAGATAGATCCCGACGAGCTATGTTCATGTGTTTGTTCCTATGCAAAGAGGAGTGTGTGTGGGCGCCGGCCTTCAAAAGTGCATTTTTCTTTATTCATCCAGGTGCCACTCGCTCTCCTGCCTCTCTCACATGCTTCAGTTTTTCTTTGGTGACCTGAGAAGACAGCTTTAAACTCCATGTGTGTTTGTGTGTGTGTGTGTGTGTGTGTGTGTGTGTGTGTGTGTGTATATACAGGAGGCATGCCCTGTATTTTTATTGTTTTGAAAGAAAAAAGTTGCTGATTGTGTGATGTGTGCCAAATTCAAATAAGCAGTCACATATTCAAACACATCTCTTAAGATCTGTGTGTGTAAATCAATGTTTGTGTGATGCATTGTTATCACTCAAGTAGGTTTTGCTTTCTTAGTTCAAGTGTAGAGCTGATGTGTGTGTGTCACTGTGTGTAGGCAAAGTGTGTGCTTGTATGATGTGGTTTTGCATCAGTCATATAGCTTTTGCATTGAGAGTAAGAAAAAAAAAGACTTTGTATTGCCATGCATGTGAGTGTGTGTGTGTGTGTGTGTGTGTGTATGTGTGTGTGTAGACAGAGAGAGAGTCTCCTGGGCCTGCTTGTGTTGATGCTGATGAGTCCTGTTCAGAGAGAAGTTCTTCTGGACTGATGAGCTTAAACGTGTCCTCTGCCAGGCTGTACTGTACTACAGCAGCCTCCCACACAGCGCTCCACAGGGACAGAAAAGACTTAAGACTAGTGTGTGTGTAAGCAAAGAAGTTTGAGAGCTTAACAGTCAATTTTGTCTTCCTTTTTCATTAAAATGGCTTATTTCTTTAAAAAAATAAATAAATAAATAAATAGATTTCAGCTGGTACAACATTAACCTGTTGAATGGGGCTTTAGGAGCTTTATTTTGGAAACTTTGTGGTGCAGTGCAGAGTGCAGTCATGTGTTCCCTGCCTGGTGCACCAGGGGCATGCCAAGCACAATTCTGGTAATGTCATGTGAGGGCTCCTCTGCTGCACCTGTGGAACACATGCATACATGGTGTGATGAGAAAGACCACATTATCATATATGACATGTGGGCATGTGTGAGGCTGGGAAAAACTGTGGCCAATTACAAACACAGGGCTCTTCCAATCACCATGCACTGACAGTTTGGAAAGTTTTTCTCAGAGTAGAGCTGTTTATGGAGGTAAATCTGTCACATCTGATTTTGAAATTAAAAGGCCATTGAACTCAAATATTTTATGTGATTTTGGCGTATTGGATATAAGCAACTTGAATATATATTTAAAATTACTTTTAAGAAAAGTCCTAGTGTGTGTGTATATATATATATATATATATATATATATATATATATATACATATCTATATTTAATTTTCTACACTTTTTTGGGTAACTTCATGTTTTTCAACATTTGACTAATTTCTTTCTTTTTTGGGGTCATGTGTTTTTCATTGCCTTTTTTCCATTCTTTTTAAATAAATCAAACCAATTTGCTTAGGTTTCAAAGGCTTGAACATTATCTTATGCTACAGATACTGCTAATTCTTATCAAACACACAAAAGTGACATGTAAATTAGCTGATTTAATTTGCATTAATTAATAATCAATAATGTAATTTGCAAATTGCATACTAAGCTAATCAGATAAAATCATAGGTTGTGTTCACTGATGAAAACATCACATGTAAAACTTGATCACGTGATAGAGGTATTTGGATGTTGGAAGTGATCTGCTTTTAGTGATAGGAAACTTATTAGAATAGAATAATGAACATCAGCATAGAAAACCCTTAATGATGTGATACAATCCAATACAACACCCCAGCTCAAAACAACTCATCTTAACTGTTTGAGCAAAGTGGTATGCTTTGAATTTTGGGCTGATTTCATTATTTGCGGTTTTCCTTGGCACATATAATCGTTTAAATCTCATTATCATGCCATTTCTTATTTTGTGTAAACATGGTCAGTGCCTGTCTTATTTTCCTTTCCTCCTGAGTGTGCCTCCATTCATATGTAATCTTCTCCCTCCCCTTCCATCAGTGTGTTTCTGCAGCAACTTCACTGTTGCTCCTGTGTCATGTATTAATTAAATCATCACGCTCGTGTTACAGGACAAATTGGGCCCATCATCTCGGCTGAGCTTGGGAATCAGGCTTTTATGACCCAGCACTGCATTGCACCGCAGCCTGTGATTGAAATAGATGGCTGCTGTAAATGGCTATCATTGCCCTTTTATTTGCTTATTTACAGCGCTGCAGGCCTCCACTCCCCCCCACACACACACTCGGCTAGAGACAGCAACATGCAAAACAGAGGCCCAGCTGGGATGTAAATCACATGGAGCATCCACTCTACTTTTTACTTTTTGTTCCTTAAGTTAACATGAGAATCCCACTGAGTCTCATTTCACATGATTTTGGGGCATCTGTAGCTCATTTAATATTACAGAGCAGAGTGAGAGGCAGAGAAAGGGAGAAGAAATAAGACACGGAACAAAGAGAATAAAGGAAAGCTTTCTTCGACTTGACTTATACTGCACATAGTGAGTCATACACACTCTGCTGCTTTGTGACAAAAGAGCCTATTTAGACAAGGACAAGGAGTAGGAAGGAGGAAAATAAATCTAAAGACACATTTCAAAACAGCCAAATTACCAAAGGTATTGTTTAATACCATAAAAAGGTAGTGAGACAGGTGAAATTTTTATTTCTATTTCTATTTTATTTCTATTCTATTCTTTTTTAGATACCACACCCGAACGTCTGAATGTAAAGGAAAAGCTTGCCATCAGCTGGCTGTGTGGTATTTTAGGGGGACAGTTTCCAGATTATAACACTTCGGTTTACCTGTTAAACTGTGGTCTGGTTTGTATGCAACGTCAAATGTGACACAAGCAAAAAAATACACACACACACACACACACACACACACACACACACACACACACACACACACAGAAAGGCATACTTGTCTGCTGCAGTGCTGTGTACACACCTCTTGTCTGTTGGCAATGGGAAAGGAGCCTATTTTTATCAGGTTTAAAAACCCTGTACATGCACTGGTAACTCTATGTGTAATCTTTCTGATGACTGCTGGAGGGCAACATTACAGACTTTATTTTTATGTGTATTGTATTGTTTTTATGCTATTCTGTTTATTGTTGAGAGCTTGAGGGTGCAAGACAAATTTCGGTGAAAACAGACAATAACGTATCATCTCATCTTATCTTATTTTACTCAATGTGGTGGAAAAACTTTAACCTGGTGGTCAATTATTGTAATCGTGATGACAAAACATCCCTAATCATCAACAGTGAAGTTCTTCAGTGAACCTGAACCATGATCTTTTCCAGACCCAAACACCCTAACCCTAACCCAAACCTAACCCTGACCGAACATGATCGTTTTTGTGTCTAAACCTAAACAAACCTTAACCATATTGATGTCACATCATAAAACACATTTATTTATTGAAAGTGTGTAGTGGTTTTTGGAAGGCAAAGAGAAATGATGATGTCCTGCCAATAGAGGCGTCTAATCAGCTATGATCAGCAAGCCTTCTATGTGTAATTTGAAAATGATGGACAAACTATGTGGTTTGTTGTCAGATTTGGAGGACTTCTTGTTTTATCCCCATCTGTGAATGTGGCTTGCCTTTAAAAGAACACATACCTAAGATTCCCTGTGGTTCTTTGTAAGTGCAATTTTGTATTATGCTGTCTTATGTGTGTGAAATAGTGAAAGCAAGGTTCTTGGCAGTTCAAAGTGTTATATTGTAGACAACTGGACTTGCGGGAATTTTCTTGAAGCATTTCATCCTTCATCTAAGGGGCTTCTTCAGTTCAGTTGTTAGCAGTGTCACTTCTGGCAATACTGGTGCAAAGGCTTCCCACATAAATACTGTCAAATATGTAAGAGAAACCCATTTGCCATGTCCCACAAAAAGATGAATAGTATGAAGACATTCTCAGTAAGTTCATCCCTGGATCTATTCATTCCTAGACAACCTTGAGGTTCATTTGAATTGGTTCCTCACTTGGGGGTGGGGGGGGGTTGTTCTTCACATTAAAGGTAGCAATGTCAAAGAGGAGGTGCTCAGCAGGAGTAAGAACAGCATGATGAAAACTTTGGTTTGAAGATAGGAGACCTCGTACCACTTCATTCTGCCCTAAATCCAATACCCCCCAATGACGGTAATTAGGCAGTATATGCAGACACTGCTAAACCACCGCTGAGCTGCTTCCAATTCAGCACAGTGCACACCACTTGAGGAAACATTAGCCTCAGCAGTTATGCAGCGAAACAGAATTCATTACTTGTCATTTGCCGTCAGTCCTTTTTTTTAGCAATTTGCCAGGAATTTTCATCATCACTGATGTTTAAATCGATGAAGTTTTTGTTCGTCACTGAGATGGGATGATGAAAGGCACTGTCCCTGTGTGCTTTGTCTTGGCTGTTCCTTCCCTGCATGACCGCTGCCCTACATATTATACACCATCGCTCAGATTGAAGAATCGACGGCCATTGTCATCAGTCTCCTCCATCTCACCAAACAAAAGGATCCCTTTGTATTTGATCACTTTTCTATGCATGACAACAAGGGCACTGTATCATAATTATGAACATGTCTGCAACTTTGTAATGCTTTGCAGAAGAAACAGAGTTGTTTTTAAAGGCCTGTAGTTATGTCTAACCTTATGTGCTTGAAAATCAAAGGGAAGATACTTGTTAAGAGGAACTGTTGCTAAAACTATGAGCAACAACTGTATTAAATGGTGTGCTGTGGGTATGATTATACCAACAAACCCATAGTGGAAAAAAAAAGGAAATGCAACATTGTTCCACTAAAGCGTGTCTGTAGCAATACATAAATCTTGAAGTGCCTCAAAACCCTGATATCTCCAGGGTGTACATTATGACAAGTGAATGCACTCACAGAAACATGACCATTTCACATCCCATTCAGATTTAATGCATCGCATTCCATTTTCAGTCAAGCTGCATATACTTTTCATCTGTAGAACCATCAAAACCAATTTCTTTGAAAGTAACAATTCTCTATTGCACAATGATCGAGTCATCAAGCTGGTTATCAAAATTCCAGATGAAAGTTGCTCATGTGAACATACATGCTGTTTAATGAGAGTATGATATGATTTACCATTTGACCAAGGGATGTTGCACAAGACATTTCAGTGGTTTTAGTCTGAAATCTAATTCTAAGAATCACCAGATGGCACAGCCCCTTAAGCCTAGATCTAAGAATATACAGAAGGACTGACCTCATCTTGTCTAGGTCTTCTCGAGGAATAACAGAAGGCACAGTTTCCTTTGTTCTACATTTACTGAGTAGTCTACTGTGTGAATGACTAGAACGCCTGAACTCCTGGAACAGGTGCAAGCTTGAATGCTCTGACGAAAGCATAGCACTAAGCATCTGACATACCGTTTCACATGAGTGAAGAAGGTAACTTTACATTGACGTTTCAGATGTTGAATCTTTCAACAGGTTGTAAGTTTAATTTTAAGAATAGCTGTAATGCCTTGTTTCCTTCAGTCAAGCTCCAGCAATGACTGGATATCCTGATCCTCTTAAGACTAGACCTAAGAATGACCAGAAGGCCCACTCTCCTGTAGCCTTGGTCTAAGTATGGCAAGAATTGACAGTACACTTTCGTCTAGTTTTAAAGCTTTGTTTATAATATTGCAAGACATTGTGGTGCGGGCATCCGTAGATGGTGTATGAGCCACAAAAATGCACAATGCATTGTGTATGCTCAATGCATTGTTGCATTATATTTAAAATGCAAGGGATCATACAAACAACATATTCTGTGGATAGACAAAAAGTAATCAAGCATTACTGCAAGAATGTTACTGTAAAAGTAGGCTGCCTGGCAACAGTAGTAAACCACCAAAGTACCACCAAACATTGCATTTCTAAACCTCCAAGTCGAGTGAGGGTTTCTGGAGCATTTTCATGTACTTCTAAGGTGCATGGAGAAGGGGCATGAATCAAAAGCATAGAAACCCCAGCAACCCTTGTAGTATTTTGAACAACTTTATTCAAATACCAGTGTGTTTTGGCTTGTGATCTTCATCCACAGGCCACAAACCAAAATGCATTGGTCTTTTAATAAAGGTGTTCTAAACACAAGTGTTGGTGACATTTCTACACTTTGCTTACCTCCAAGTCAAAATTATATTTTATACCGCTCTGTTCCCCTGGGTTGCCACTCTTTTCATAAGACTTTTTTTTTTTTTTACCTTTACAGCCATCTCTCATGTTATTCCACACCCTGTGGCAAAAAGCCTTTCTTTCCCCAGTGTGGTGGGCTTTCTCAGAATTTAAGGCCATTTAAATGTCCCTGTCGTCTCTCAATGAGGAGTCTTAGAGATTTCTGCACAGATGAACTGTCTTGACTAATCTTCCCCATTGAACAAGAACACACAGTGGGCACTTAGTGACAGAAACCGAGCAATGACTGTAAGGCCCAGACTCTTTTTGTCTGCACCCACTATAGAAATACACAAAAGGCAATCGTCCTTTTGTATAAATCTAAAAAGTCAAGAAAGATTAGTATGAATGAGTCTAGAATTAAAAATGACCACAAGGACCACAATTCTTTACTATATATTTCTCTATATAATGACCATCAGAATGGTCTACTGTGGTACTGTCAAGCAACAGCTGCAGCAGCTGACCCCCCCATAGGCTCCATGTTAAAATGCCCAACTTTACAGCTTGGAACAAAAAGCAGTTTTGGTCTCTATAGATAATTTCAACATTTATGACAACTGCTCAGGTGAAGAATTATTTTGAAACTCACCTGTTTACGTTTTATTAAGGCCCAGATTTAAGCATATTTAAAGGCAAGGCCGATTAAGTGACAGGCTGTCTGCCGATGGTGTCCTTGGCTTCCAGTCAGATCCATCCCTTGGTGTTTCACAGAACCAACCTTCTGTCCAAATATGGTCACTTCTGGCTCCAAAAAGCCAAGATGGTACAGGCCACAATGCCAAACTCGTCCATTATTTAGTTCATTATTTATACAGTCTGTTAGTCTTGGTCTAACAAAAATCATAAGACCATTACCCTTTTGTCCAGTTCTAATGACAACATGAAGGCCAGGTCTTTTTTTGCCAGTTCTAAAACTAACAAGTAAAGCAAAACAATGCCAGAGTTTCCTGCCCGCCTTTCTCCCTGTCTTCCACCTCCTACTGATGGATTGGTCATTGATGTAATTAGTAACTCTGCACTCCAATGTGTCTTCTTTGAAAGAAGTCCAACCATTACATCAATTACGCCATTGATTTATCAGCAGTTAGTGCTGCCAAAGGCAAGACGGGGGAGATGAGTCTCTGTAAGACACAGAAGGAGGTGAAGGGAGTCAAGAGAAAGAGGATACATAGTGAGGGATCTTGGATGGATGACAGTGGGAGGAAGGGACAGGCAATGAGTGAGAGAAAAAAGTGGCGGAGGAGAGAAATATGAGGACATGTCACATTGTACCACGTTTTTTTTTTTTCCTGATTTGTCACTGCAGTGGCCTGTCCCTAGAGAGAAGGAGGGAGAAGGAGCTGTGGGGAGGACTGAAGAGAAAGAGTGAGAGACGCAGGATTTGAAGAGGGATAAAGGGGTAGAGAGAGAGAGAGAGAGAGAGAGAGAGAGAGAGAGAGTGAGTAGGACATTGTGATGTGAGGCCGGTGGCTGAGGATCTCAGGGGACGAGCCTGTGGGCTTTCAGAGACAAACATTAATAATGAAACGCTAATTCCCTCTGTCCTCCTTTCTTTCTCTCCTCCTCACTGTCTCTCTCTATGTCATTTTCTCTCTGTGTCTCCATGGCCGCCTTTATTTCTCTTAATCTTCTTTCCTTTACACACACACACTTTTTTTTCCTCACCCACTTTCTGTCTCGCCTTGTACCAAAAACAAGCTCTTTATTGCAGTTCCAGTTATTAACTTCTTATGCTATTTGAAATGATTACACAATGTGCGTGTGTGTTTGCGTGGTTAAGTTAGAAACTGTGTCTTACATTGCCACAGTTAAACTTTTTCAACTTGCCTTAGGTTACTTTCTTTGTCAGTGTTTTACCTTCTTTGTGAGCTGTGCAAATCCAGATTGTCCACTAGGGGGTGATCAGGAGAGAGAATTCTTTTCCAATGGAGCACCACTTGGAATGCAATACTTATTTGTCATAAAGTCCCCTGGTGCTTTTTAGCTGTCCATAAAAGTTTTGATACTTTTTTGGCTTGATGTGTCCCACCACTCTTCAATGTTACAGTCAGACAGCCTCTAACAAAGACCCCATTTCCTCCTGGTATTAATATGTGCTTTTAAGATTGCAGTCAGTATACCAAGGGACTGGACAGACTGTACCTGGAGGTGGAGAGAAAAATAAGAAAAGCCTGGCAGCGTTACTTCAGGAAACTCTCAAGGGCCTGCTGTGACGTACAAGATAAGGGTAGCTTTACCAGTGGGAGTAGAACTGGCATTTCTCGAAAGGATCTGATTGCTGATCACATCTTAACATAACATAATTTACTAGAAGCCTGTTGCTGATCTCCTCAATCACTTTCGTTGACTTTGGGTCTACCACGTTCGTTTACAAGTCTGCCAGGTCTGACAACCTAATTTGCATCTTTGTATCTAATCACATTATGAGCATATTTGAGCTAACATGACCCGTTATCAGTTTCATGTGTAAATGCAGAGGCCTGTAATCATATTATTCAGGAAGTGTCACAACACTCCTTTTGGTAATGGCAACACCCATCGTAAACAGGTTACGAAACCTTCACCCAAGAAGTAGTAAGTAAGAAGTATGAACTGTAGAGTCACTTTTAGTTGATGAGCAGCACCTTAACAAAGCCACCAATCAGTGAGAGGGACTCTGAAAGAGATAAAACATTAGGTTAACATGTGTTGTTCTTGTCCAAGAAGAACTGTTTACCCAGCGAAGGAAGCAGTGCAGTTCTACTGGGCAAACAGCCAAACAGAAGTTGGAAGTGGAGAGCAGGGACAGTTTAGATTTGGGAGAGGATGTAGCTGCCTCCATAATCAATTAAATCCAGGTAGCCAACAAGTGTGTGTTTACAAATCCAAGAAAGAAGCGGTTGAGGAGAGTCTAGGGAAGGGAGAGAGGCAATGACAGCCATCTTGGCAGTCTCTCCGCTCTTCATACAACATGTTGGATGTGGTTGCTGGCAGTGGCTTTGTGGTAGTTTGGGTTAGTTTGGATTATACACAACCAGGCTGTTTCTCGCAGTTTAAAACATAAGACCTCTCCAACAACAACTGAGGGGGAAAAAATCATTATGCTCTGGTTATTTTGTAACTGTTGTTAGATACGCTGCATTTTGTTAATGTATTGTAAGTTTACCATTTGAAGTTTGTACAAAAATGCTTTATGATGGCAATTGTGAGGATAATCAGTAGTTATTGTTATTGTTGCTGTGTGTGGCTTCTCCCAGCGGTTGTTGTATTAGTGGTGGTGGTGAACTCATCATTAAACACACTTCATTCAAACTTGGCAGAAACAAAATAAAACTCACTCAAACCATGGTGACTCTTGCTAGTAATGTAATTCTTAAGTCCATGGTTTAAACAATTCCCAGCTACAGTTTGATCAAAATAAATCCTCAAATCACCAAGTAGGATGTAAAAAAAACATGCCGGTCTCTCTCTGCTGGCTCATTGCCGGCCGTTTACAGTCCTTTTACTTGTCCCTTCACCACTAGTTGTCACAATGTCTTTCAGCTCAGCTGCCTGTTTCACCAGTATAGACCAGAGACTAAGCTCTGGTGGTGGTACACTACATACAATGAGTTTGACAGAAGGAGGAGCGCCTGAATTTATGACGGAATTTCTAAATATATACCTTAATATCATGATACCGCCCAAGCCTAAAGAAAAATTGTAGTACATTAGTAGTAGTAGCAGTAGCTAGTAGTAGTGGACCAAATTTTATTTATACATTGTATTTCTTTCCAAGAGAAAGATCTGTTTTTCGGCCTCTTCACGAAACATGAAGCAGCATAGAAAACAGTTTTTGAGATGCTGTGACATGGCTCTGAAGGCTAGGTCTGAATCAACGATGACACCCTGATTTCTGACCTGTGTTATACTTGTAAGCGAGAAAGAGGCTAAATGGGAACATATTTCCTGCTGCTAAGGCTTAGCCCCAATTACAAGGGTTTTTGTTTTCTCACTGTTAAGCTGGTGTTTAAGTTGTCCAGACAGGGTGCACATATATATATATATATATATATATATATATATATATATATATATATATATATATATATATATATATATATATATATATATATGATTTACCCTCTATGTGCATGTATAGGTATTTTCTTTTTCACCATTTCCCCTTTTTTAATGATTTTATTCTCTTATCAACAGTATTGATACTTTCAGTATTATAGTTTAAATATGAACTCACTTCATTTTTATATTTTTGTGTACAAAGCCACGCTGGGTGAACTCCCCTCAATATATATGTAATCTCCTGACACAGACCTCCAGCAGTTTTCAGCCTCGTTCCACTAGGTGGCTTTCTTACCAGGCTCTGAGGGTTTGCACTGAGCCGGGGTAAAAAGCCTTCTCCTGCTTTGCTCCCTGGACTCGGAGTAATCTGCAGGACACAATACATAAAAATCTCATAAAATCATCATATCTTAAAAATCTAGTCCCCTCAGATAAAATTTAAGGTCATGTTAAAAGTTCACATAACTGAGTAATGCAGCTGCTTCATTTAAGTGGGATTCAGTCTTTTTGTTTGAGGATTGTTTTGATGATGTCTGTTGTGTTTTATCTCTATTTTAACTGTAACTGGTGTGCTGTCTTGGCCAGGTCTCCCTCAGAAAAGGGACTTCCATCTCCATACTCCTCCACATATGCATAAGTACACAACACAGTTACACAACACACTTTGATACATGCATGCAGCAACATACTCCCTCTAAAAGGGAACAAATAGACTAATTCAATTTTTAGAAACTTGTTGATGGTGTAGAAGTGACAATCAAAGGCAAATACACATTTTATTACTAAGTGACATTGAAAAAGCATCTGCCACAATGCTGCGTATTACTCATGAAAAAAAAAAAAAGTAGAAGTAGCCACCATGATGTTACCCATTGGTTTTGGGCTCCTCTTCTGAAGACTTAGGTTCCGCATTTCGGCCATCACCGTCTTGGACTTTTGGAGTCAGATGTAGCCATATTTGGACTATGGGGTGGAGCTATGGAAGAGCGAGGCTTGTCCTCTCTTATGTGATGCCTAGCCAACCCGTTCTCATTCTAAAGTCTTCAAATAGTAGTGCTTTTGCAGTGCTTTTGGCATAGCATCCCTACGCCAAAAGCCACCTTTTGCATGCACATGATACAGTGCAGGATGTCAGCTGAGAATTCGGCCAGACAGAACCATTCATGGTGTTATCATATGCCGCCAGACAGCACTTGCAATGGCAACATGATACACGGATGGGCTGCATGAGTTGAGAACACAGCTGGACGGAACCTGTTGCATCTGCATGACACGCTGCTAGATGGAGTCATGCTGATACGCTGCAAGTAACGACGTAATATAAGGAGAACAAAGGTCCATACAGGACGGAGGGGAGGGGTAGTGAATGGATCGAACAAACCCCAGACTTTCATGTGGGAGTCCAGTGTTTGCTTCCCTTCTGATTGTGATATTTTTTTCTCCACCTTTCCATGTGCCTCTTTTGCCTTAAACCTACCCATCGGTGCCCTTGTTTGCTAATCATAACCATCTGTGCCAGCACAACAGTTCATTAAGGCCCTGGCATTAGTTTTCATGTGCTTTTGTTGCCTAAACATAACCACATACAGCATAATCCCATCATGTGCTTGTATTGACCTCATGGTGGCATCTTGGAACGTAAAGAGCAGACACAGAAGGATACCTTGAGCATAATATGTAGACGCAGAAGTCCGCTGCAAAGTGGCAGCAGGTGACGACTTGGGATGAAAACGTGTTGGAGGGTTTTACTGTCTATGGTGACGCCTACCTGACAGTCTGTCACTCCTACTCTAAATTATGGGTAACCGTAAGCCTAAATGAAATGTAAACAGGTGAGAGATTTAAAAAGTCAGGCCTTGCACAGTTGTCATGAATGTTGAAATTATGTATAAAGACCAAAACAGTTTTTTTGTACCAGGCTGTAAACATTGTTTATTTCCGCTGTAAAGTTGGGCATTTTAACTTGGGGGTCTATGGGGATTGACTCACTTTTGGGGCCAGAAAATTCTCAGAAGGAGAAATTTCTTACATGCATTTGATTAAAAACTCTTTTCACATGAAACTCCTGAAACAAGTTCACTTTTTGTTGTCTGAGAGTTTGTTGTCTTCTACAGTACACGTCATATGTGTGGTTTTGAATGGACTTGTCTGTTTTGCTGTTTCAGCATTGTCATTTATGTTTTGGTTTGATTTCCAACCTCCATGACAACAATGACGCCGTAACTGTTGATAATGAAAATGCATGCATCACTATGACATCACAAACTCTGAGTCATATGAAGAGGACCTTGAATAGCTTGTTGATTGCTGCTGTTTTGTTCCTCCTAATCACAATGCACTTGACTTATCAGCATCTCTTCAGTGCTTTTTAATCATTTCTACTTCCACCTCTTCCACTTTTTTCCACCTATATTTTCTCTTCAAGTATCGTTTCAGTTTCACCATCATATTCCTGCTGTTACACACTTGTATATGGATGTGTGCCTCATGTTGGCTTAGATTAGTGGATACTTCATGCCTGTAGAGAATGAGATTACTACAGCAGTAGAGGATGCAATTTAACAAATACAAAGATTTAAAAAAAAAATCATTAAATCATTTACCATAAAAAAGCTAATATAATTTTTTGGAGCAAAGTAAAATAGGCATTATTTGGAGACTGTTACTAGAAAAATAACTTGAATGTATCATGTCTGATTTCCAAATTACAGATCAACATCCACACATCCATACACCCACACACATTAAAATGACATAAATACAAATAACAATGATATGTTCCTAACCTTTAATGTATGCAGTGATGTTTTCTATGAATAATAATGCTGAGTAGTGATTACTGTGATTTTTTTCTGTTCCTTAGGTAGGAGGAAAGGACAATCCTGCTGTCGATCCCATAATCCACGGCTTGAAGGGTGTGGTCCATCACGGTGAGTGTCAGTCCCAGCTGACTCATACGAGAGCTGGAAGTGTAGGAGTGCTGATTTTCTGAACAACAATAAAGTAATCTTGCATTATCACCGAAGCTTTTAGCCTCTTTTAGCTCATTGTTTTGACATTCCTCGACATTTTAATCACAGAACTACTCATAACATCTGCATCAGGAATAATAATGAAGAGTAAACTGACTGGTTGGTAAGCAACAATAACTTGATGACTAAATTTTGAGACAATGGCCCCTTGGCACAGACATGTAGAAAGGGAATCTCTTTGTAGTCATTTTGCAACTCTTGTTATTTTACCTCTTTTTGTAGTCATCATGAGTCTCTTTGTAGTTGTTTACATCTCTTTGTAGTCATGTTGCATGTCTTTGTAGTCTATTGATATCTTTGCAGTTATCTTGAGTCTCTAAGTAGTTGTTTGCATCTTATTTTAGTCATTTTGCATTTCTCTGTACTTGCTTTGAGTTTCCCTGTAATCAATTTCTAGTTGTTTGCATCCCCTTATTGTCATTTCGGATCTCTCTTTAGTTGTTTACATCTAACTGTTATTGTTAGTTTCTTTGTAGTTGTTTATGTCTCCTTGTAGTCATTTTGAGTCTCTTTATAGTTGTTTTTGTCTCATTGTTGTCATTTTAAGTCTCTTTGTAGTTGTTTTTGTCTCATTCTTGTCATTTTAAGTCTCTTTGTAGTTGTTTAAGTCTCCTTGTAGTCATTTTGGGTCTCTTTTTTAGTTGTTTACCTCTCTCAGTCGATAATAAGGATTGAAAATGATGTTGGGAAGGCATCTTTGTTTAAAGTCAATACAAGTTTTGCCACTGGTAGCTAGAACATGTGTATATATAGCAGAGCACTTTGATCAGTAGTTAGTAGTATTGCTGTACTAAAGCTTCTGTCATCAGTTAGTAGACTGTCCTTGTCAAGCTGCTGTTACACATTGTGTGTTGAAATATGACCTTAAGTACCTCATCTGCCCAAGATTGAGTTCACGGTAGTCACTAGGACATAGTCCAGTCAGACCAGTTTGCAGCAGTTGAACTGGAAAGCCTCAAATCAGCAGGTTTACCTCACTGACTGTACCTCTAATGAACTGCAGCTGCCATCAGGTTTAAGTACTGTGAGGACTTAAGATTCATTCAGTTTAACTAATTCAATTCATTTTGCAGCTGCATTTATCCATGGACTATTACAGCATGACAATATTCCTGTCACGAACCATGATATATTTGAAAACTGAGAGAGTCCAGAGCAGCTTTATGCACTGATGGGGCTGAGTATCTGAACTGTAAATTTGCTTTGCTAATTTCCTCACTGTACTCAGGAGGGGGATGGAATTAGCATGATAAATTAGCTCTGCTAACAAAGGCTGTATTACTCTGGGCTACGGTTCTATTATTATTATTGTTATTATTGTCATTCTTCTTCTTCTTCTTATTGTTATTATTATTATTATTATTATTATTATTATTATTATCATTATTATTATTATATTGTTACTGACTTCTGCAACCTGAAATTCCAAAAGTAGAGGGAGGTAACATTAAGGTATAAGGAACTGTCGTAAAGTAATTTCTGGTAAGAATTAAACATTAATGGTGGCAACAGGGGCAGAAATCCCATTTCAGTGTAGCGGGGGCATCAAGAAGGGTAATGCTTTTCAAAATGTATTTATTTATTCATTTATGTTATTTTAATTCACATGGTCACTCGTTGAGACCGCGGGGGCAATGTATGGTGTCAGCCAACTTTCTGTATTTGTTTTGTTTTTTATTTTTATTGTTGTTGTTGTTGTTTTGTGTCCCTTTTTTATCATTTTGTGCTGCCTCTCCAAATTCAGATGCCTTTGCGGGACCATATATGTAGCGCAGAAAAAAACCCATCAGCAGCAGTTTGAGTCTCAGTGTGGAAAATTGATCAGTTGATCCTGTCAGAGCTGATCAGTTGGTTGTATGAGAGGACAAGCAGGGTGCAGACTGAGTGAATGCAAACTTTTAGACTCAGGAAAATTAACGATTGAATTTGACTTTCACTATGCTAGGTGTTCTGCAGTGAATGAATGAATAACCGTACGGCATAAACAGTAAATATTTAAATAGTGCCAGAAAATCTATTTGTGGTGGCAGATGTTTTATTGTGGCAGCCAGCCACAATTAATCAGCTTGATGACAGGTAAAAGGCAATGAGCAACTTTAAAAGAATTTGCCCAAAAATTTGTGTTAAAAAAAGGAAAGAGTACAAGAAAATGACCTGAAAATTAGAAGAAAAGAAAAACGAAAAAGAAAGTAACAGAAAAAGGACATTACTTTTTTTTTTAAAAAAAAGTGCTAAAAGAATAATAATAATTCTGTAAAATAATTTAAAATATATAATTCTGATAATTTTAAATATAGTGTTTTGAAATTTTTCCCCAGCTTATTTGAAAAAAAATCCAAATATACTTCTAATACGCAGAACAGTTCTTGCCAAGTTACTTTTTGCCTTTTTTCCCTCTGTTTTCAAAATAAAAAGCAAACCAATTTGCTCAGATTTCAAAGGTTTAAATACTTTTGAAGGTGTCTGATTGCACCACAAGAAAGGTGATTTCAAAGGGTCAAATAAAAGATGCAAAGAAAACTCAAGTGTAGGTGGTACCTTCAACATCTGATGAATAATATTTGATCAAACTTTAACTGCAGGGTGCTCTCGCTTTGATTGTAGCCCGAATCAAAAAGTCTTAGCCTTTTGTATTATTTAGTGCCTCACATACACTATATTCTCACAATAAATTAGGACTTCTGGGATGATTCAGTGTTTTATTTTTCCTCACACAACAAATTAGAAGATTTTACGTTGTGTTTTGTTAGCAGTGTATGCCCTCAGTCAAAAACAGTTGTCTCCTGCACGCAGCCCTGAAGTGCATCCCTGTCATGATCAAAACATTTATCCTAAAGCAATGTTCTGTCTTGTCCCCCCCAAAAGGGCCCCGCTCGCCTTGCAACAGCGGAGTGAATTTTAGAGCTTCGGCATACACAAATAAAACTTTGATAAAACCCCGCCGCATGATACTTGCACTTTATCTGCTGCTCAGCTGTCTTGGAAAAACTACTCCGCCTCCATAATTCATCTAACACAAAGACCACTCAAGTTCAATCAAGGCCACGCTCCCATCTCCCCCACAGGGAAGGTGGTTGGCTAATTTGCTCTGTCTCCACCAGTGCTACTCTATGGAGCAGCGGGTGGTTAAATTTTTCACAGCGCTCCCTCCTCTTGTTGCCGGGCTTGTCTGGCGGACATGCACCGCAGGTCTGACTCCTCTGTCTTTGTACCTCATGCCTTGTTGCATTTTACATGAAATCGCACTGGAACAAATGCCCTCTGACTAGTTAGCCAGCGTGCGGCTCCGCGCCATCCCTGTGAAATCAGCCCGGTAAAAAGGCTGAGTCTGATTTACATAGCCAGCTCATGAAAGGCTTCGGCGGCAAAGAGAGGAGCCCATTGTCTACACAGGGTTTGCAGGGACTTTGGAGGCAGATGCAAAGACTGATAATGATGTGGTGGGATGATGGGAAAGACGAGAGGGGGCGGTGAGGAGGAGGAGGAGGAGGAGCACGGTGATAGGTCTCTCATACTCTCATGCTTTTCATTTTAATGTTGGCTGTAGTGAATTCTGTATTTTATCTGGAGACATTATCATCAGTATTGCAGAGATTGTCTTTACAGTGAACAATTTCAAATATCTGGAATACTCACAGATACAAATGCTCACACTATCAAAGTGTATTACTAATTAACACCCCAGAGAGGATGACTGGACACACCATGAAACACATAAGATTATGCCTTTATTCCTGGTCAGCAACACTGACAACGTCCATAATACATTTCAATATCAATATATGTACACATTTTGAAACCTGGAGCAAAAGCAACATTTTATTACCTTCATTTCCATGGAAATACACGTCTCTGACTAAAAAAACAAATCAGTCATGTTAGTTGGAATCCTATATTTAATGAAAGTATGTCGAACCTTAGTAATGTCCTACAGACACATTTTCTAGTCCCTGTTGAGTCCGCTGCCCAACTTGTGCTTATATTTTCCATAAATTGTGGGGTTTCCCATACTAAATAAATACACCAGATATACACACAAAAATTCCTAACTTAACTTACTAACTCAGTGTTGCTACAACTAGGATATCTGCTAAAAAAAATTAATTTTCATTATACAGATTTAGCTATTAAGGGCTACCGCAGATCCTTAAAAATTCAAATTAAATTTAATTAAATTAAATCTATTTATCTAAAAATAAGGCCTTAGATTGTATTGAAATGTCTTAAATCAGTCTTTCAAAAGTCTTAAAAATGTCAAGACATGATAGGTTGGATTTTTAGGAACTATTTTTCTGACACTGCATTGTCAAAGCTCAAAATGATGGTAACTCTGAAATAATAATAATAATAATTTGTAAAATTGGTCTTAAAGTTCATTACAAATGGCATTAAAAAGGTCTTTAAAAGTCTTAAATCCTATTTTCATTTAGCTGTGGGAGCCCTGGCTACTACATCTGTAAACATTACCTGTATTTTTAAGCTAGTAGCAGCCATGTCAGCAGCACAGGTGATGGAGGATGCCAAACATTTCCAAGCATAGTAAAGCATTTTGCACAGTAATCTGCCCATTTGGTTATTCTAGTAGCTGAGAAGTGTTACAGTGTCCCAGTGCAGAGGCTTTATCATCTAATGGACATTAATATCAATGCTAAATTGCAGTAGAGTGTGGAAAGTAGTCGTTGAGAAATAGAAAAAGGAATACAGTACACAAGGGAAATAAAGTTAGCTCATCTTGTTCTTGAGGAAGAGAATGAGGAGTGTGTTCAGTGTGAGGGCACATGAGATTTCTTCCTCAGAAAAGCACATAGTTTTCACATCTTATCCAAGCTCTTCCAAAACAGCAGGCCTTTTAAACAGTTCTCCTCACACTGACAAAATGCACAGCACAGCTGGAGATGAGGCGTTTTTAAGATGCAGCACCCAGCACCAGAAATCTGATGGAAAGGTGTGCTGACCAAACTGAAAACCATCAATAAATTATACATTTAAAAGCCTGCCTGCTCGCCCAAAATGATGGTCTAAAAGAAAAGAAAATATTGGCATAACTAAGTACTGTCATGCCAAAAATGCTCAACTATCCACTGAAATCAAGATAGAGGCTGTGAATAAAATCCTCAAAAATATACCAGAATAAAGAAAGGAGGACAGATAAATAGACGTGTCTGCCCCAAATTTCTGGAAATCCTATTGAGGAGAGGATGAAAAAGAAGCTTAACATGCAAGCACTGTGCAGTGGAGCCACATCAGATCTGATGTGAAAGAGAGCGCTGTGGGATTAAACCCCCATCAGCAAAGGAATAGTAGACATACTGGTGCAGTAGTACAGATGGAGAGAAAAAAAGAGAAAGGCAGAAGTTCTCTTTTTCGAATTCCTATAGAAGTGCCACAGGGTCGACACAGTACCTCAAATCAGGGGAAACCACCATAAGCCTTGTTCACCCTTTAAAAATTAATTGCCAATCAGGGTCGCAGAGTGCCAAGTCAGTGGAGACTCCGTGCGTTCAGTGAGATAGTGAATTAATGGACTTGTAATTTGTGCCAGCGAGGAGGAATGGCTTCATTTCAGCACTGTGACATGAGAGCAGCGGGAGCACAGACGCTTGAGTAGATAAACAGAGGGAATGACACTGCGCTGACACAGAGGGGTGTGTAAATATACAGCTATATGCAGCACCGTAGTAATGGCAATACACCAAAATCCTCACTCTCTGTCCCTCCACGCACCGCACTGCCCTGGACATGCTCCACACACAGACTTCTCAGGGCATAATCCTCTGAAATCTGTCGACATACGGCGTACGTTGCTTGCTCATGTCCCTCTTCTCCAGTTCAGTGGACTGGATGTCAGACGCTTTCCAGAACCGCAGACATGCAGTTTCTTACCAAGACAGCTACAGTCTGCCATGTCATTCACTTCCTGTCTCAGGTCAAAGACTGAATGAGCTTCAAGCAACGTAGTTCAAGTTTTTTTCTTTCAATTTATATTAAGGAATCTGTGGTTTAGTCTTAAGGAGAACACAGTATCTACTGGATTTAAAGTACCACCTCTAACATGGCCGAAAAAGGTTTAACATGTGCAATGGTATATCTGATGTTGTTTTTGTTTCGACTATTGTGTTTTTAATGTAATGGTGTAATTATTATTTTTATCGTAACCATGCGCAGCACAAAAATTGCATTGCATCGTATTGTATCGTAGTGTAGCATACCATATTGTATTGCATCACAGCACAGTGCATTGCAACACATCGTATCGCATCGCATTGCATCGCATCGTATCATACTGTACCGTACTGTATCCTGTCCTACTCAATTTTATCCTATCCTATTTTAGAAATAGAGTGCCCCAGGGATGGTGTTTTTTTTTTGTTCTCTTGGGGTTTTTTGTAGGCAGGCATGAAATTTTGCTTTTATGAGATTAGTTTGTCTTGGCTTGTCTCAGTTTAGGGACCTGGGGTCACCAACAAGATACATAGCTGGTTAGCTGCTCTGCAGTCTGAAGGCTACATTTTATCTGAATCGACACTGGGCCTCATGCAGCAACATTCTCTTAAATTTCTCTTAATTTTCTGGTAAGAGGAAAAAAATAGAGCAGTCAATTCCAGATGCACCAAATGCTCATAACCACCCAAATCTGCTCTGACCAGGTGTGCTCAATGATGAATCTCACATGATCATAAATCACCTATTAGCATAGGTAAAGCCAGCTATAAACACTGAATAAGGGCAGGTTTTGTGCCACGTGCAAAGAGTCCAGCAAATGGTCAAGACATGACACATAGAAATGTTCTACGAAGAAGAACTGATGCTGTAGTGAAACTGATGAAGGCCTACTGTGTAATAAACGTTAATAAAGTAAATGTGATTTCGAGCAAATATAATGAAGTATTAAAAGTAAAAGTACACGTGCAAAACTGTTTAAATAAATTTAATAAAACAAAAGAATTAAAAGAAAATGAAGCAAGCCCTTGTAAATACAGTGTATATGAGAGGCTTGAACTATAAAATTCCAGCTCTGGTCAGCAAAGGGACGCATAGTAACTAAAATAACAGTAATCAGGGTCCATACACCAAGTATAGTAGAATTTCTTAAGCCCTGAAATCTAATAATCCAGTCATTATTTTTACCCTAATGCATCATGTAAATTTAATTAAGTTACATTAATGCATTTTTTAAATGTTCCTTACATATAAAACACATTTTTCCTTGTGTTGGGCAACAATTTGTGGACTGTGAAAACAAGATGTTTTTCTCTTATCTTGGTTTGAGTGCTCTGGACCACTCGTACAAACAAAATAAAATACATCCTGGATATTAGCAAAAATAAGAGAACATTTGATCATATATTGTTTCTTGCATGATGCCCATTGTTTTTGGAATGTAATCTAAGGACACACGTACTCAAGAAAAGACATTTGAAATGCCTCAATATCTGGACCATTGCTTCCCACACGGACTGAGATCACTACTTTGTACATCAAATGTTCTAATTTACTTGTGTCGTTATGCAAGAAGGTTAAACAGAGAATGCTCATGAAAGAAAACAACCCATCCAAAACTAATGCCATGGTTAATGTGCTAATGCTGAGAGAAGTATCACTCATGACCATAAAGCCCTCAAATTAATTCAAACATTATTTTCCAAGGTTTTACAATAGGATTGCACAATAAAATAAAAACACGCCATAAAATCCTAATAAATCCACACAATAAATCCCAACGTTCCCCATCTGTTGATAAGACTGGGTAGGAAGTGACTAGCTCAGTGTTTTGCAGTAAAAATCCACTTATCACTGCAAAATACAAAGTTCTCATCCAGGCATAAAATGCCACCTCATTTCATGTGCAAATGAAGCAATCTAACTGCGCTGCAGATAAATGAGTCCGTGGTTCTTTTATACTTTAAACTGCCCTCCAACACTTTAGGATTTAGAACCGAATATCTCGCCTTTAAAAAAAAAAATACATGCGTCACTGTCCCTGTATGACTTTCCAGAGACCCACTTTCTGCACAAAACAGCACTGCTGAGGAGTTCAGAAATCAAGCAGAGAGGAGTTATGGCTCTACTGTATTTACACTCTTTCATCATAGATGCTTAATGGTTGTGTGCTCATGGCAACCCGGAGGCAAACAAACACCTAATTCATTCTGACACCAGCACTTATTTTAGGCCGCTAACAGGGACGGTGTGATGTGGAATATTAATCATTTCCAGCCACGCATAAAACGTAATGCCCTCTCAAAAAAGGGTCAAACAGAAAAACTACATGTTGCTTTAAAGATAATTTTCACACTAATTTTTTCAGTAAGTCAGACCTGATTTGTTTACTGATCCTTCATGTAGAAGGGTAATGGTAATTATTATTATTAATTGATTTGTTGAAAAGGGCTCAAGTTCCCATCATTCCTTATGATGAGTGCCAGCAACCCATCATTTATTCTAATCATTTCTTTAAAATCCTAGTTTAGTCAAGAGAAATGTGTGAGGAGATTAGATTTTTTCAACACGTCAGCAGAAAGTTGATAAATGTCAAATATTTTTATTTCTTTTATATTGTGTTTATTTTATTTCCTTTTTTGTGGTTTTATTGCTTTTGTTGCTTCTGTCGTTTTTGGTCTGTTTCTTTGTATTATTCTATATTGACATTTTACATCTTGCATCTTGCATTATTTGTCCTTTGGCTTTAATTTTATCCAAACTGTGTTAATAATAATAATTAGAATAATAATACTTTTATACTATATATATATATATATATATATATATATATATATATATATATATAATACTATTACTATTATTATTATTATTATTATAATCATCATTACTGATTTCTGTGACCCACAAATCCAAAAGCAGAGGGACGTAAAATTAAGGTTGATGGAATTAACATCTGTGTTTTGATAGAATAGAATAGAATAGAATAGAATAGAATATTCCTTTATTGATCCCCCATTGGGGGAAATTCCAAATGTTACAGCAGCATGAAAAAAGAAAAGTGAAATGTAACAAAGAAAATAACAATAACAAATAACAATAAATAAGTAATAAAATAAGTATGTACATAGAGGAAATAAGGTATGTACACATAATAATAATTAAGTAATAGAATAGTATGTACACAAAAGATGGATTAGAGAATGATGCCTCTGTGTTGGGCCTTGGCAATGAGGAGAGTAGAGTAAAGTAGGTATCATGCAGTGGAAAACTGCCAATAGTGTCACAAAAAGTGGTTTTCTTAATGAGCCAACTAAGCAGGTTTTTATTACAGATTTGTACAAAACTTGAACAATATTTTCAAAATGTTGATAAAACACAATTGTGAGATGACTGTGTTTCCACTGAGTGATGTTCTGCGACTTCTCCTGTCGCGACAACATTCCACGAAGCATGGTGATGGATGTTCAAAACATTAGCAGCTTTATTTCTATTGCAGCCACCACACTAGCCCTCATTAATTCCAATCCAAGGTGACCTAGGTATGTTATGGAGCGATAATAGAAAGGCGAGCCCCTTACATGTGGGAGCAGCCACGTACAAGGGATTTCTGGGAGGTGATAGTCCACCATTTCACAGAAGAATTGTGGATTCAAAACTTCAAAATGATCCGCTCAACTTTTGAAGAGTTATGTGATGCAATAACAGCTCTTGTAGCTCCTGCTGCATCATGAGGGAGCCAGTTCGTATTGACAAGCACATAGTCATTGCATCATGTGACTTATGAAAGTAAAAAGTGTTTCTATTTGGGTTTTGTTCAAATTGCCTGAAATACCACCTTGTGTGGGCGTGAAAACTTTTTTGTGAGAGGAGTTTTTTCTAAAGCGATGTGTTTCCATTAAACACATTTTTAATTGGCAATTTCAATTTGTACAATTTGAGGGTTAATGGAAACCAGCCTGCTGTTGCTTTTCAAGTTCAGCAAATTCATCGAGTAGATGATGGTCTATTTCACTGGTGGAGTGCAAACTTTGATGGTCTATTTCACTGGTGGAGTGCAAACTTTGATCTGATGGTAATAGATTAAAAGTCCGGTAATCACTGAAGTCAGTATTATCCATCCTCTGAGAATCATGCATGTCTGGACAAAATTGCATTGCATGTAGCTGTTGCAATGTTATATTCTGAACCAAAGTGGTGGATAGATACACAGACTGCATGAAAGTTGAATGCAATACATAAGTACCTATCACCCCGGCCCCCACAACCTTAACTTTCTGCATCTCTACATCAGGGGAACACTGCTGCCTGTACTGGCACTACATGTTGGCATTAGACATGAACTATGGTATGCACAATTGTCCAATATATACGTAATCTCTAGGATACTGGGGTGTACAATTCCATCTTATACTTCTGTCAGAACTGAGTTTGACATCAGTGTCATATATCATATATAAGTTATTGGTCATATGAAACATTTAAAGATGTTAAAAATTCAAAATATGTCACCAAATCTATTATAAGTTTCCCAGTCTTTCTGGATAAACCATGTTATTTTGCTTCATCTCAAGCTGTCAAATCAGGCATGGGCACAAAAATTTAAAAATGGATTCAATAAAACTGTGATAAAAAAAACATTCACCGTGTTACCAGACATGTTTAATGATGTTCACTTTCTGCAGGAAAAAAACAGCAAACCCTCAGGTTGGCTACTTACTGGCTGCATCTGTATTTGTCTTCAAAAAACAATCTGTGCTTCTTCAGCCGACTGCCAATTCAATTTCCTTCCCTTGTATTACAGGAGCTTTGGAAAAACGTTTGTAATCTTTAAACTGCCATGTCCTTAAGCTTCTTAAGGAAGAACACAACATTATCAACATCATATGCACTGTCATTTTCCCATTCTGGCTATGAACTTGCTCCACTCCAGATATACTACTTACACTACAATACACTACACTGATGTACTGCAAAGTCTAATCTTCACCCTGGTGTGTATACCAGCTGTAACACATTATCAACTTGTTTCATGCTTTTACAAACATTGGAATGATGGCCAGTACTTTTGTGGTTAAACATTGGATTTAAGAGTGTTATTAGGATTTTTTTTTTTGTTGGGGACACAAAATTGTGTTTTTGAATTCAAAAGGGTTTCATTTTTGAAGCACACTTCTCAAGCAAACACTGATCAGCACTGATGAGATGTTATTGCAGCAGGACAGATGCTGCTCACAAGTAGTGCTACATTTTACAAGATCTTACTGACCAACTTGAAAATTATCCCACACAACAGACCTCGCTCTTTTGTTGCTCCCCTCATTGATTTCAGTTTCAATCTATCACTCTCTGAATATCACAAAACTCCATCTGTCTCTTTCCAGCTTGGAACTCCACAAAATCTGAACCTTTTTTTTTCCTTATACCACAGATGGCATGGCTCATCAAAAACCAGTCCAATCTCATCTAGTTAGTCTCTTAGTATAAACCTAAAGATGTGCTCACATTACACTTCAGTCCTGTGAATATTCACTGTATCTCCTATGCATTTCACCACCAGGCTACAAAGCATGTCATTGAGCAAAGCACTGTCATTTGATTAAAGACTTTGGGTCAGATGTATACATGGGATGTCCTCTACTACAATCTGGTGTTGACATGCGCTGATGCTGCCAACTCTCATATTGACTTTCCCGTAGGGGGAAATCCAAATTTTTGTGACCCATCCACTACTCTAACCTGCCTCCTTGAAAGACTGTTTGGAATTGCTTCTTTGTTTACCCCCATCAGCACATTGGTCGTGTGATCACAGCCTTTCCAAATATGTGGGCTATGTACGAATTTGTTGGAAAATGTGTAAACAGAGAGAATAGTCTGCATTCTTCACTGCTGAGTAATTTGGGCTGATGTCAGTGTATCTAAGGCAACTACATTGAGACTGTCCTCACCAGAAAACCACTGCATTAGTCTTTTTTTTTGAATGCTTAAAATGACGTGTTCTCCATCCTGTCTTTAACATTCAGTTATTATGACCATGATGATGACCTTTTCCTAACTGTAATCAAGTGCAGTGTGAGAGTGCGTTCTGGGATAATGGGCTATATAAATAAAACTGACTTGACTTGACTTGACTTGGGAAACAGACAGAAATCTCGACTCTATGTCAGAAAACTCTCAGATGGGTCATTTGGTGACCTGCTTTGTCTTTTAGATTGGAAAACTTGTTGTACTGAAGTCAAGCCAGAAGTGGCATTAAATAACCAACTACTGTGACATGCAACTTTTTGTATCAAAAGGTTTCAGAATTCTTCTGATTTTTGGAATGAACTGGACCAAGACAGACCAGTCACACCAATAATGCAGATCAATATGGGCACCAAATATCAGTCACACACACTCAGAGTTCTGGAGTGCCCCAGTGTGTGACTTTGTGCTAAATGTGTGTGCTCCTCCTTGCTGTGCAATGAATTATTGACTTGAGTGAGTAACTGAGGAAGCTAATGGACGATTAGATGACTGGACGGCATTTGTGACGCCTCTGAGCTTAAAAATACTCACCATTTGATTGCAGCCACACTCCGCTCCAACCTCTGCACCGTCACTGCCTTCATTGCTGGTGCTGGTGGGAGAAAAAAAGATCCACAGGCCGTCACTGCACGAGCTGCCTCTCTGTGCTAAATCTTCATCCTTTTCCTCTTTCAAGTGCAGTATGCTTGCATGTGGCACAGAGCGTATACAAGAGCGAGAAAGTTTGTGTCTCGTGTGTTTAGACATTTCCTGAGTTCTGCGTTTGAAGCGATACATGCCAAAGCGTGTTCGCTTCTTGAGAGTGCTAATTCAGATGCATAACTCTTGAAGAAGGCCTGTCCCGTCATCCTCCGTTCCCCAACTACAACCCACCAACCCCCACAGCATTGCTATCAACAGTCCCCTCTCCCCCATCCCACTCTTCCTCCCTCCCCGGCTCGCTCCGTCGCACGGATGCGACGGAGCTGAAAATACATCTCTGAACTCGGCTTCAGGGAGGCAGCAGGAGACAAGGCTTGTCAGCGGGAGGGTGAAGAGGAAGAGGAGGAAGGGGGAGTTAGAGGAGAAGGTGTGGGTTGGGGAGGATGCACTGTTGCCGATAAAGACAGTGCATCTCCCCCTCCGCCCTGACGCCATCCCTGTCAGGTGACCCGCCCCGCTGCACACATCACCCCGCGCCCCAGACACTCGTACACACCTCCTCGCCCCTTTCATTTCCATTCCTGTCACCCTCCCTCCTCGTATGTTTTTATTGGAACAATGGATTGAATGCCTTCTCCTCCTCCCCGTCCTCCTATCATAATTTCTCTTTGTTGCTGGTTGCGTACTCTTCTTTTTTTCAACCCCTCTTTCCCCACCTTTCCTTTCACTTCTTCTTCCTTCAGCTCTCCTGTGATGACAACTCTTCCCTCCTTCTGTCACGCTCTCCCCCTCCTCTTCTCTTCTTCCTCGTCTATAATGCTTTTTTTTCTCCACATTTGTTCCGAGGCAGATTAAAGATGACGTAAATAGTAATAATAATAATAATAATAATAATTTTAGCAGCATCTCCTTCATAGAAGTTAACATCTCCTATGTAAGGGATGCTAAGAAGTTTTAAGTTATCTTTTGACATTTATTGTAGAAAAAAACAAACTATTGGCTTTATATTTTGGAAAGGAAGTGAGGATTTCAAAACAGACAAAAATACACATAATACCTTTTGTTAAACTGCTTTAAAGTCTTAACTACATATGAATTTGGACAGTATATTGTAACTTGTGGCCAGTGGTTTACAGCTATGAGCCCTTTTTTTGTTTTTGTTACATCCGCTGTAGAGGTAAAATTTACATCTATTCTGAGGTCAGTGGAAGCTCAAGGCCAGCCACTGAAAGAAAAGAAATTGACAGAAGTTATACTTTAAAAGTGTTTACGGATTACTGTAATTGTTTTGTTTGAAATGCCCATTTCCGGGGACTTTGGATGATTACACTCACACTGAAAGCGTAATATAAAAAGGAAACAGGCTTCTTTGCTCGAAGCATCTTTTATCATTTCACGAACAACCTCATTTCCTTCCTCTTCACAGACTTCAGTGTGCTTCATATTAGTCAGGATTTTTGTTTGGGGCACATTTTTAGTCAGTGAATAATTTCACTGTGTCAACATTTGGGCTTGGAGATGTGACGTTAGGGCGTTGATTGTGTTGTGTATGCCATCCAACACCAAGAGAGGTATAATTATAGGTGTTCAGCGCAATTATGTCCGTCAATAGGGGGGCATTGAACAAGGCAGGCACAATGCAAATGAAATCGATCGCATAAACCTAAAGGCTGTGAAATAGCAGCGCTTGGATCAGCCCCAGAAAACCTGGTCACAGTATTTTGCAGTAAACAAAGGGTGTTGTGTAGATCATGTTGTATTGATCCAAACAATTTGTCCTGACCTCTCTCATACAGAAAAAGAGACAGTCCTGGAGCCGTTCATTTTGAAGGACCTGCTGCCATCCGCGTTGGGAAGTTACTATCGCTACACCGGCTCTCTGACGACTCCGCCCTGCAGTAAGGTGGTGGAGTGGATCATCTTCAGCAGACCCATCTATGTCTCCTACAAACAGGTGAGAAAAACATCACACAAACAACAGCTGATGATTAGCACTCGTTTGAAGTTAGTGATCAAGGTTACATTTACGGTGTTGTTTTGGTTTAAAAGTGCGGAGCCTCAGTGCAGCCATATTTAGGCCTGCTATCTCAAGATCATAACTAAATCATTTAATTACCTGAAATATAGAACCATTTTCACAATTTTGAGATTTTAGTGTATCATCCTGATATAACAGTTTGTAATCTTGTGATCGGAGCTTAAACGTGTTATCATTTCAGGATAACAGGTTTCTGTATTTCATTGATAAGGAGAAGTGGCTCCTGCCAGTGCAACAAATTTTTTGGTGTCCCAGAAACATAATCTGGAAGATGAGATACTAAAGTCATCATGTCAAAAACACAGTTTACCTTGAGATAATTAGACAATAAAATCATGATCTAGTAAGAGTGAGCTAAAATGACTGGTGACAGCAAAAGGTGGCTGCTTCTGGAGAGAATTGAACTTTTCTGGACACAGGTTATGTCTCACCAGTTCAAACTCACACAATGAATGCATGAGGGTTTTTGAGATGAGTTTCCTACTCCCCGTCATGTTGAAGTGTTTTTTGCCACCATGGACTGTAACTCACATGTTTCTGAAATGATATCTGGACTTTGCAGTTTTTTTGTAGTTTCTGCAGAATATCTGAATTTGCTCAAAGGTTATTGAGCAAAGCTTAAGTTTGAAAAAGGTCAAGGTTGCAGCAACCATCATAGCCTGAGACAGACTTTGATCAAGCAAAAGCATCTGTATCTTTAAGTCTGAACTACTTGGGCCTGAGCAAGGTAAATAGTTTTCTCTCTTTTTAGGCAGTGTTGGCAAAATATTATCTCCTACGTAGGAGATAATATCTCCTATGTGCAGGATGTTATCTCCATGTACGAGATAAAATTTCCTATGTATTATATGTTATCTCTTAGGTAGGAGATCATATCTTCTATGTGTGGGATGTTTTCTTCTTTGTAGGAGATAAACTTGGCCATTTTTGGCAAAAGTAAAAAAAAAAAAAATCACTTTATATTTTGGAGAGGAAGTTGGATTTTCAAAACACTATTCATCTGGTTGTGTTCATCTGACACAAGTTTCTCCCCAGACAATAAGCTGTGGATTTTCTGTTGTATTAAATTATATGAGATGCACTTCTTGATTTTGTTATAGTGCCCAAATGGGGGCTGTAAAAAAACATGCAATATATTAAGATGAAATTCAAAACCTCCCAGTATGTTAAGCAGCATCTCTACCAGATCCTTCAGCAATTTCACAGCAATTACTGTGTTTGTAAAAAAAAAGTATCCATTTTGTTTTGTTGTTTGTATAAAGAAGGAATACATAACCTTTTTTTTTAAGAATTTTAAGAAATTTCACATTTTTTTCTACTCACATTTTCTATTCACATTTTTTCTACCTAGTTTCCTATCCTATCCTACCTAGTAGATATTATCTCCTGTGTAGGGGATTTCATCGCCTATGCAAGAAATAAACTTTTAGACTGAATAAGGCTGTTTTGAAAGTTAGAATGGCATGTATCTCATGAAGCTGAACCTCATATATTATATTATATTATATTATATTATATTGTATTATATTGTATTATATTATATTATATTATATTATATTATATTACATTATATTACATTATATTACATTATATTACATTATATTATATTATATTATATTATATTATATTATACATTTATATGTTGGGGGATCTGCTGATTGTGCACCATAACCACATTCGTGTATCATAGGGTTTTTTTGTTGTTTTTTTCTTAAATATAAGAATTCTGACCTGCATACATTCATATACACACTGGACAAGTGTAAACTCATTTGCATCTATTCCCTTCACTCGTCTGTCAGTTTATTACAGTCTAAATAGATAAGGGAACTGTTCCTGTTTGTTTTTCATGTGATGATCCGGCTTCATTGGCAGGTCTGTACACACACACACTGCCTGCTGACTCCAGGCTTTTTTTCTCCCCCATGGTTAAATCACTGTTGACAAAGCTGTCCATCACTGCATCTATTTAACATCATGTTTAATTCAACTGCTTCTCTTCTGTAAATATCCATTAAGTTTTTAAATGCAAAAATAATAGCTTCCTCCATTTTAGTCAAGTAATCGCTCAGAACTGTCACAACAGTTAACCAGTGGTCAATAGCACACATTTTTCTGTATCAAGTTCTCCCAAGTTGGATTTCTCATGAAAGCATTACACAAATAAACTGAGCTCCACATGTGAATACACTAATTGCAGTGAAAATGTGGGGAAAAGCCCTCATCTTAAGCCCTCATCTTCCAGTCAAAAGTACACTTGGCAGGCTTGTCCCCTAATAAGACCAAATTAGTTTACTTAAGAGCAGCAGTGGAGGGAGCCAAATGTGGATGGACTTTCTCCGCCTTGAAGTGAGAGGAGCAGGTCAATGTAAAGCAGGCAGTGAGGGGATGTTAAAAAGGACTGATGAGATTGAGGAAGAATTATGAAGAAAGCTGCATAGATGAGGAGACACAGAGGGAGGGGGGTGTTCTTTAACCTCTAACAACCGGTAAACACGGTAAATAAAAGCATAGCAAAAACTGACCGACTCCCACACACACATACACAAACCAAACATTTAGTTTGGTGTGAATTAAGTGAATTAATTCAGTATTAATTAATCTTTCAATTTCATGTTTGTGTTTTCAATGTTGAATAGTACCCTAAATAAATGCCTGAACATACATTCCAATATTCAGTTTAAAACAATACAAAGACAAAATGTTCAAACTGATTGACTTTATGTTTTAATAGTTTTTGGAAATCATGGACATCATTTCCTCTCAGCTAAAGAGGGAAAGGAGCATCCACATTGTTACTAAGATCAAAAGCCAGCTTCCATGATGGCATGGGGGGGGTGTAAGTGTCTATAGTATCATTTCTAACTTGCACATCTCTGAAGGGATCCATGAATGCTAAAAAGGGTACATACAGGTTTTGAGTAACATATGCCGCCGTCCAGGCAATGTCTTTTTTTTAGGGATGTCCCTGTTTATTCTAGCCAGGACATTGTGAGTGAGCAAGCTGTGTCTTATTTTACATTAAATATCTTGTCTTGAACTGTATTCAATTAAATTTATGTCAAAAAAGATCCGAAAATGATTGTATGCTGTTTTTATTTACGTTTCCCACAGTGTCCGAACTTTTTTTGGAATCGGGGTTGTACATATGAGGTTGTAACATTAACCACAGCTATTTGCATGACGTTTTTGATCCAGGAAATTCAAGGTGTCCACTTCAATAAAGGATCCCAAATAGACTCTCCATTGGAATTGTTTCCATGGTGTCAGCACCTAATTTGAAGAAATTATTTGCCTCCACCACGTAATATGGTGTTAAGGGGTAATGGTCATTTCACGCATTTCTGTGAGACCAAGTTGGTTTTGGGGTTATTTACAATGATGTTCCAGTCATAGTCTACCTCTCATCCAGCCTGTTGTCCTCAGTTGTTCGGCACTCCTTTATGGCTGCCAAGACTAAAAACATTTGTGTTTATCAATGGAAAGAGTTGTTACGTTTGGGGTGTCTAGACTTTGTAGGTTTTAATGATCTCAAGGTCTGCTCCCAGCCTAAGCGCCAGAACTCTTGCAACAATAACAGAATTGCTTTCATCAATATTATGCCCACACAGCATCGAAGTATAAACCCTCTGCTTCACACTGTTCCTTTGAGAAAACAGAAGTTTTCTCTGACCCGCAAAAATTCCATTCCTCATTTTTAGACTTCTGTCTGGATATATATATCGAGTATAATACGCATCTCAAGGACGATTAGGCAAAGAGAATGCAGCTAACTGAACTTGACACTTTCAAACTTTTCAAGCAATTAATTCATTCTTTTTCAGCAATGTAACCAAGAGGTTTTAATTTTGATTTTTACTTGTATTTATCCTTTCTGCAGTGGTCTTTTAATATCTAACAGATGCCTCTGGGTCATTTAGGTAACAGATATATTATCGTGCCACGTACTTTGTGTTATTTATTCAGCGAAAGTTCCTTTTTTTTCTTTCTTTCATATAAAATTTAAGTTTTTTACAAAGTTCTGCACCTAACAATGGTTTATTCAAGACCAGCAATCCAGAAAGCATCGCAGGACTGTTAGGGACACACAGTGGGACTATACAGCAGAGGTGGGGCGAGGTGGGTCATTGCTTTGCATGTCACAAGTCTCTCGAGGTTTTGCATTAAAGTCCAAAGTCAAGCAAGGCAATTTTTCAATCAAGTCCTAAACTCTGAGTTTTGAGTCCTGAACAAATCATATTGCACTCCTCACCAAATGTAATGACATTTTAACAGCAGAGTAATGATGTTATAATTTACAAAACTTAATGCTTTTTTTAATTTTGTATTTATTTGCTGAAACAAGTTTGTTGAAAGTTATTGCGTCTCCATCTGTCACTTTTGATCCTGCATGCTTTCTATACTGCATTTACTTTTTTGGAAAGTATCTTTGGTATCATTTTTTCAAACTGGCTTGTTATGTAACATTAGATCTTCATGGTTCTCTCCTGCAGTCTGATTGGATGCTGTTGGATTGGTTGAAACAAAGTGGATGTGGGCATTAGGCGTTGAATTGCTGGGAATGAAAAGCATTAATGTTGGTTGATTCAGGAAATGAAGGGAAAATAATTGATTTGTGGCACAGTTCAATGAATAAACAAGATACTTTCCAATCGTTCACCTTTGGGGAATGTATCAAGTATTTCCCAATCAAAAGCTTGAAGTCCAAGTGAAATCATGAATCACTGGTGCTAAAGTCCAAGCTGAGTTGCAAGACATCTTTAATTGTGTCAAGTTGTATGTAAAGTCATCAAATTTGTGTCTTGAGTCCAAGTCACATGAGTCAAGTCCACATCTTTGCTTTGCAGTATTTATTTATTTAAATTGGCATAGATGAATTCAGCAAATACAACAAGAGTTACTGAAAAACCCATCAAGGCAAGCTCAGGCCTTTTGTGTTCATTTGAAGTGATAAAATTCAGATCAGAGTTTGTTTAGAGTAGAGAAGGTCAGACTCTGTAGCCTATTTTGGCAAGCTTTAGAAAGCTGTTTACATTGAAGATTTTGGAACTCATCATCAAGGCTCTTTCATTCAGAAACATTTTGGCCATGTGAGGACAAGTTCCTGCCAGTAAGCTATATAAAACTTTTGACTTGATAAGAAGCCACTGAATGCAGTCTGTGTGGATAGAAGGTCTCACTGGAGGTGCAGGTTCAGCTTTCAGGTTCAGGTTCTAATGGACTAACCTCTGTGGGTCAGGTCCTTCAAAGAAGGCAGAGTCTGAATTATGACAGAGCTGAGGTTTGTTGGGTTATGCCCTGTTGAAGCCAGTCATGACATAACAGGTGTAAAAGTCAGGTTTTCTGATTTAGCAATGGTGAATTACAAGGAAAACAAAAAGAAAGGCAAAGCGGGAGACAGCATGCCGCAACTCCCCTGAACTGCACTACAGTCGTACCTATAGTCAAACTCACTGCTTCTAACGGAGTGTTTCAAGTGGAAATATCTTTATTAGATGTGTATTACTGAAAGTAGCTGATTTTTTGTTACTTTACCTAATATTGTCAACACATGTGACAGTTTCCAACAGCAACAGAAAACACCTGAAGCCCAAGCTCACCAATCACAGTTCCTCCATAGCTGCCACAGCACTAGCGTGTAGTCACACATCTGAGGACAAATCCAGCTTTAAAGAATGACAAACAAAACAACCAGTCCGTTCTCATTCTGCCACTTTGTCAGTGATTTCGGCGTCAGACACTGCAAAAGCCACCTTTTATGGTGGTATGATACATCTCTGGGCAGTGCCACTTTGTAACACAGCTGGACAGAACTTTTTGAGGTGCTATGGTACGCTGCTAGTCAGCCGGACAGCACCTGGTGCAGCAGTATGAGACACAGACGGATGGGATCAGTTGATAACGCAGCTGGACTATAGCGTCTACATATAACATACATAGGTATCCTCTTACATCAACATGTCAACAAAAGCACATAGTTTGGATTAGGGAACAAAAGCACATGGTTATTTTTAGGCAACAAAACCACAGGGCAGACAATACCGGGACATTAACAAATGGTTATGATTTGGCTCCAAAGGCACAGGTGGTTAGGATTAGGCAACAAAAGCACATGGTTCAGTTCAGAAAAAAACACCATGATTTGGCTTTAAATTCTTACAGGATGCGAATACCGGGCTCCCGAGTGAGAATCCGGGGATTGATAGACCCATCTACCACCCCTGCAGCCCACCCTTAAGAGACCCTCCAGCTCCTTATATTGTGTCGTTTCTGGCAGCATTACAACCTGACACTGTCCAGCGGTGTTTCAAATGGCTGCGACAGGTTCCGTCGAGCCACATTATCAACTGATGCTGCATGTGTGCATTATACTGCCCCGCCAGGTGCCATGCTGTGACCAGCAACATATTGTAACACTGCCAAATAATAATTATAATAATAATAAGCTTATTTGTATAGCACCTTCCAGACTTAAAATCCAGCTCAAATTGCTTTACATGCAAGATTTAAAACCTAACAATTCATGAGAAACATGTATGTAAATAGATATATAAACTCATACAAACACACAAATACAGCGCACATATACATACACACAAATATGCACAAATAAAATAAGATAAACTAACACACATGTATGCCATAGCTCTGGCAGTGAGTTGCAGAACAGGTCAGAGGTGAGAAACAAATAAAAGGAATGAAATGTAGAAATATAAAAGATATATTAAAACAAGAAGAGTACAATTATAAAAGTGCATTAAAAGCATAAAACACATGTTTAATAAAGTAAAACCATAATATGTGATTAAATGAATTAGACGACTGGACTAGTTAAAAAACAAGAGTACAGAAATGGGTCTTGGGCTGCTTCTTAAAACTATCCACAGAGGTTGCCTCTCTTATTTGTGTTGGCAGTGTGTTCCAGGCCACAGGTGCGTCAAAACAGAATGCTGCCTCACCATTCTTCTTTGTAATGTACCTTTGGTATGTTAAGCAGACGAGCACCTAAAGACCTAAGTCATCGGGTTGGAACATATTCAGAAAGGCATTCAGACAGGTAAGACGGAGCTAAACCATGTAGTGCTTTATAAATATGTTAAAGAAATGCCCTCGTTGTTCCTCCACAGCTCCACATTCTCATCCAACTAGGGTCAATTCTGGCTCCAGAAATCTAAGATGGCAATGGCCAAAAGGCCAAACTCAAGGCTTCAAAATCCACAAAGTCCACAAACCAAGTCCATTATTTTTGTATAGTCTATGAAAGCACTACACTTCTTGTTTCAGAGGATTGATTTTGGCTCTTCAGATTTGAGCCATAATGAATAATTCTATGTGATACGGAGGCAACTGTGTGATCCCATTTGATAGTTATTTTAACGCAGCTTTGGTTAATTCTGTCAGTGTACTTCACTTAACTTTTATAAAAGCAAAGGATAAAAAGCACATAGGAAATGATGCAAAGACAAGCGGAATATGAAACAGTGAAACTCAACAAAGAGTCAAAAAAGAAGCGAGTGATGGGGGCATCATTCATCCTTCCTGTTCTCTGGCTGATGATTCCTGACCATTAGCCAGTCTTTCTCAATATGTTTAAAAGCCTCTTTTGAAGTTCTTTTGTTTCCCTTCTTTTTTTTTTTTTTTTTTTTTGTTGTGCAACTCTCCAGAGAAAACACTATAGAGGAAGATAAAAGGAAGAGGTTGGAAAGAGAATTAACACAGATGGTGACTCTAGTTATTGTCTCTCTCTGCTTCTTCGTATTTTATTTCTCTCCCCTTTTTCTCCTCGTCTTTTGTTTTGGATGGTAGTTGAAGTAGGTCAGCGGGAGTGACAGCCGTTGCTTTGGGCCTGCTTTTAGAGTGGATCGATGCTCAGGCTCTTACACAACAACTCACCCAAAATGCCTTCCTTTCAAACAGACGTGGACTTGCCACACTTGTATTTGTGTGCTTGACGCGCGTGTGTGTGTGTGTGTGTGTGTGGGAGAGAGGAAAACTGTGTCTCAGATGTTACCAACCTAAGATGGCTTATGCCACATTGGTCTCACATCACATTCACCCTAAATATGAGCTGCCAACTGGGAAGTACTGTCGAGATCAGCCTCCTAGTAGCAATTCCAAGTGGGACATGTGGGAATTTTTTATAATTTCCCATCTGGCATTGTATGCAAGTGTGCCAGCATTTCCAGAAAGCAGCTAAGATGCAGCCATATGGGTTTCTTTTTCTCCTTCAGAAGATTTAGTACTCTTATTTAAAATACCTCCTCAGTAAGAACTGATGTGACTATTTGCGCATTTATATACATGCACACATCTAGATGAACCCTTTGAAAATTGAGCATATAGGCTTGATCTTTCAAAAATATGTGAAGAAGTTGCAAGTTACTAGTTGCAAGAAAGTTACCCGAAACTCAGCAAAAATAGAAGAGCAAAATGTATAAAACAAAAAAATGTAAAATAAATAAATTAAAAGTTGATAATAGCTATACTACTACTACTGCTACTAATACCACTACTGCTACTACTACTACTACTACTAATAATAATAATAATAAATTTAGTTTTCTGGATATTTTTCTCCATTTTTATTATATTCTAATAGAAGCTCTCTCTCTTTTTAAAACAAATTTTCAGGTCGTATTATTTTCCCAATTTCTAGCAAACTGTGGGACATTTTTTGTCAAGTTGATCATTGCATTTTTGCCATGTTTTCAAAAGAAATCAACCCTTTTTGCCGAGGTCTTAAAGGTTTAAATACTGGTTTAAGGTGTCTGAAAGCAGCTCAAGAAAACTGATGTTCAAGATTTCAAAACATTACATTTTTGAATATCTGATATCTTAGAATGGACCTTTTTAGTGGCCAAGTAAACATGATGAAAGCAAAGGAGGAAGTCAGGCATTATAGTTTAAAGAATGAAATAAACAATGGACATTCATCTATGAGACTGCTGTTTGTGTCCTTTGTGAAGCCAAAAGTCAATGTTGGCTTATTTTAACTCAGGTACTAAGATAACTTATCCAACGTACTTACCTTAGTGTAAAATAATTTATGTACCCAACTGAAGTTAGGTGACAAAGGACTTATTTTAATCTAACACATCTTTTTGGTAATGTTAATGCAACAGAAGCATGTAGTTAGGTTCAGAAAAAAAAGGTTTGGCCCTGCACTGAGATGGGAAGTGAACACCAACTTCCCAGGTGAAAGTTGGGGTGTTTGTTGGACCCATCCACAACACCTCCTGCCTGCGCAATCCTGCGCTAGTTATTTCACGGCATTACTGTCAGCTGTTTATCATATCAATGCCAAAGGTTCTGCATGGCAGTGTTACAAACTGACACTGCCCAGCAGTGTATCATACCAGTGTAGATGGTGGCTTTTGGTGTCAGTGTCTTAGGCAGAAATCACTGACAAAGCAGCGATATTCGACAACTTCGGAATGAGGTGTCTGCTCATATACTGCATCACTCTAGAAACATTGATATTATATGTGTGAAATGTGCATATGTAATGTAATCATAGTTTGCAGAAATGTACAATGCCAACATTTTCTCCTGAAGACAGGGCTGGATTTAGAGAGTTGTCTGTGATTCTTGTTTTCCATTTTGTTACCTACATGCCTAGACATCCTTTGACCCTACATATCGACAAATCAGCACTTAGTGGATACCATGGCACGTAGAGGTCTTGACAAAAGTTTTTTCAAGCTTTTACCTTACCTTGTCTGTAGGATTTTAAACAATTTCCACTGCATGTGTGATTCCCTGCCCACAGCACAGATTCGTAAATCTTTCAAATTTGTCTGCCCCAAGCCATAGAGACATCAACATACGTATGTGGGCCTGTTGTAGGATTTTTTTATCTATAGAAATGCAAATATAGTTACTAATTTCTTGCTTTAGAAGACATGAAAACAAGCCGTATTTATTGCCCTCAACAGTAAAAAGCAGCTTTAGCTTGAGGCAGTGGTAACTCAATGCAGAGAAAAACACTGTGTCCCGTTTCTGTGATAGATTATGTTGCTCCCCAAAGCAACAAATACAAGCTGCCTATAATCTGCCTATACCGTCAGAGGAATCTGCTCGGCTAATTTCTGCTGTGACCAAGGCTTTATGCTCTGATGGTTTAGTGATTTCAGCTCAGATTGGAGGGTGATGTAGAGGTCGATATAAAAACATGGCCTGGTGTGAGGCTGCGTTGTGGTGTGTATGCCAGTAGAGTCTGCGTTTGATCCAGAGGTGGAGGAGGAGCTGAAGGCTCTCAGCTTCATATACTACTGCAGTCCACTGTGTGAGGAGAAACGCAGATTGGAGGCAGGCCATAAATAGTAATCATTCACACACACACACACACACACACACACAAATGATATCTGCAGCATTAAGTCGACAAATACAGTTCAGTGCGCACAGTAAAGCCATACAGTTATGAGCATTCTCAGAAAATATGCTCTTAATCTCACTCACACACATTTAGAGGCACTGATGATTTCACACTTCGAGGGAAGGTTGGTTTGGACAACTTTTTTTAGGACACTGCACAGAAATGACTTACAGTCCCTTACAGTCTGACTTTTCCAAACAAAGCTGCACTAATTACTGGTATATTTATGATAACATTGGATCCACAATGACTGTAAAGTTAAAGTTGTCGCTGTGATGAGGAACACTCAGGGAACTATCATCTAGCTGTGCAGTTCACCTCAGCTCTACAGATATGTTTTAGTGTCTTTCATCGTATTGTTTCGTTTTTTTAGGCCCTAAAGTACTGTCTAGGTCAGTCTTTCTACTTTCATCAATATAATGTTGTATTGCAACTTTAAGCATATTTGATAAGTGAAATGTGAGAAGACTCAGATGGTACAAAATACACTGAAAGACTACTGTCTTTGTCTCAGTTTACAAAAACCTGGAGAATCGATTTATTGACTGAAGTATGTCCGACCCTGCCACGGTAGAAGATTATATGTCTCCTTTCATCTAGTTGCTATTGTACCTTCTTCCGGGTGACAAAGGCATGATGGGAAACTTCTACCTGAAGAAGGGAAATTGGAAAAACCCAAAGATAAATCTGCAGTTAACAACAAAGAAAGCACTGAAACGTTAACACAAGGAAATAGGCTAAGGAGCTGTGCATGGCTGTGTGTTTATTCTTGCAGTCGTGAAGTGTTACCTCCATCCTGAGTCTTTGTCCAGCCTAAACCCTGAGGGTTTACTACGGCTCGGTAAACAGTAGAATCAGACTAGAGCTTTTTCTATTAATCCTTTGCTTTGACGCCCAGATTTGACTTTCATCATTTCAGAAAGTCACCCCTAAAGCTGGTCACCAAAGCTGGCAGGCTGATGTTTTATGGGCGTTTTACATTTGTTTTGCAGCAGCTTGGGGGGCTTGGGATTTGGATTTGCTGCAATCACATTCTGCTCGTGAAAAAAAAAAAAAAAAACTGGCTGACTTCCTCATCTGCTGTTATTTTCCCTAGCAAAAGGTGGGGCCTAAGAATGGGTATGATTGTTGGCTGATCCAGGCATCATGCTTTTTTACAAAGCAAGATATCTCTACACCTACTGTCCATTTGGTAGGGATATTCATGGTCCCCAGAGAATTCCAGACAGTGTCTGAATGAGTACAAGGCGTCAAAGACACTAAACCACTGCGGCTGCTGAGGGAAATGATTAGTGGATTAAAAGTGTCATTTCTGTTTAAATTTATGAAAGGTTTTTATCAAACATGTTTAGATTAGATGGTTTGATAATCATTTTCTTTTTACCCTTTTGGCTTTGCGATACGGTACGATATGATACAATATGATAAGATGTGATATGAATACGATATAGTATATTGTATCCGTAGGGAAATTTGTCTTGGATTAAGATGCTGTGCCTATAAATTCCTTCACAGTCACAATACATATGAACAAAACAGCACTAGCTGTACCAAATCACACCAATAAACCACACATAGTCCATATTGTACATACAAAATAGTGCACACACATTGCACATAACACATATTGCACATACTCCGTTGTTTAAACATTATGATTGTGGGATTGTGAACTTTTGCACAATCCCTTCAGATTTAAGCAGCATTATATAAAAGTTTGATAACGTTACAAGAGCAGCCAGTCAGCAAGGGCAGAGAAAGATTTCTGGGGGAAAACAGCACATTTTCACATCTAACTTGATAAATTAAAGGTTGAGTGTGTAGGATTTACAGGAATATTTAGGCAGAAATGGAATATAATATTCCAGTGTATTCTAGTATAACATGTTACATGATATCTGATGAAAAGTTACACAATTAATGTACAGTTTGTGTGGGCCACCTTAGCTCTCATACACGCTTGACACATAGGAAAGTTTCAGTTACTTGCAATATTGCAACCATACCACTAGATGTCACTAAATCCTACACACTTGACCTTTAAGGGTTTATTTGGACAAAACCAGACTTTGTGATTATTAGGACAGTGGACTAACTAACTGGATGCTTAGCACGACTAAGACAGTTTTATTCTGCTTCTGTCAAGTTTGAATAAACTGTTTCTTACAGTGACTTAAGGCTTTTAAGCTAAATTTAGGTTTAGTTTGGTACAAGAGAGAAACTTTAAATTAGGAAGATGTACAGTTATATTTCTCTGTTAAATAAGGAAAATGGGTCTAAAAGTATAACCTTTATTGACATTTCGTGAGTTTATATAATTTATTCATTGGACTGAAAAGCTAAGAGAGCCTGCAGATGTTACAAACTTGCCAAATAGGGAAATAGGTAGAGCTCACACAAACACATATTTCACTTCATATAATGTGTATGCCAGTGAAATTTCAGAAAGATGTGGAGGTAAAAACTGCCTAAGCCTAAAATAGATGCCCAATCTTGCTTAGGTTTACAATAAAACTTCAAATATAAGCATAGCCCCAATTTAATGCCAAGTCCTTTTTACTAGCCCAATGTAGCTACACATTGTGACAAATGAACTGGCTCAGTTAGAGGCCCGCTTACCATGCAGTTCATTTTTGTAGAAGTTCTTTGGTTACCTGCAGGAGCTAACGTTAGTTAGCTGCTTAAATTGTGCATACAAATATTTAAACTTTAATTAGTATGAAGACGCTACACACATAGTTAGTGTGGTAAGATTCTCTACAATTCAGTCACTCGGTTAATTTTACTGAAACCATGAGCACCAAAGGAGACTGTAATACCTGCATAGTAAACAAGAGAGACACAAAAAACAGGTTTAATAAACAATTTGGTTGTGTTTCCCATCTTTGCTGAGCATCAGTTTTGTGTGAAAGAAATTAAAAACCAGTCCCATATAGATGCCCATCCTAAATATAAGCCTATTGAGTTCAGTGGTTTAAGCAATTAATATCCCAGGCTATTAACCACATTTTTACTGTAGTATGTAGTAAGTACTTTTATGTCACAGAGAGTCTGTTTGTTGTACAGCACAGAGAGTGTCACAGAAAGAATTTGCCATCCCCTCCCCACTGAGACATTTACCTTGGTGAAACTAAATCTGCCTCTCCACACCCCCCTCCCCCTTTCCAACACTCCCTTGCACACAAGCTGTTTGTCTGTGTGCATTGCTTCCAAACACATTGTACAGAGTATCCATCTGCCAGCACAGACAGAAAGATGACACTTCAGTCACACAGTGCAAATCCATGTCTGGTCGCACGTCTTGCCACCCAGCACGCGTTTGACAAATGGCAACATGCGGGAAGAGGCCAACTTCAACATCAACCCGAGGCAGTACAAAATGTTCACAGCTTGATAACATGGCAGCTAAATTCAGATTAAAACAGTTTTGGGAACTGTTTTACTGTGTCTTACTATAGCAAGTTTCACCAATTATAGCAACTTTGGTATACAGATTTCTTCTTCTTGGATTGACGTCTGGCCTTCCAGAGGTACTTCCTAGTTTCCCAAACCCGGCCAAACATTCAGCCAAATCCAGCCAAGTATGACAGGACTGTAAGACGGCTTTGGCCCATGCTTCCTTGCTACATTTGAACAGGTTTCAGGGGTTGGGTGAGAATCAACCCTTTTAGCAGCACTTAAAGTAGCTTTGGCCACTGTTTGCCCCCCCCCCACAATCGCACCAGTGTACTTTGGGTATTTCTGATTCATCACTCGTCTGGCATGAGTTTGGCAACTAAATTTACTGGATCTGGACTGCTGATGGGCTCTTTCAGATGCAGTTTATGCAAATAATGAGATAACATTACTTGTGACAACTCTTTATTTAAATGTGTTCATCAAAACACCAACTCTCTCAAGGACTTGGCCAACTCCAACACTATTTGTAGTGCCGTTTGGAGTGTGTCAGCGGTAGCTTTATGCCGGCCACAAAAAACACAGCCTGAAAGACAGACTGGCAGGACATGAATATGCAATCAGAACTCCAAAACCACAATTATCCCCTGGGACAGCACTTCAGAGATGCAGGCCACAAGGACCCACACTCACTGAAAGTTCATGTTTTTGAAGTAACAGGTCTGGGGATGGGAGGTGGGTGGAGGGCTGGCAGTTGACAGATGCAAACATCTCCTCTGGTGAGAGACCTTTTGGATCAAAACCCCTCAGGGCCACTTCTCCCTCAGGCCTGGATCAGGAAGGTGACTTTTTCTCTTTCCTGTGATTTAATCGTCCGGTTTAAAGCCTAGTGATGTGACTTGTTTTAAAAGCCGCTTGTTAGAATTTTCCAAATTATGACTATATAAAAAGTCCATCCGATTAGTATTTTTTTTATTGTGTTTTATGATTACTTCAGTATAACAGTGCTTTTATTATATTCATATGCATTTAATTATACTTGTACTGAGCTCCCCATAATGATTTACTGTATTCTTGTGATGTTTCGGGGTTGCGGTCATTGGAGAGGAATTGGCTTTGGGTGTCCTGATGAACCTGCTTTTTTTTAAAATTTGTTTTACCTTCTGCCTTTATGAGCTGATTTATAATGTATCACATTTCAGACTTGACAGATGCACTTTATTTTAAAAGAATAGTTAAACATTTAGGCTACATCCACACTAATGTGTTTTCTTTTTAAAATGTATAACTGTTGCTTTGTTTACACCTCGTGTCCACACTACTGCAGTTTTTTTGAACACCTGAAATTGACAAAATTGAAAATCACCCCATTTTAGTTTGAATATTTAGTAGCTGCATTTTAGTCGAGATGAGCAGAAAGTGCCATTTTTCAGAACGATCAAGCAAACACCCATATTCACTGTAAGATTGAGTCTTATCAGGGATGTTTCTAGTCAAACTGTAGTATGTAAGATTCTATCCTTCCTTGTGGGTAACATTTCTCTTCTTTTTATTGCCATTGCTTCCTCTTGTGGTCCAAACAAAGAAATCACCGGTCTTACTTTTTGCCACCTCTGTTGTGTTTTCTGTAACTAAGCAAGCACATGTAGACAATCTGCTTCCTGTCTTGTTCACGATTGAGGGAAGGATGGAGCGGGAGATCAACAGGCGGATCGGTGCGGCGTCTGCGGTAATGCGGACGCCACACCGATCTGTCGTGGTGAAGAGGGAGCTGAGCCGAAAGGCAAAGCTCTCGATTTACTGGTCGATCTTCGTTCCTACCCTCACCTATGGTCAAGAGCTTTGGGTAGTGACCAAAAGAACAAGATCGCGGGTACAAGCGGCCGAAATGAGTTTCCTCCGTAGGGTGGCTGGGCTCTCCCTTAGAGATAGGGTGAGAAGCTCGGTCATCCGGGAGGAGCTCGGAGTAGAGCCGCTGCTCCTCCGCGTTGAGAAGAGCCAGATGAGGTGGCTCGGGCATCTAATTAGGATGCCTCCCGGACGCTTCCCTGGTGAGGTGTTCAGGGCAAGTCCCACCGGTAGGAGACCCCGGGGAAGACCCAGGACACGCTGATTTAAAAGAAAAATGTGTAACCTTAGCTTCCCTTATTTTAGCTCAGCTTATATTTTCTTAGTTTAGCTTATTCCAGTTTAGTTTAGCAGAAAAAGGATACTGGAGGATATTGGATATTGGAGGGTTGAAAAAAACAGGGCCAGTTAAGAATTAAAGAATATGCCTACCAGCACTTCTAAAGGTCACTTACTAACATGTATCTAATTGTGTGTTCAATCCACACACAAAGATAAAGGTAAAAGCTATTTCCTGGCAAACCAAAGCAGCCATCAGTGACTTTCTGGAGTTTGCCATTAAGAAACAGTTGTGCTACTTAACTCCCCCTAAAACCACAAACTGGATTTTTTACATTTTTGTTTGTTTACAAATAACTTTTGAGTGTGCAAGCTAGTTGTTTCAACCAGTTTCCAGTTTTATGCTAAGCTAAGTTAATCAACTCCTGGCTTTGCTCCTTACTTAACCTGCAGATATATCCATCCTCAAGTCATTATCTTAAGAAAAAATAAATAAACCACCAAATCATAATTTTGCTGCTGGATAATTATTATTTTGTTTATGTCATGAAACAAACTGAGTGTTATTTATTCTATTTGAAAAGTGTCCCAGTGATATTCTTCACTGTATTTATTATTTATTCATATTTTTCACTGATGCATGGACACATTACTGATGATGTTCTTCATATGTTGAGATTATTGGTCATATGTTTTAAAAATTCTCCTCTGAATTCAGTGTTTTTTAAGCCTTTGCTTTGCTGCAGCACTGACCCAGTTTCCTCATGGGGGATCATTAACATTTCATCTTTTCTCATCTTGTATTTCAATTAATCATCTACATTGCATTCTCACATTGTGTGTTTTGTGGAGTGAGTTAAATAGTTCCTTGCTGCTATATGATGGATGCAAAAATCACCACCAACTCAAACTCACCACAGGATGTGAGTTCTGCCTGGCACTAACTCCTCTTGTGTTTGCTCTTCTCTCTTCTTTTTTGTTTCTCTGCCACGTTCGCTCTGCCCACCGGCACCAGTTGGAGGCTTTCTACTCCATCTTCACCACAGAGCAGCAGGACCATGTTAAGTCAGTGGAGTATCTGCGCAGCAACTTCAGGCCCATCCAGAGCTTGGACAACCGCCATGTCTTCAAGTCAGCAGTCAAAGATGCCTGGCTCCCCGACCTGACTGACAGCGGCAGCGGGCCATACGGCACGGAGGCTTCCAAAGGTAGGACTGCTGAGACTTACTTTGACTTATTACCTATTACAATAAATAACCTAAAGGATCGGGTGTCCCAACACTTTGATCAAGTTTTTCTATTTCTATTTGTAGTCTTACCTCCTCAAACTGTACACTATGCAACAAGCCAAAACAGAGTGAGAAAACATTGTTTAATGTAAAAAGTTTGAAATATTACTGCTTTTTTCTCTTGTGAAAATGGAGGTGTAATTTGAAAAGACACAAAACATACTATAAACATAAATTGACACGCTGTCTGGGGAACGTCAACAACAGACCCAGTAGAGTAGACGTAAAGGTCACTGACAAAAAATCAGTATTTAACAAGTTGGGATGAGAATGCGCTGATTCTGCAGCAGTCTGCAGCTTGACAGGCGTCTCACCTGGGTGTCAAGACATCCACCCCACCAACCCCACCTCCTGATGACAATGTCAGCTCATTTACTTTGTCATTTTAGAAACCTTATTCTGATACATGTGAAACGTGCAAATGTAACAATTAATGATTTGCTGTTATGTACGCTAACATTTGCTGCTGGTGACTGGGCTGCATGGGCACCAAGGTTAGTCCTTTACTAAAAAAAGCCTAATTTTGTACTTTTACATATAACAGAGACTGCATTGCTGGTTTTAAGACTACAGATTTTTCACGAAATTTCTATTAAATTTGAGTGTAAAAATATGTTCACCTTTATCACTAAGACACTCTATCAGTGCACTGTGCTATCTCTTCTTCTACCCACTGATAGCATCATTTAAGTTTCCCTTCTTTTCTTTCTAAACTGGTCCAATATCCTCACATTACTCCTGGATAGTGACATTTCCTAATGTTAATAAATGAGGGATATTCAGTGTTGCTCATATACCCAGAGGAAGCTTGTCTTCTGTGTGTGTGTGCGCGCGTGTGTGTGTGTGTGTGTGTGTGTGTGTGTGTGTGTGTGTGTGTGTGGTCTGTGCTAGCTCTCTGTCATTTCACCAGCGAGCTGGGTAACTCCCCTAGCATAAGGCGGTGGGAGGCACACCAGCCGTCCTCCCACTCCTGCCTCATTACCACTCAAACAACACCACACAGTGTGCGCAGTGTGTGTGCGTATGCATGTGTTGAGTGTGCACGTGTTTCTCTGTGTGTTTGTAAGTGTTCGCACGTGGCATGGCATCTGTGCTGTGTCAACCGTCCTAGCAGGATTTGTCCCCTCCCTTCCTTCATACACACTTCCATATGGTCGACGAGGAGAGAGGTGCATCACCTAGATACACAAACCCACTCTCAGGCATGTTGTGTGTGTGTGTGTGTGTGTGTGTGTGTGTGTGTGTGTGTGTGTGTGTGTGTTGTCCTGGCACAGTGTGCTGCATACTCGTGCAGTATGTCCTTGAGCGCTGCAGTGGGACATGTTTGCTGTAAGCAGATCTATAAGGCTGGCAGAGGAAATGCAGAAGAGGCAGATGAGGAGGAGGAGGAGGAGGAGGAAGGACGGCTTGGGAAAAAGCAAAGAGGAGAATTGGAGCAGTAAAAACATAGCCACAGCTGAGTGGGCTAGGAATCTGTGCATATGTGTGAGCGTTCACCTGGCCTGGAAGCCATCCCTACCTCTCAACACACACACACACACACACACACACACATGCAAGCACACGCGGGCAGAGCGCACATCCTTGCGCGCACGGGTACGTGAACTTTTAAGAGGGGAATGGACAATATCCCATAATCCCTCTCATGAGTGGCTCTTCCCTTTTCTGTATTTACATGATACTCCTGGTAAAGCCTCATGGGAACAGAGAACAGGAACATACATCTATAATCTTTGCTCTTGTTTATTTTTCAAATAAATATACTGAATATATACAGTGTTGGGAAATAACTTATGTGTAACTTGCTAATTAAATTACAAAATAAATGTAAATATAATCAGTTGAAATTACTGAGAAAAAATATGTAATTAAATTACAGTAAGTTTTAAAAATGTTGGTGATTGCAAAGGGGCAACATTTTCAGTAAAAAGTTTATATGTAGAATAAAACATTATTCTATTTTTTGGACAAAGTGGGTCAGCAAAGCCCTTGAGACGAACTTAAGTGCAACACTTAAGCTTTTATGAAAACTTATGAAGCTGTTTTTTAAATTATGTAAAAAAAAAAAAAAAAAAGACTAATACATCTACCTTCTTGTGTTTTTTAGGTCTCTTCAGCTTTATTGCCCAGCTTCAAACATTTGTTGAAAAAGTAATCAAATGTAATAAGTTACATTACGTTGATGAAGTCATTAAAATAGTTATGTAACTTATTACATTTTTAATAGGGTAACTAGTCATCTGTAACCTATTACACACACACATGCACACACACACGCGCGTATGTATGTATGTATGTATGTATGTATGTATATTTGCAGCTTAATATTTTGACCCCATTTTTTTGCAGCTAATACCTACCAGTTCTAGACAACTGCAGCATCTCTTTTAAAGAAAATATTTCAGCGGCAAACGTGAAAAAAACATGTTTAATTGGGATTAAAACTGATATAACTCAAACACAGAAGCACAAATTAGATTCTTATCTTTCAAATAAGAAATTGTATGCACATGTACTTAAAAAAGGAACGAGAACAGCAGTCACTTTACTTCGGGTCAGCCTTGGATAGATGTTTATAGGTGAATTTTACAGGAGTTTAATACAACGTCTTTGCTTGTTGCCTTATGTGCTGTGAGTAAAGATGGGCATATTTCAAACCTGTACAATTTCTCTTGAGTACCATGAAAAAATCACCCAGTTGAAGTACAATTGAACTTGTATTCAATAATGGAATATTAACTAAGAACAACAACTTAAGAACAGCACTCCCTCTGGGAGAGACACTGACTCATGGAGTAGAACTAGAGTACAACAATAACTGTTGAGGAATAGACACGATTGTCTAATTTATGGTCAATCCAAATCAATCATCATTAGTGAACTATTTACAGTCTTCTCTCAGATTAGTGGGGCTGGCAGAGGAGGAAGAGAATTGCCTTCCATTTTCCCCAGTGGGAAAGTGACTGGACCGGAAGAGGAAGTAGGAACAGGAGGGTTGGACACACTTCCTACAGCCGCAGGGTACAGAAATAAATCATGACAAAAACTACATAATATACACCTACACTCTCATTCCTTGAGCTGCTTGGTTTCCAGGTGGAGTTTTGGTTGAGTCGATTTAAAGGAATGTGATCATAACAAAGTGACACTGAGTGACTCAGTGGATGTAATAGGAGATGGACAACATGGCTCAGTACAATAGAGTATAGCATCATAGTGAAAACGTTACGCATATGAATATCAGTTCTAATAAAGTTTGTATTCAGAGTTAATTCCTGTGATTGCAGTTATTTGTAACATATTGAAGAACTACCCACAATTTACAGAAGTGGTCGGCTCAATGCTATTTCAGTGCCTCCTACAAAAGGGGTGTGGTGAAATGGAATGGGGTGGAGGGGATATGACTGCGACGCAGAGGGAAGGGAATCCTTTGTTCATGAAAGAAAATAATCAGTTCAGTGTTTTTATTTGAATAGTGAATGTTCAATTTTGCGATTCTGATCTTTGCTAGGACGCCTAACAGCAGGTGGCATGGATTCAGTCCAAAACACTTATACACACTTTTGTGGAATCATAACTCAGTGTTAGCCTGGCGATAAAAACCAGGCCGGTTGGTTTCCACAAATATTTTTTCTGATATCTGTGCCCGAATTGAGTTTACCCAGCGGAGCCTTGAAGCTGTTTTCTTTCTCTGACGTATCTTTCATTGTTTTTTTTGCAGAAAATCATGTCACGCAGTTATTTTGACAACATTTGGTCAGTGCCACTAACAACATCCCCAATATGGTCTTGTTTTAATTTGATACTTGTGTCATTGCTCCATAATTCAGTTTAAAATGTTAAAGTAGCCTCACCTTGACAGACCTGTGAGGGCCTTCCTAGTTTCCTGATGCCTGTGAAAAAACATGTACTGACTGCTGAATGTTAAGGTCAACTTCTTTATCTTGTTGGTAAAGTGCAGTAAAAAGCAGGCACAGGCTGAATGTAGTGGAATATTACACAATATACAAAAAGTAAATGCTGTCACCATCACATTAGTGCTCACGGACAGTGCGGATCACCTCACACTTGGTGGGGTCATGCGCTGACACCCTGAACCCCTTCCTGCATCCACACTCATACACCCCATTGACCTTATCACACTTCATGTGCTCACACTTCAAACAAATAGTGACATTTACGCACACTCCATCCTCCCTCACAAAGCCATCTTTGCATGTGCAATTAAAACCTCCCTCTGAGACCTCACACTTCTCACCCTCATCCTTGCACGGGTTCAAAGCGCACGGGCCGTCAGTGCAGGTGAATTTGTTTGCATGGAGAGTTTTCCCCACAGGACATATGCACGTGTGCGTTGTTGGTGATGTGGAGGTGCACTCCTGCTCACAACCGCCCTTTAATACCTCACAGTTCCAGGGAGCTGGAATCCAATCGCTGGAGAAACACACGTGTTTAGAGTCTGGATATTTACCGCCGAGCTTTTCCGCCACGGCGATGGTTCCGATTGGAAACGTTTCCGAATCGTCCAAGTCGAAGTCTAGAGGCTGGCTGTACCTCACCTGTGCGCCTTCACCTGCCTGCAACGCACCGCACGGCTCCTCGAGGGTATATTGGCACACAAATCCGTCCAGTGTGTTGCTGCATGGTTTCATCTCGATTGACAAGTCCTGTTCCGTGGACACGCAGACTGAAAAGCAACTTTGGTAATATTCGTCTGCTTTGTCGTCAAGTCAGAAACTCCCACTTACCAGACTCTTTATTGTCTTCCTAAAATATTCATGGCTAAACGATGATAACTGTCCGCCCGCGTCTTTGCAGCTTTTCTGTGCGCCTGCATAATCCTCGGGATCCTGGAAAAGCGCAAAACACTCATTCCCGGCGCAATATCCGTGGTGAGCCCGGACCGTTTCCTCCAGCCCCCAGAGGAAAAGCGCACAAAGCAGCAAAGACTGTGCTGTTGAAGTCATGATGTCGGTGGTGGAGAAGCTACCGGTGGTGTCCTGAAGTGGGATAAACTTGTGTGTTGAACGATCTGACTGAGAGCTCAACATAGTCCCCATTTATAAAAGCCTCCGACGGTATTTTTTTTGTCGGACCAGGCGAGGAAGGAAGTTCCATTCTGGCCAAATGCCTTATCTCAAAGAGACTGGGCCCATCAAAACACACACACACACACACGCACACACGCACGCACACACACAGGTGGTGCTGTAAAATGAAAACCTGCACAAAACCTATAGAGCAGCAGCTGAACTGCATGAGTCATTTTGTTTCCAGTGCCCCCTTACTGTGCTAATTTATTCCATTTTACTGAGGCTCAGCCTGAACTCCCTCCTCCTGCTGGTGATTGTTTCCCATCAGCAATGATGGTTCATTTACTTTTGTGTCCCTGAATGACTGGCAGCCTCTCATTTAGTGAGGCGGAATGACGGATAATGGTGTTTTGGTGTTGAAACTACAGCCCAGCATTTGGGGGAAACGTACATTTCTTGCATTCTGAAACAAGTGAATATAACAAATATCGGTTTTGTCTCTGTGCGCTAAATTTTTTCACAAGTTACATATTCCTACACAGAAGCCCAACTGCAGGTCAGTTTCTTAGATCAGAAAGTAACCGTATGTTACGTGATCTGACTGAAACAAAACTTTACTTTTTCTAGAGCTTTTACTTGCTTGTGGTTTTTTGGGTTGCTCAGAAAAAGCAATGAAAACAGCTGTGGCCAGTTACAATGAATGCAGTGAACATTTCTCTCAAGAGGATTATATAAAACCACCACCAAATAAGCGACAGAGACCCTGGGAAACATTGCTGAACTAAACCGCTGCGTAAAATACACTACCTACAAATAAATGACACAAACAACCAGTTAAGTTTGAACCAGACATATCCTGAGTTTGTGTTGGTCCAGGCAGCAGCTCTCTGTTTGTGAGCATGCATGTACAGTTCACAGTGAGCTTGTGCTTCCACACAAGTTTCCCCTTTGTCTCTTTGTCTCCCTCTGCTCAAGTCCTTCGTTTGTACTATTCTCTGTTAAAGTATCCCTTTGTCTCCACGGTGAATGCCATTTCATCATCACTGTCATAATCATTCTCTTTTTTCCTTTGCATGTCTTCTTTTTTTTTTAGATTACATTTTTTTTATTTATTTAGTCAAAAAATTAACAAACAGACAGTGTTGTTATTGGAACTCAACATGTCCACAGACCCAAAACAGTCATTTAGAAACCACAGCGGTACAACTAAACACTAAATATTTACAGTGCAGCAGACATATTACAAACAAAAAAGCCTGCCCATAACCTCTTAAAGCTTTCAGCTTCATTGTTGACCCTTGCTAACATGTGTTTATATGACACAATTTTTAACATAGATCCCCTCCATTTTTTAAAATCTGGAGAGGATGCATTTTTCTGAATCTGAGGATCACTTGAGCAGCTGTGACGACTACATCTATCACTACAAATCCATGCTTTGGTACATTTGGCACTTCTGCTCAGTCTCCTATAAGGCATAGTCTTGGTGATTTAGGAACCGTCATATCCAACCACTTCCCCATGTGATCTGCATGCATGTTTTCTCTTAACCCTTTCATGCATGCTTTATTAAATGACAAAACAAATGTTTAAATGTTTATTTTTACTTTTCACATGTAAAAAAAAAAAAAACATGCTTAATTTTCTTTCCAGTATATGTTATTGTGGAGAAGTTACATATTTGTCCACTGCAGTGGGCACCATACATCAACAATGATAAAAAGGTATTCAATGACATACAATAATATGTATTTTGGACAATATAGGTCCAAAATACATCTGTAAAGCATTTATGAAAAGCAAATGGTTTAAATAAACATAAGAAGATTAAATAATAACAAGCTTTATATTTTTCAGACCTATGTTGAGTTTAGTTGAATCTCGTTTGATACTGTTGATACATGTCGTCCACTGCAGTATACAGATACAATGTAACCTTTTGTGCATACCATCTACTGGATTGGACTGATGTATTTTCAGTCCCGGAAATACTTTTTACCCTGTTTCCTTTTCTCTGGATAAAACCCTCTTTAGTCAATTTTGTTTTTTGCTTGTCTGGTGTTTTTTAAAATTAAATAATTTAAGTGGTTTTCTGATGCACTGTGCACCTTCTTTTCCTCCCACCATTTTGAATGTATAATGCAATATCTCAAAATTACAGCGAGACACTAAACTAATAATCAAACTAAATTGTAGACAATGTTGTTGGTCCAACACCTGATTGTTGGGACATGTTGCTACAACTTCAGTGTTTCAAAAAACTGTTGAATCTGACCCCAACAGCTGACCGGCTGCATAATACAGTGTGGCTTTTGCATAGGAAGATGGAAGTTATATGGTTGAGAAGAAGTAGTGCCAAAGGAAAAGGCTGTGTGAAAGCGAGATAAAGTGGAGTACATATTCTAAATATAGCATTCATGTAGAATAATATTGATTTTTTAGGTAGGGTTTTTTAAAGTGGCTGAAATACAGTTGGATGTGCGCCCTCTTAGCAGCCATGAAACTTAAAGATTTTGTTGAGTTACAGACATTATTATTTATGTATAAGGCAAAAAGCAGAGTACTACCAGAAAACTTACAGAATCTGTTTGTTTTTACATCAGAGGATAAGGAACACAGGAGGAAATTTAATTTTGAGCACCAGTGTGCATGGACTACATGGAAGCAGATATGTATTTCAGTGGTTGGCGTCAACTGTAGAATTTTTTACCAAATAATTTAAAGTGTTAGAAAAAATATTTTGTTAGTTTAAGAAGATTTATAAAGAAAAAAAATGTTATAAAACTCTGCCCCCCTGTTGAACGTGACTTGGCGTATGGCTCTAGATTTTTTTCTATGTATTTATTTTTCCTCTCTGAGTTAACTGTGCGTGTTGTTTGTTGTGTAACAGCATTTGACAGACCGTTTAGTTCTTCTGTTTATGCATGTTTTAAAATAGAGACAGGTATAATAAGATTTTTTTTTCTCCCTGGTTGTTTTCAGTCATGGAATCTGTATTAGAGTGGCTTTTAATCTAAATCTGATTGTTGTGAGTTTACATGACTAGAAGAAATAAAAATGAAATGAAGTATCTCATACAGTCCCACTTCAAAAATCCTAAACTATCACTTAAATTCATAAACTGAGCCTGGCAATACCAAAGTCAATTCCCAAGTCCTAAACTTCGAGTTTCGAGTCTGAAACAAGTCATAATCTGCTCCTCACTAAATGCCATTAGAAATATCTGGGCCCAAATGAGGGCCCATACCCACCCAAGTTACCCTACTATAACCCATGTGGGGCTCACTAGGGTAAGCCCATCCATCTGGGCAACTGGCATGGGGCCATTATGGAACCTTTGGACATTCCCATATAGGGGGCATTTTTTGCCCATTTACTACCAACATGGGCCCCAAAAGTTGCCTGAACTTATATACATAATGATATATTTATGAAACAGTACATCACCGTACCTAAATGACAGACTGAGTTGGTTGCTAATGACTCTTGAAAAGGCATAAAGTTTATGAGGGATCCAAACAACTCTGTTTTCAGTGAATGACACTTTATTTTACGTGAGTTTATGTAACAAACACATATTCAGTTCAGCCAAGGTTCTTTTCATGAAGCTGAGCCTCCTTTGGATCAACCAAAGGACTATTTCATTTGCAGATTTTTATTTTATCTTTTATTCAAGAAAATCCACTCTACACAAGTGACCTTTACTTGTACCGAGGAACAAGGTGACACGATTTGCAATCTAAATGTGCTTATTCGTCACCTCTCTGCACACTTTCTTTGTGCCTATTTTGTTTTAGGTCAAGGTTGAGATGTCCAAGAGCTCAATTACTGTATGTCCGTGCATAATATCTAGAGGTGCACCAATAACAGTTATACAAAAAGTTACAAGTGCCATATTAAGTAGCAAGTGAGTAATGCAAGTGCTACTCAATTTACAGTCCTTCATGCCATCGAGTGGCTGCCTGTTATGAAACAATCACACACAGTGTCAGATGCACACAGATGAGTTGGACTGCAGAGAGGTGGGCAGTGAATAGAGGTAATTTTCCCATTTTGCAGCATGGATATTTTTCACATTAAGACATTTTCCTGCTCCATAAAAATGAAAGTGTGCACCAAAGCTCATGCAATTATCATGAATTTTGATGAGTATTCAGGGAAGTTGACATTTAAGATGACATGTCATTCATAATGTGCTGTAAATCTCTTGTATAGTGTGCAGCCGTCATTGCAGCCTGCTGTCTCCCTCCTCACTCTGTCTGTGCTGGATCACCCGTGTTCACACTGTGTCTGAGAAAGCAACGTTTTAGCAACCGTCTCTTTAAGCCCCTGTGTTTAACCGGACGTGTTCATACAGGAATCTGATCTGTATCTGGGAACAATTAACATCATGAGCAACCAAGAATATATGTTTCACTGACATTACTACATAAGTACACCTATGTTAGTAGGGTACTTAAAACCTGGTAGATGTTCCCATGTTTCTGAATCAAATCAAGCCAATATGTAAGAAGGGTACTTTAACATTTTAACATTATACATATATTATACACAAAATGTGGAAAAGCATAATAGGCCCCTTTTAACCACTTAACACTTGAATCGACATCAGTTTTCTTGTACTGCATTCAGACACCTTTCACTAGCATTTCAACTTCTGAAACCTGAGAAAATTGGTTTTATTATTAGATATGATTAAAAAAAACAATTAAAAAAATAACCAAGGTGTCCAGGTATATCGAAAAAGTCCAGAAAACTATATTTAATTCTCTTAAATATGTACTTAAAATTATGTTTCAGAAAAAAATTCCTATATATATATATATTTAGCACAGGTTTTTTATACTTCTTTTTATTAACTCAATTTAAGGCAATTTTCTTGTAAGTTTTTACTATTTTGATTTAATTTAATTTAATTTTCACTCATTTTTGGGACATTTTTCGTTAAGTTCCTTGTCGGGCTCTTCCCATGTTTCTGAAAAAAATCAAGCCAATATGCTAAGGTGTTAAAGGGTTAAATAAAAAAAAAGTTTTCTGTTTGTCCTTTTGTTTATAATGACATGTTGATACCTGGGGACACAACAGTTTGAAGCAGTGTAGACTATCCTCTTTCTGTTTTTCACTCTCCTCTCATCCTCTGCATTGGATGACTGCCCTGCACGGTGCTTAATATCAGCAGTTAAAGCTGGAGTTTTTGTGTCCTGCCTAAGGGCACCTCAGTGGGTACTGAAGAATGAAAAAAAAAATCAAAAGTCTTTCCTAACTGTGCTTAAACACTACAAAGGGTTTTGGCTGCTTATGAACTCCATAAACCTTTAACTGTATATAACTACGAACAGTGGGATTTGGCACCAGTCCCTCTGCTACACATCCTGTCGGTGCATGTCTAACAGCAGCACTGTGACTGAGCTCAAACCCAATCCATGTGAGTGCAAAGCTCCACAGACCGACCCGCAATCAAGACACGGCCATCGATCAACTGTGGTCAACATGCTGCAGGGCCAAAGATGTCCTTTCCTCCTCAAAATGGCCTCTCAGAGACTTACGGGGGGGGCAGAGAGAGAGAGGGGGGGAGAGAGAGGGAGAGAGACGTCTTCTGTGGATGTTACCTGTGCCAGACATCCCCTCTACCCATGTCCTGGTCTGTGTGATTAGGCCATATAGTCTCCATCACTCACTGCCATCCAGACCTCTCTCCTGTGTGTGTGTGTGTGTGTGTGTGTGTGTGTGTGTGTGTGTGTGTGTGTGTGTGTGTGAGAGAAAGAAAGAGATGGCCCGCTTATCTTTGATGAAAGCCATAAGAGGGTCTCTTCATCACCCTGCCAAACACACTGGGCTACAAAACCCTTTCAGCTGTGTTGCACAGGGGGAGTGTGAGTTGTAACAATTCTGCAACACACACACACACACACACACACACACACATAGAAATTATATCCCATGTCTGACAAGGTGACAAGGAGGTGAAAAGACTACCTCAGTTTAGCACCTTGGACCCTGAGCGAATTGGTGTAATTTCTTTTTTAAAAAAACAACAAGGGAAAAAAGGCAAAGAGCACTTTGCAAGAAATGTTCCCAAATTGCAAGAAATTAGCAGCTTTAGAATAAAATAAATAAATTTAAAAAAGCTCTGGAAAATGTCTAGGGAAAAAAAGCTTATCATAATAACATTTAAAATGATGTTAAAGAATTGCTATGATTTTCAAGCACTTTTTGTCATGGTCATCTCCTTGTTTGTTTTCTTTCGTTTTCTTTTTTTTCTTTTTTCTTTGTTGTTGTTTATTTTTATTAATTATTAGATAACATTCTTGTTCCTTTTCCAAATTTCTGGCAAATTTTGGGGTCATCACTATTTTAGTTGCCTACAGCCTCCTTCCTATGTTTTTGAAGATATCAAGACAATTTGCCACCTTTTGCAGAGGGCTGATGCATCGCTAGGTTGTGTCAGTTTGTCGAGCAGGCATGGTCTTATGATATGTTGCTGGTTGGCCAGACAGCACCTGTAATGGCAGGAGTGGCAGTGGATGGGTCCAACAAACCCCAGACTCTCCACCAGGAGCCCAGTGTTTTCTTCCTTTTTGAATGTAAAGTCAAACCATGATGACGACATGTTTTTTTAAACCTACATCTACCCCTGCTTTCTTGGCCAATCCTATCCATGTGCTTTTGTTGATGTCCTGCCATTGGTTGCCTTGAGCTTTTGTTGCCTAAACCTAATCGTGTTTTGGTTAACATCCTGGAGTTTGGTCGCAGCATCCTGCAATGTCAAAAGCAGACGCAGGAGGATACCAAGAGCGTAATATATAGCGGCTAATTCTGACAATACTGACAAAGCGGCTATATGTGACAACTTTGGATGAGAACACGTTGGAAAACAACAGTGCGTAGCACGAGTGTTGCGAATGTGTTGAGTGCAACAGAGTGATGATGGATGCTCTGAGAGTTTGGCCCACATAGTGTGTGCACAGGAGCCCTTCTCCAGACGCTCCTGATAAGAGCATAAAAGACTTCCCTTGATCTTTACAGCTGACTTCTTATTGGCTCCCCATTTACCCTACTATTTTATTACTATTTTAGGCTTTTCCTTTAACTTATTGTCTCATTTGATGCATTCTTATATATTAAATTCAAGTTATGAACATTTAAAAAAGGCAGTTATACTGGTGTCATATACACCATATACTGGTGTATACAGTGTGCGCACAAACACACACACACACACACACACACACACACAGGACATGGCCGACTGGGCCCAGGTTGATATAATCTGTTAGATAGGTTTTCCCTGCATAGAGGTCATTCACTGTTTGACTCCCAAATGATGTCTATGTATGCGCATGTGTGTGTTCTGCTGTGGGAACGTGTGTGCTTTTGTGTGTGTGTGTGACTAATGGTTTTAGTAATGCTGAGCCACATGGGGCTCGACTGCAGGTTATGAATAGAAAAACTCCACTGCAGCTCTTTATGAGCAACCTAATCAATTTGGTTCCACCAGGCACGTGAGCCCTATTCTCAATCAAGCCATGTTCATCATCTAGTTATCATAAGCATTTGCATAATATGATACAGTGTTTGGAATAATCATTATGTGCATTCTTTGATGGTTTACGCTACCCCCTCTTTTCCAACAGTGAGTAGTGGAATGCATTGCTGTTTAACAAACAGTTACAATATAAACTGCCCAAAAAATGTGCACTCTCAAATATTTCCACCAATATGTAGTGGTTAAACTTGTCATTTCATCATTAATCTGCCGCTGAAATAACCTCCACTCTTTGAAAGCTTACTGCCAGATTTTGGAAGATGCAGGAGGAGATCCAAATCAGCCATGAGAGCATATGTGAGGTCAAACACTGATGTTGGCTAATAAGGTCAGCACTTCAGTTCATCCCAAAAGTGTTAGATGGGGTTAGGTCAGGGCTCTGTCCAGGCCAGTCATGTTCTTCCACAGTTGACTGGTAAAACCATTTCCATATGGAGCTGATTTTTGTCCTCTCTGAGACAGAAAAGGGCTGTCCCTAACCTGCTGCCGCAAAGTTGTATTGTTTGCTCTTTCACTGTATTAAGAGTAATTGTTAGGTGCAGCCCTAGATTTAGCGCAAATGTCCACTTGGACACAACAAGGAACGAATGAAATTTTAATGGTCAAAGTCAAGGTCACTGTGACCTCACAAAACACGTCATAGGCCATAACCCAAGAATGCATATCTTAATTGTGACAAAATTACACAGAAATGTCTAAAAGAATAAAATAAGTGATGACAATTTATATCCAAAAAGTCAATTCTAGTTGCTTATATGTCAACGGGAGATCAGAGATAGTTTGTCCAGAAAGAGGATTAAAAGTCTAAAGCCATGCTTCCCAGTATATTATTCTGACTACTGCTAATAAGAATAATAATTACACTGTAAATTGCCATAAAACAGCGGCCATTAATGATTATAAGTGTGCATCCAGCATTAAAAAGAGGTCTGCAGTAAATTTATCTGATATCTAATCGCTTGCATGGAAAATTCAGTACAGGTCTATTATATAATGGTATTTCATGTATTTTTCTGCAACACTAATTCCATAAGTTCTATAGAGACATGTCATACTTGCCATCAGCTTCTTTAAATTTTTCCTTTTTAACACAGAGAGTGTTTGCATGTCTATATAATTCCAGTCACTCTTATCCTGCCTTTTTTTTTTAGTGATTAAGTCACCACTAGTGAAACTGAATATTTAGTGCAGATGTGTCACATTAAAAGCTTACCGTGGATAATGTCCTTTGAGTTGCTAGATGGCTTTCAAAGTGAAACATCTGCAAAGAAAGTGTAAAGCTTTCTCTTAAGATGGTAGCTTAAAGAGGTATTTAACCGCTGGGGGGAAAAAAAGGTCTTTCTTACAGAACTGGGCTGTCTCTACAGTAGAATGAAGCAAATACTTCTGGAACTGGTGCTACATGAGCAGAGAAAACAAAGGACTGTGGTATTAGCTTTTACTCACCAGAATGCATTGAGCTGCACTGGACCAATAAACGCTCCTGCTTGTTGGTGATATCATGTGTTTGCTCATGATATCATCAAGACAACATGACGGCCAGATGTTTAACAGTAATATAAAATATGTCTCTAAAGATATTTGAGGAAAAAAATCTTGATTTCTATTTTTTTTTACAATATCAGGACTGTACTTTAACTGTGTTTTAAGTCAAGCCAATTAGCTCAGGTTCCAAAAGGTCAAAGCCGTAAAAAATAATATGATATCCTTGATCAAAATCACCTTTTTTTTTTTTTTTTTTTACTATTTTTGCAACTCAAGTCAATACATTTTTAATGACAGAAGATGTAATGTATTTCTATTACTAATTATTAACAACAACTAATATTTTTAACAAAATTACTAAATAATATGAAAAATAAAATTAAAAAATGAATACAATTAAATATAAATAAAAATAAAAATAGAGCTTGTTAATTTAATGTGGGAGGATACCTCAACACACATCCAGGCTAAGCCCCCCAGTGTCTTCAAATTCTAGAAACACCCCTGGTACCCACTTCCTGTTCATACACTCTTGTATTCAT